>NC_056742.1:417375025-417492525 GCF_019279795.1 Protopterus annectens
GCAGCAGTAGAAATGTAACAAAAAACTATTATAGCTTCCATAGAAATCCACCAACAGAATACATTTTTTTTTCTCCTAACACAGATACAAATGCCATACCTTCCTGCATAGTTATAATACAATAATCTGCAATAAATGCAAACATGAAATGACATACAAACTGAACAATTTGTCATGTAGCATTCAGTAGCATATGTTTAGTAATACAGACATGGCTATGCCCAAAGAAAGATATAAAAATATGTAAGATAACAAATCTGTTTTTCATCTGTCACTACAGTTCACCTTTTAATGTTAAATTAAAAGCATTATTTAAGAAATAGCAACATACCTTGACAATATAGCACTGTATAAAAGAGATAATTATTCCAAAGTTTTATTTTTCTAGCAGTATTGAGCTCTGTGATTCAGAACAGTCTCCCCAGTATGATACAGGAGCATTAGCTACATGATTACCTTATATGATGCAGGGTTAGCTCTGTGAGTATGCAAATGAGGTGTGAAATCATTAGCATTCCCAAATCCACTATCCGCACTAAGTATAGACAAGGTAAACATAGTGTAAGGAGATACAAAATTACATGCACATGCCATAGCAATGCAAGGATGTACATTGAGAAGTGTTCCCTATTAGTGGCTTGCAGGTGTCCATGATTACTCTGACTGAAGGATCAATCAGCTTTCCCAGTCCCCCCTTTTTGATATATATGTACTGAGAGTGTGGCAAGAGAAGAGGCTTACCAAAATGTCTAAAAGTACATTGAGTGACTTAGAGCAGCAATAGTTCTAACATTCAAATGCTGGCTTTAATGACCAAAATTACTGTCCCTTAGTAAGAAATGTTCATATTAAACAGAATACTTTAAGCATTGGTAAAGATAATATATGGCAATAAAACACAGAAAGACTTTCTGTTATGAAAACATAGATAACAGAATAAGGCACCATACAGAAAGTAAAGGATACACTTTCAGTTTTTGTAGTCTTTGTTTAATATCAGGTGAGTACATGACTACGCTGTTTGCAATATCCCAATCATCCAGAAATTCACTGTCAAATGTGAAAGGACAACTTTCATAACATGTTTTTGTTGCACTTTCAATGTAACTTGATGCAGCGTCACGTTATCATTGCATCTAAACTCTTTTCACCTTTTTAATGCATGGTTTTGTCTGTGGCACCTCTAAGAAATACTGTTAAATGACTGCTTTTAATACCCTTGTTTGAGGGTTCAAATCCATACAGGTCCCTGTTGCAAGATAACAAATGTGCTTAAATATGTATTGTATATTTATATGTTCTTTTTTTCTTGTATCATGTCAATGTCATTTGACACTGGGCAACATTGACTGGCAGAGATCAATGGTATGAATTGCATTTCACTGCCTAAGGTGAAACCTGACAAATTTTATTTGGACTGCCATCAATAGTGCAATGAAGACTGGCATTGTTGCACTTTCCATGGTAGTCTGAAAAGTACACTCATTTTGTTGTATGAAGGTGTTGATGTGGGAAACTCAAGTAAGGTCATTATTGTAACAGACAGATAAGTAATTTGAAATTATGTAGATATTAATTTTGTGTGCTATATGAACAACAAAAGCATTTCCACTGTTCCCTTTGCTCTTCTACATTACTATGGTATTAGCTAAAGTCCTGATATTGTGAGATATACATGATAATACTGATGTGACAATGATATATGAGACAGCTGAACGTATCACTGTAATGAAGTACTAGCTGTGGTCATTGCTACATATATAGTGTTATTCATTTCATGCATCTTCCAGTTATTTCTCAAAAACTGTTTGAATTTTTCAGATAAATATTGCCTTCTGCATTTTCATGACACTTGGCAGCATGAAATTCACTTTCACTGCTTAAGATAGGGAAGAAAGAGGTAACTGGGGACATATTTTCTGGGAACCCTGCAGACTACTCTGTCAGAGATACTGGGTGAGCAAATTGGTGTAACTAGGGAAATTATTTTTCTGAGCTATGATACAGAATCAGAATTGTACAGACATAATAAGACCTTGTTGAGTCTAATTATGGTGGCTGCAAAAAACAATTACTAGAAAATGGAAATCAAAGTCTAAACCAATTATACTAGAAGTAGTGAATATAGTAACAGAGATAAAACAACTGAAATTGGGACCATTAGAAAAGGGTAGGAGTAAATTACATAGGAAAAAATTGGGAACTGTGGGAACAATACTTACAGGGGAGGAATGAGGTTAAAAAAAGACAGGATTTGAATGAGCTATGTAATGTTTGACTGACAATGATTGAGTAGATTATAAGTGACTTATAATGTTTGCAACTACAATTATGTCAATACAGTCTGTGAAGAAAAGTATTTGCAGCTAAGACAATGTCAGTATAGTTTGTTTTCATTTATATAAATGTATGATTGCCTATGTCATAAATGATAATTTAATAAAGATGCTTCTTATTGAAAGAATGAGAAAAAGGTGAAAAGTTTAGTGTAGGTTGCCTTTTGTAGTGCAAACCAGCCTTGCAGCATTGTGTGGCTATAGGCTGTCTGGAAAATACTCAGGGAAGAAAATATACCTGAAAGGTAATTTTCTCTGTGTTACAAGGTGTAAGTTCAGTGAGCTTACAGATAAAGGGCATCTGCTGCATGATTCAAATCCACTTAAATGATAACTTTTACAGAGGGTTATTTGAATACATATTTAATCACATTTTGTGATGCCAGTGTGTTGTTTAAAATCAACTGTTGTCAATATTGCTAACAACATGTGATCATTAGTCAATCCACTTTCACATTATTTGTCATTAACAAGACTAATGTTGAAAGGAGATATGAGAAGGAAGAATTTTTCACTTGAATTCACATTTTGTTCTGGTCATTGCTACATATACCCATTCATTACATTTAATTTACTTTCTGTAATTTTATATATCATATATATATTTTTCTGATGTCTTTTCCATTCGCTCTCTGCTCAGCAGCATGCAAACAAGATTTATTGCCTATGGAAAAACAGTGAAACAGTTAGTTTAGTCTGCCTTAGGTAGAGCAAATATTCCTGGTGTCATTTAGAGAAATTAGGCAAATTAAGTATTATTCAAATCCTGTTTAGAAATCATACTGCAATTATTCACAATATGCATTTTTCTTCTTTTTTTAAGGTTCATTTTCTGTCTGCTTGGCAGCACACAAATATGGTTTACTACCTAAGGAAAAAGTGACAAATTTAGTTTAGGCTGCTTAAGTAGTGCAAACATGCCTGACAATGGCGCACTTTCCTTAGCACTCTGGACAGTATTGAATAGAAAAGTTCCACCTGTCATAGAACTATCTGTGGCACAAGGTGTAAGTGACTTTAGATAAAGAATTCAGCAGCAAGATACGCTTAAAAAGGGTACAAAAAGTCCATCTCTCACAACATTTTGAGTAGGACTGTAACACTAAAGAAAAATGATGATGTTAAACCTGTTTCTTGCAAGCAAATTATCAGTAATCATTGCATAATGAAACTTTTCTATTTAGCATATATCATTAGTGTTTCCTCCTTGTGAAGAGCTATAGCCATAGGGTGCTGCAGTGAGATTATACCAAGTTTCAGTATAAGGCTGAGGCTTGGAATAGCTTAACAAAGGTCATCTCCAATACAACAGGCATTCCACACAATGGGGAACAACGTTGACACCACAATCCTGATCTTAGGAAGCACAAGTGGAATCTCCTAAGCCAATAGGAAGCTGAATTTAGTACTGGGAACACCACCCAGTTATGTAAGCATAGTGCCCCATAATCTGTCTATGATATAGCATTAATGATCTAGCCAGCCAAGTCAGGGACTCATTATGCTATCATATATATATATATATATATATATATATATATATATATATATATATATACATATTTCTTTTTGTACTATACAGCTTCAGAGGAGACAGCTGCAAACTGTGAGGTGTTCCAGAAGAGACTAACTCACCTCAGAGAGGCACATGTAAGTATAACTGAGGTAACAAATTGAAGCCATAATGTTATTTTCAATCCCTCAAGCACTAGCATCTGAGCAGCCATACCTTAACCTTCATCTCAAGCATGCATGCCTCCCCCAAAAACTCTTGCTGCTTTAATCAGGCAATGAGAACACTAGCTTTACTATGTGTGGGTTCAGTATCCATAAGCAGCAATTACTTATTACTGGATAAGTATTTATAACACATTAACAGCAGTATGTCAGGAAGAACCCAGTTATGGAAATGGCAATTATTAAATTAGAATGCATATTTCCTATCCATCATAGGGAAATAAAGGCTGATGTTTCTTATATCATAGTAGTGAGATTTGTTTATTCTATAACAAATTTTTATTTATTTTTTTATTTATCATTTGTTGACCGGGAAAGTCCGACTAGGTTCCTCAGAGCCTGTTTTCAGTGGAGGCCCGGGGAGAAATGCTTCCAAATGAATGCTTTTCCATCATATATGGAAGTGGCAATGGTGTGCAATAGTAGATTGTCATAATTGTTTATGTATTGCCAAACCAAGTTTATTTAAAAATACAGTAGTGTGCCATGTATCTAATTATATCTTTGTTTATCTCTTCCCAACCTTTCTCTCTTTTTTTTTGTTTATTTATTTTTTCTTTGTGGAGAGATTATACTTTATTAACACTCTGATGTTTGCGTAAGTTGCTGCTGAAAAATTAATGATCAACAGCATAGTGAGGTACACTGATAACTGGGGCACAACCAGCTATACCTCCACAGATGGCAACACTGACACCAAACACCTTGGCATCGCAGCCTGTCAATGATGGCTGCACAACTCCTGCCATACCGTCTCAAAGTGTGTCCGGTAGATCTGCCCCAGCTGCTCCTGCAGTGGTACCCCCTGGGAGTAGCAGCAGTAAAGGTAGTGATTTTGTCACCCAGCAAGAGCTGACAGGGCTGGTGGAGGATATAATGGAGAGGGGCCTCAATGCATGTATTGGCAAGGTTGAAATGTTCCTTCATCACATTGAAAAGATGATGCTATGTCTGGCAAGCCAGAAAGCTTCTGCAGGAGACACTAATGACACTTCTGAGAGTGAGGACTAGAATCTGTTTCAACCTGAGACATGTGCATGCCAATGGGGACCCCTACCTATCCCCAATCATGGTGTCCCTCTGACCTTTTGTCTCTGTCACCATTCCTACTTGCCTTGCATGTCCTGTATATCTGTGTAGGCTTCCTAACCTACCCTACCTACCTCACCGTGTCATTCCTAAGCACCTTTCCAAATATTTCTCTCTCTCACCCCCAAAAATGGGGAGCTGTGCCACATAAAAAAAAATCATGCCCCATGCATAGCTTTCTATTTTACTTATGTGTCATCTTAACACAATTGATTTGGCCCAATGGGTCATACAATATTATTCTGTTGTTCTCACTCATCACTGGTGTGACAATCACACACAACACACATGACCAGAAATGACCTGTGGAAAAGCCTTCACTTTATGTCCTCGTCATTTGCTTAGAGTTTGCTATACTGCAGCAATGCTGAGTGACAGTCAGTGCTGTTTCACTTTTTAATGCAAACGCTGATGATTTTAATTTAATCTGCAGTGGTCCATCAAATGTGCTTAAATCCACTGAGCTATGGGAAAACAGAGTAAAGGCAGACTTAAGACAGTACTATGAAACTGTCAAAGTAACAGTTCTTAGGTAGCTAGTTGCGTTAAAGTAGGAGTTCCTATGAGCTGTGTTGAGACAATTAGCCTATTTGTAACCTGATGTTTTTGCACAGTGTCATGGGTTTGATTACAACTGTAGGTCAATGTATTATTTCATGACATTTCTTATTCCTATCATCTATTTATCTGCAAACATTTGCATTTCTTTCCATATAAAATATTTCCTTAACATAACATTGGAATTGATTAGCAAGACATAATTTACAAAAACACTGTAATCCCAACAGGGAGACTTATTAAGTAAACCTTATCCTGGTTAGGTATTTATATTTATTTCACTCTCCTACCCCTTAGTTGTATCTATTGCAAGCACTTTATTGTACAGAGCATGAGAGATTAATTATGTTTTAATAACTAAGACTGAAATACCATATAGAAGTTTCTACATGTCCCACAAAACATACTGTTACTATTCCTATCTGCATCTGTCTCTATCTCTCTCTCTGTTCATGCCTTCTGCTTCAGTAAGTAGTCACTGTGCTTCAACAGTATTATTTTATAGGTTCATAGGTTCATAGGTTTGTACTAGGCTATCTGCCCTAAGGCATTTATAAGTCTAGCCAGAGTGTGTGTGGGATGAGAATACTATGCCCATTTAGGGTTTAGTTTACAGTGCCTCTGTCTAGTAGTGACACAGAGATGACCCCCGGGGTAGACCTACGATCTCCCATCCACTCGTCAAGATTTCTCTTGAAGAGAGGTAGTGAGGGGCTCTGCCTAACATGGACTGGGATTCTGTTCCAGAGTGTAGGGAGCCTCTGGGTTATGAATCTGTCCCTCCAGCACGTCCTATTTATTTCTGTGTTGAGGTTCAAATCTCTTGCTCTCGTGGCTCTGATGGATTTGGATTTTCTGAGGTGGAGCATGTCCATTAATTCTGGATTGGACATGGCCTTGTACGTCAGGCATAGATCACCTCTGAGTAGGCGGTATGCGACTGAATAGAGCTGGAGTTTCTTCAGCCGGGCAGCATATGACATATGTTTGAGACCCTTTATCCTCTTGGTGAGGAACTTTTGGGGTCTTTCCAACTGCTGCAGGTGTCGGGTAAGATACATCCCAAATGGGGCATTGTACTCAATCATGGGCCTGATAAGAGAAGAGTACAGGGGCACAATGACCTCTCTTGATCTAGATGTGAATCCCTTCATGATAAGGTGGGCAATATAGAAGGTCTTCCTAACCACCTTGGCAATGTGAGTGTCAAATGAGAGGTTACTGTCAACTTGGGTCCCTAGGTCCCTGATTACCTCTTCCGTACTTAATGGATTACCACCTATGTGGTAATTTGTGGGTACCTTGTTTTTCCCAAAGGGTATGACTATACATTTTTTGGCATTCAGTTTAAGGCCATGGCTCTGGCACCAATTATCCATTTCTATGAGGCCTCTCTGAAGGATGCTTGTGTCCGCTGGAGTATCAATTATGGCGCCCAGTTTGCAGTCATCTGTGAACTTTGTCAGCCACAATCCTCCTATGTTTGTTTGCACCTCGGAAAAATAAATGCCGAACAAGAGGGGTCCCAGGACTGAGCCCTGTGGGACACCGCTTGTGACTGGCTTAGAGTCTGACATGGCTCCAGCAATTCTGACCTTGTGGGTTCTGTCCTTGAGCCAGTTTGCAAACCATCTTGTGATATATGGGTTTACATTTAAGCTGGTGAGTTTGTCTATGATGCCCGAGTGGGGTATTGTGTCGAAGGCTTTTGCAAGGTCAAGGTAGGCTGTGTGAACTGCCTTACCCTCATCAATGGCCTTAGTGACTGTTTCAAAAAAGTCGACCAAGTTCAAAAGGCAGGATCTGCCCTTGACAAAGCCAAATTGGGTAGGATCCAATGTCTGTAGGTCCCCAATGTCTTTGTTTATGAGTTCCATAATGATCCTTTCCATAGCTTTGCAGACCAGGCTCATCAAGCTTATGGGGTGGTAATTTCCAGGGTCCGTAGAAGCACCGCCTTTATGGAGTGGGACCACTGTTGCTGTACGCCACTCTTTGGGTACGTATCCTGTAGTAAGGCTAAGATTAAACAGCAACCTTATGTGCGGGTTTAGTTCCTCTCGGAGTTCATGTAGCACGCAGCCCGGGACACTGTCCGGTCTCATTGATGCTGTGTTTTTAGCTTTGGAGAGGGCAGCTCTCACCTGGGCATCTGAGATGTTAGGGAGGCTACACTCTGCTGGGATAGATATTTCTCCTTTTGGGGGGAGGGGGTGGAGAAATTTGCACTGAACCTGTCTGCCAGAATGTTGGCAATGTCTGTGGGTTCAGTGTATTTTGTGTCATTTTGGACTAACTCTGAGCATATCTGGGAGTTTCCACCCAGGTTTCTAACATAGCTAAAGAAGGCCTTGTGATTGTCTTTTGTGTCTTTTGCGATTTTTCTCTCAAAGTTGGCCTTGGATGATTTTATGAGTGATCGTAGTTTTTTGCTAGTACTGATGAGAGATGCCTTCCCTTTTAGAGATTTTGCTCTGTCATGTAGTAGCTTCCTCCTCCTGTTGTAAAGTTTGTTAATGGCTGGGGTCCGCCAGACAGGGCGCCTGCCTTTGGGGGAATGTGTCTTGGTTTTATTAGGGATTGCATGATCCATGCATTCTTGAAGGTGCCCGTAGAAGGCATTTATAAAGGATTCAGTGGTGTGGGTTGTGGTTTCCACTGGCCCAGGGGCCTTGAAGGATACCACTTCAGTCTTAAGAAGTGTGAAGTTGGCTTTTGAGAAGTTCTTCACTGTGGTCTTTTGTGCAGGGGGTGGGGGCGGGATGTGGATTTCCAGTGAGATTAATTTATGGTCTGATCTCACCAATGAGGGTATACTTCCGGTGTGGAGCATTTTGTCCCCATGTTTGTGATGATCAGGTCTAGTATATTATCTCCTCTTGTGGGAGTGGTGACTAGTTGTTCCATCGCATTTGAGTTTATGAATTCTAGGAACCTTTGGGCTCGGGTGTTGGGGCTTGAGTAATGTTCCCAGTCTATGTTTGGGTAGTTGAAGTCTCCCAATATGATGGTATTTGGAGAGACATTCATACTCTCCAGTGTCTTCAAGAAGGCTGAGTGGGGTTCCTGAGTTTGAGAGGGTGGTCCGTAGCATGCTACAACCTGTAGGGCAGTTTTGCCTATGGTTAGTTGCACCTGGATGGTCTCCGATGCTTGGTGCGTTGCCACTAACCTGGAGGTGTGGGTATCTTTGATGAATATGGATACTCCCCCTCCTTTTGTGGTTCGGTCCAAGTTTTGGGGCCAGAAAGCATGATATGAGATAAGACCTGGTAGTGCTGGGGTGCTCTCAGGAGCCTTGAACCAGGTTTCAGTCACTGCACAGACATCGATGTTCTCCATAATGAGGAGGGCTTCGAGAGCGTGCATCTTGAGGTTTAGACTTCTGGCATTGAGCAGCATTACCCTTAGTTTTTTTTCACTTGTGTTTTCTAGGGAGGTGGATTTGTCTTTTGAGCCTTGCCTAAAAAAGGCACTATGGGGGTGGCAAGAGCCTTGGCCAATATCCGGAAGCCCAGGGGTGACAGGTGCAAGCCATCCCTTGCGAAGCAGCGTGGCTTGTCAAGCATGTCATCCCAAGCAGACAGACATTGTATCCCCTTAGAATGACACCAGTAATTAAGCCAATTGTTAAAGCTGATCATTTTGTCTTTGTACTGTGGCATCATTCTTGGTGAGGGTAAGATGCTGCTCAGGGTCAGGGTCATACCGGCCTGGGCTACATAATCAGAGAGCTCCTCTATGTCTCTTTTCATGTAGTCCAGGGAGGTACGTCTCAGGTCATTCACACCGGCATGGACAATGACTGAGTCATATTTGTACTTGCTTTGGAGTGACCTGAGTGCTTGTGTTATGTGGCGGATTCTAGCGCCCGACAGGCAGCTTACTGTAACCTTTTCCTTGTTCAGTCTGGTGAGTGGGACGTCAGTGTGTCTGACTATGGAGTCACCTATTACAAGTGTATCTGGCATGTTGTTTGGCCTTAAGGGCTGTGACTGTTTAGCACACTGACTTTGTGAACTATGTGTTGCATGTGCTATGTCTTGAGGTAGTGGTCGCTTGGGTGTCTGCTTTGGAGGCCTCTGTTGTTTTGGTAGATTTTTAATCAGAGCCTCCGAGTATGTTTTTGTGTGTTTATGTGTTTGGTTTGCAGTTGTGATAGGTCTATGTGAGACTGGGTTTGTGGTGTGCGTGGTTACCTTCTCCTCCTGACTGGTTTTGCCAGTACTGAGTTGAGAGAGCTCAGCCTCCAGTTTGGCTATATAGTTGCATCTCTCACATATATTTGTATTTGTTGGGAGGAGGAGAGAATTGTCTGTGTACATGAGGCAATTGTAACATTGCCTCAAGATTCCCAGATTCACCAGCTAAACAGTAGAGGACGCCAGCAACTGACCCTTCAACATGCTAGAATAGTGTAAAGGATTGCTGTGTAACTGAGTCAGAAAGGACCTATAGGGAAATGGGTACTCAAGGGGATTTAGGTGAATGAAGTACTTTCTTTTTGTTTAAGAGTGCTTTACCTGTATAAAAATGCTTTAGGAGCAAGTGCTGGGCTTTTCGGATAGAGAATAGACTGTTAAGATTGCAAGTAGAGCAGTTCTAAGGGAAAAATTGAAGAGCAGACTTTGCGGAGCCAGAAATAGTTTAAACTTGATTAACCGGCGCTGCCCGATGCTGCTCTATGAGCAACTTCGCGCAAATTCGAGCAAAAGCACGCTAAAGCGGGCTTTATATTAGGGGGTTGAAAAGAGCTAGGAAATGGCCCAAAATGGCCAATAAACTACAAGTTGCTGGACTGGAACCACTCCTTTAGGGACAAATAGGCTGCTCAGTGCTCCCCACTCCCACTGGTGAACAAAGAAGCTTCCTCTTATCCAAATAAGGATATGGACAACACAGGAACTATGACACAGCCCAGGGATCAGCAAAATCTGAAGACTGGACTATTCTAGTTCAGTAAAGGTGGGAAAACAAGGATATTTTTTTTTTTTTTTTTTTGTTTCAAACAGGCAAAAAGATACAGTAACAAACAGTAAATGCTTTAAATCGGCTAGCACACTTGAGTGTGTTAGCCTAACAGTTAAATTAAGCAAAAACAAACTTTTTAAAGGCAAACAGTTCAGAAGCAAACACAAATACAGTAGATCAACTTGCAGAGCTAGTTTAGTAATATGAAAATGCTTTTAGGCGAAATACAGCAGTCAAAAAAGAAAGCCAGAAAAATACTTATAAATCAAAGGAAAGTCACTCTTTCACTCTCTGCTGCTTGTAGAACTCTGCAGGACACCACGAGGAGCTGTGCTGAGTCGTATACAAGCGCAAAAGCGCGCTAAAGCAGGCTTTATAGCAGGGGGTTGAAAAGAGCTAGGAAATGGCCCAAAACGGCCAATAAACTACAAGTTGCTGGGCTGGAACCACTCCTTTTGGGACAAATAGGCTGCTCAGCGCTCCCCACTCCCACTGGTGAACAAAGAAGCTTCCTCTTATCCAAATAAGGATATGGACAACACAGGAACTATGACACAGCCCAGGGATCAGCAAAATCTGAAGACTGGACTATTCTAGTTCAGTAAAGGCGGGAAAACAAGGATATTTTTTTTTTTGCTTTTTTGTTTTTTTGTTTCAAACAGACAAAAAGATACAGTAACAAACAATAAATGCTTTAAATTGGCTAGCGCACTTGAGTGTGTTAGCCTAACAGTTAAATTAAGCAAAAACAAACTTTTTAAAGTGCAAACAGTTCAGAAGCAAACACAAATACAGTAGATCAACTTGCAGAGCTAGTTTAGTAATACGAAAATGCTTTTAAGCGAAATACAGTCAAAATACAGCAGTCAAAAAAGAAAGCCAGAAAAATACTTATAAATCAAAGGAAAGTCACTCACTCTCTGCTGCTTGTAGAACTCTGCAGGACACCACGAGGAGCTGTGCTGAGTCGTTAATGTTATGAAGCAGTAATTCCTTTGTTGTGAGATGCACTAATGTATGGATAGAAAGAATTGTGAATAATTTCAAAGGTTTTAAGCCAGACATTAGCAGTGTTACTGCCTGTTTTGGTATACTAATGCATGCATACCTCTTAGCTACATAATGTAATGAGCCACCATATTCCTTTTTTGTCATAATCGGCTTTGTCCCTGCCTCCCTCTCATCCTTTCAATGTATGCTCTCCCTTCTGTATTATTAATCTTCCACCTCTACATCTGCACAATGTCTGACACCAGGAAACAAATGCAACTAAGGATAAATGGAAGCAACACAGCTTAGGGCAATAGCTTGTGATTGTATTCCCTATAAGCACATTCTCTGTTGCACTTTCTGCTGCTGGGCTAAGGTATGTTTGGTCAGTTTAACTCATTCCTCCAGTACAAATCCTTTGAGTGTGCACCTTTAACTCCCAGTGGATGTGGCCTGAGCCTTTAAAAAGTTAAATTATCACTTTACAGTTCAAACAATTACTCATTATCAGAGGTCAAATATCAATACAGTTGTGTTTGCCATCATGTAGGCTTCAAGATAAAACATTCTGATATTTTGTATGTAGCATGATTTTAGAAGTATCAATGCTAATATGACTAAGCAATATTTGATGCCTAGAGGGACAATAAGAGGTAACTGCAGAAATGCCTGGAGACACACCGGGCTGTAATGAGTTACTGCACTTTTCAACAAATAGAAGAGGTGGATGTGCAGATTACAGTCATCAATAGAGTAATAAAGATGAATATGTGCATTCACATTTACTGAAATATGTTGTCACATGTTAACTATCAGAAGTATTATTACTTCCTACATGGTGTGCTTAGATAATATTCAGGTATAAATGTTTTTTTTTGGAATGCTGTAAAGGTTCAAATAAATATGGATGACAAAAATGCTTCAGGATTTTTGTCCGACTTCTGTGGCTCTAAATGTTTGCTAAACTTTTACTTAACACATCATTATCCTGCAGCTACATTAATGTACCTGCTGCCTATAGTGAAACCTGTCTTGTACAGATCTTTGCATGGAAGTTAACACAGGCCAACATAGAGGACTGCTAATTCCCAGTCTAAGTTTAAAACTGCAAGATATGATTACATATGTGCAGACACTTTGCCATCAGCAGCACACTTCACTTTAGCATTGTAGTGCTCAAAGAGTACATTAAAACAAGAGAAAAGTCAAATAATTATAGTTTTATGTTGCACAACTATTACTTTTGTCAACAGGTGATCTTGATTACAGAATAATATTGACTCAATTGATTAATTTACACTATGTCTGCTCTACAGTGTTTACGCTTACACGGAGTTACAAGCTTGGTTATTCTATTCTCACATAGTCCATAACTGTCATTCTGCACTGCACTGTCCTATGTATGACTTGTCTGTTTGTCTTGCCAATGTACGTAGTGCAAGTACAAGACAACACAAGTATGCAATCATCCCAACATGAAGTCACAGAAATGTTTGACTGATAATCCAGCGGTGTACAACGGTCAATGCGTATGTCATTCCACAATGCGGAACATGCTAATGTTCCTTACAGTAATGCAATGTACATTAAGCACAGTATATACATTTCAGTACAGAAGTATGTCATTCCATGTGACAATAATAGTAATGTTGCATTGTCCTGTGCACACATATGCATTTGTTGCACAACCTGTGATGCACCATGCCAACTCTTCCAAACAGTAGATTTTACAAATATTCTAATTCCCTATTTCATGTTGATAATATCAGTCTTCTTCTGTGGTGCTTGTGACTAATTCAGTGCTTACTAGATTGTGTAACTAGATAGATAGGTAGAAGGATCTAAGCCTAACATGTAAGCCTTGATGTGTCTATGTTTGTGAGACTGTGCGTAACACTTGGTGCTATATCCACTTTTCCTGAGAAGAGTAGAGTAGAGTTAACCATTCTCACAGCTCCCTTATCCCAATTTTTGTGGAAATCTCCTTTATGAAACACAATGATGAGGTCATCCTGACAAAAGTGCACTCTTTCCCATTAACAGTCACAGTTATCCAGTGGGGACTTGTGACTAATACACTGCTCTTTAGATTGTGCAACTTTAGAGATAGGTAGCTTGATGCCCAACATGGAAGACTTGAGTATGTGTGTGTGTGTGTGTGTGTGTGTGTGTGTGTGTGTGTGTGTGTGTGTGTGTGCGTGTGTGCGTGTGCGTGCGTGCGTGTGTGTGTGTGTGTGTGTGTGTGTGTGTGTGTGTGTGTGTGTGTGTGTGTGTGTGTGTGCGTTTGTGTGTGCGTATGTGTGTGTATGTTTTAGACTGTATGCAACACTTGGTGCTGTATCCATTTCCAAAGATTACATTGAATTTTTCACACTGTTGACTTATCGCACTTTTGGATGAAATTTCCTTTATGAAACACACTAATGACGTCATCCTGACAAATGTGCACTCGCTCTCCTTAACAGTCAGACTTCTCCAGTGGTTCTTGCAACTTATAGTCTGCTCTCTAGACTGCGTAACTAGATATGTAAGAGGTTTGATGTTCAACTTGGGAAATCTGTGTGTGTGTATGTGTGTGTGTGTGTGTGTGTGTGTGTGTGTGTGTGTGTGTGTGTGTGTGTGTGTGTGTAAAACACTTGCTGCTTTATCCACTTCCCCTGAGAAGAATAAATGTAAATGTTCTTACTGCTCCCTTATCCCAGTTTTTATGGAAATCTCTTCTATGAAACACAATGATGAGGTAATCCTGACAAAAATGTACTCTCTCCCCTTAAGAGTCTGCATGTGCATGCACGTGTTTGTGCATATGTGTGTGTGTGTGTGTGTGTGTGTGTGTGTGTGTGTGTGTGTGTATAACACTTGCTGCTGTATCCACACCTCCTGAGAAGAATAAATTTAAATGTTCTCACTACTCCCTTATCCCAATTTTTATGGAGACCTCCTCTAAGAAACACAATGATGAGGTCATCCTGACAAAAGTGCAATCTGTCCCCTTAAGAGTCTGTGTGTGTGTGTGTGTGTGTGTGTGTGTGTGTGTGTGTGTGTGTGTGTGTGTGTGTGTGTGTGTGTGTAGGCCATCCTGTCAAAAGTGCACTTTCTATCTTTAATATTTAGACTTTTTCTGTGGCACTTGTAATTGTAATTGTGTAACTAGATAGGTAGGAAGTTCAATGCCCAACACAGAACACTTGTGTGTAAGTGGGCAGGTTTACAGTTGGGTGAGCATATGCTCAATCAGTTTCTACTCTGGATAAATGTTTTAAACTGCTGGATGAATCCACTGTCCCCAAACCCAACTTTCGCATCTACAACTTCTTGCCTACTATTTGTACTCTACTGAGTACAATTTTCTAGACATTGCTTAAGGAAAACATTACATTTTTATACCATAGTCTGTCCACAAATGTGTAATTTAATACTTCAAACAAGAGTGTGGTAGATTGAAAAAAATATCCATTTAATGTTTTTTAGGGAATGTGATGCAAACATTTGTTAATTGGGGTGGGGAGACAATGTTTCCATTATTCAAATGACAGATATTTTGTGGGGCAGAAATAAGAGCACATGCTTACAAAAGTATATTGTCTGTCTACAACCCTGTTACAACACACTAATGAGGTCATTCTTTCACAAGTGAACTGTCACTATTTAAAGTGGGAGAGGCCTCCACCATTACTTTTATCTCAGAGATTGTTTACCACACATACATCTGATCTATTAAGTTAGCATATGTGGAGTGTCATAATGTTAAAAGATCCACTGTGGCACTTGTGGTTCATCCATGTGTCATTAGTCAGTAGAGTTACATAGCTTGCTGTTCAAATCCTGAAAGGGGCAACATTATATGAATGTTCTAACATACATACACACCATTGATGTAGTTACTATCATCCATTTTTTATGTTGGATGATGATATATCATCCTGGGTTGTGATTGCATGGCAGTAAAATGTGTATTTGAGGCATATCATGCTATGAGTGCTCTTTTGGCACATACATTGAGTACTGGCTTGTACAGCATACCTACACAGATAGACTGTGCTTCAGTTCTGGGACAGTGTGTGTCCTACATGCTGGAAACAGCTTCCTTGTCAAAGAAGCAGTCATGTTGTAATGCTCACTGTTGTGGAGACAGTAATGTATAGCTCTTTTCCAACATTCTGAATAAATCAAATTGTTCATAGGTTCATAGGTTCATAGGTAGGTACTAGGCTATCGGCCCAAGGGCCTACATAAGCCTAGCCAGCAATGTTCCATTGCTTACGCCACCCAAGAAAGTTATTTTCCTGTGCCACTGTCCAGCAGAGACACAGAAGTGATCCCCGGGGTGTATTTCCTATTTCCCATCCACTCATCAAGATTTTTCTTGAAGAGTGCTAATGAAGAACTTTGCTTGACATAGATGGGTAGCTTGTTCCAGAGTATAGGAAGTCTCTGGGACAGGAATCTATCCCTCCAGCGTGTCCTGTTTATTGTGGTGACAAGGTTTAGGTCCCTAGAGCATGTAGCTCAGAGGGATTGGGATTTCTTTAGGTGTAGCATGTCCAACAGCTCTGGGTTTGACATAGCTTTATATGTTAGGCAGAGATCACCTCGGAGTAGGTGATAAAGCTGGAGTTTTTTGATGCGGTCAGTGTAGGGCATTTGTTTGAGGATAGTAATCCTCTTTGTGAGGTACTTCTGTGGCCTTTCCAGCTGTTGCAGATGTCTTGTGAGGTACATTCCAAAAGGGGCGTTGTACTCTATAATGGGTCTAATGAGTGACGAGTAGAGGGGAACAATGACCTCTTTTTTCCTGGATGAGAACCCTTTTATGATGAGGTGTGCCACATAGAAGGACTTCCTGACTACTGTGGCAATGTGACTATCAAAGGAGAGACTACTATCCACCTGGGTCCCAAGGTCTCTTATCATGCATTCGGTGTTAAGTAGATTGCTGCCTATGTTGTAGTTCATGGGTACAGAGTTTTTACCAAAGGGGATGACACTGCACTTTTTGGCACTGAGCTTGAGGCCATGGCTCTGACACCAGGCATCTGTCTCAGTGATGCCCTTCTGTAGGATGTCCACATCATTTCGGGACTTGACTACGGCTCCTAGTTTGCAGTCATCTGCAAACTTTGTTAGCCAGAGGCCTTCTGTGTTAGCCTGTACTTCAGAGAAGTAGATACCAAACAGGAGAGGTCCCAGGATGGAACCCTGTGGTACTCCACTTATCACTGCTTTGAGGTCAGATTTGGAGTCTGCAACTTTTACAGTGTGGGTTCTGTCAGTGAGCCAGTTGGCAACCCATCTTGTGCCATAAGGATTTATACCTAGTTTAGTTAGTTTAGCTATAGTTCCAGAATGGGGGATAGTGTTGAAAGCCTTGGCGAGGTCAAGATAGGCTGTGTGAACCACCTTACCCTCATATTACACTCATAACTCCTGTCTTACTGCACACATTCAATTATTTGTGATAGCCTCCATTGCTATCTGATGGTTCACATGCAGTCAATACAGAGATGTAGAGATATCCTTATATAATTGGCAGGGGTTTGAATCTAGGTAACATCTGTCTGTAAGACAAATGTGTTAGACGTCAGTGGCTTACACACAAACAGTATTTATTGCATACTCAGAGGACTCCATTTTTCAGGCCTTTTCCTACAAGGCAGGTCATTAATATGCTTTAAATAATAGGAAAGTGCTATAAGCTCTTCAAGGGTGTTATTCAAAACATTGCAATACAAGTATTTCTGTGGTGACCATGATTGTTAAGGATCACTCTGATATCTGTCCTGGTATGTTTTCAGAAATTACATGATGCAAATGTTTCTTATGTCATTCAATGCTCATGTGCATTACCTTTTCACAAGATATTTATGGTTTATATTGCATGTCTTCATCTGGACATGTCATTAATATTGCAATTGCATGTGTCACAGTCATACCACTCAACCTCTTAGCACAAGGAATCTGGACAAAGCCAAAAATGATGGGGGGACAAAGGCCCAAAAATAGGGACAAATTTTAAATATTGCTCTTATAAACTTAGAAATTTGCTAGAATAACAGATTTTGGGTTAGCGTGCATTTTTGGAAGGGTGTGACGCCTGAAATTCAAATGTCTGTCATTATTTAGTGACTTCAATCCTCAACTGGGCAGCACAGTGGTGCCGCAGTTAGCATTGTCACCTCACAGCAAGAGGTTCTTCAGTCTAATTCTTAGGTTCTTAGGTTCATAGGTGTGTACTAGGCTAATGGCCCTGGAGCAAGCCTAGCACATAGGATTACCTTGGCATTGTGCTACCCAACCTTGGGGGGGTGCCTTCTGTGTGCAGTCTGTATGTCCTCTATGCATTCATGTGGATTTCTCCTGGGTACACTGGTTTCCTCCCACATTCCAAAGACATGGGTCTGGAGTATTTCTCCCTGGATCTCCATTGAAAATGGGGTCTGTCCCAGTCAGACTTTTCCCAGTAAACAAATGTTAAATAAGTAAATAATAAATAATTTTGCCAAAAAAGAAATATGAAGAATAGACCAAAGATATAAGGCAAAAATCTTGCCATTCATCAAAAATCTGTACAGTTCAGAGGTATATAGCTTGATGGCAGATGAGTGATTCCATAAACTTTACTTACTATATGTCATACTGCCAGACCATCAGAAAATGTGACTGGTCCTTTGGTACAACACTTTCCATTATATTGCAGCTGTGAAATTGCTGTTATATTACTGTTTTTGTAATTTAGTGAAAGCATGCCCAGTATTCCAATGTTGGAGATGTTTGCAAAGTAGCAATGGCAAAACTGGTCTCATGACATGTAATCCACTCTGTCTTGTCATTTGTCACTTATCTATGTTGTGTGTTATTAGATTACCATTTCACAGTTACATAACACTTGTTGGTCTATTACATGGTTATAGGTAATGAACCCCTTTCCTATTTGCAACGCTGTCATTTATTTGCAAAACATGTCCATTTCTGATGTACCTGACATTATAGCTGTAAGGTTGTTTTGTTCTTATGTTTACATGCTGAAGCTGAGAATACAGCAGTGGTGTCAGTTTGCATACATACATTCCCTGTATATATATCTCATATGCAGTAACTGCAGTCCATGCATTCATCCCATAAAGTATCTTAAGTCCTTGGTAACTGTTAACTCAACTAAACATTTAATGAACTAAAAACAACATTGAGCCACTCCAGTTGTAGTCCTCTTGTAGTCCTTTTAGTACTACACCAATGGTAATGCATTGCTTTAGATAAGAATTATCAATATCCAAAGTTCTGTGTTTTAGTACCAAAGTCTTACATCAGCTAAGGTTGTTGTTATATGTGTCATTCTCATGTACAACTGCTACCATAGAACCTCCAAAGTCATATGTTTTACTTAACCATGTATTAAAGTCGCTCCCATTGCCCCTATGGTTATTACAACAGTCACCTTGTTGCACTTCCATTCTTGTATGATCACCAGTCGACCGGTTCCTTCCTATACTTACTTTCCTCCTGGACTGAATTGTTTAAAGCACGAGGAGTTAAATAATCCAACTGTACCATTAGGTTTCTTTTGGCTACCATTATTCCAGCCACCATTGTGGCAAGAACGTCCCTCCTCCTGATTACAAGGAAGTGATGTCATCAATGATGTCACGGCCGCTGATTAGCAAATCGGATTTAGAATTCCCACCAGTTGAGTTAGCTGTCCAATAAGAGTATGAAGTTCATTGGTTTCATTGGCTATGGTAATCATTAGTGATTAATTTTACATATGACACAAACATTTTTGTTACAAGTGGATATTAACGGACAATAACTTTAAATGTTTTAATGTATAATATATTTATTTTTATACTAATGTATTTATCTTTTACATTATGAAATAGGAACATTTCTCTGCACCCTAAGTGTGATGATGTAATAGGGGATACAATATTTGATTGATTTATTAAGTATAAAAGGCTTGGCAGTTTTATAGTTGGGTTTTGCATCTGAAGAAGTGCGTTTACAAAAACACACTTATTTGTGGAGCATTTATGTTTTTAAACTATGATTAAACTACTAGAGGACTATAACTGGTATGGCTCAGTGTTGTTTTTAGTTTACTGCACACATTTTTGCTGTTTTTTCTCCTTTATTTGAAACAATTAACACATACATCACATTTTCACTCCCCATTGTTGTACTGCAGCTTTATGTCCCTATCACAACCTTTATTAACATGTCCATTTTTATTTGTCTGCATAACTTCAGTATTGTATTTGACATTAATTATCATTACATCAGTATTGCAGGATTTATGTCGTAAATGAATCTTTTACACTTTCTTCTCATTTGCTTGCAGGATATGAGCACACTTTAAGCATTCCCTCTTCAACATGAACTAATTAATTATTAATTAAAATAAAATTTAGTATACAGTTCCCCCTTTCACTTCCCCTCCTTCTTTATTCTTTCCCTGGACTTGCCCTTAATATGTCTGAGCTACAGTGCATGCTCATATGTGAGCATTGCCTATGCGCAAGCTGTTTTGTTTACATTCCGTGATTGTGCTTGCAAGTACCTTTCCATTGCCACAAACACTATTGATGGCAATGAAAAGGTGGTTGCAGATATGTAGGTGTGATTATCTGCACGCACATTTGATTGGTGCTGCTGCTCATTGCTCTAACATGCTTACATCATGTATTCATAGAGTGGCACCTACATGATTGTTAATGAATTCCTAGACCACAGTGGGTGGAACCAAACAGAAAGGTCAGAAACTTTGAATGATTGAGGGTAATAGCCACTACATTCACAACAGCTGGTAGCTATGGGTACCATGAGGGTTTATGGAGGGTCTAAAAAATAACACCTTGCTTGGGTGGTGCATCTGCACATAATGTTGTGGTTTGTAGCAGGCAATTTAGTTTTGTATCCCTGGCAGGCAGGCAGGCAGGCAACCAGGTATTCATACATCTCAAATTTTCCTGATTTTGCAGAATATTCCTGATTTCGCTTTATTGTTTTTTTTTTTGTTGGTTCCTGGAAAAACTTGTGGTTTTCTGGTAAATCATTGTGAACTCACTCTATCCTTCAAAAATGTACGCTAATGCAAATCCAGTTATTCTAGCACATTTCTAAGTATATAAGAACTATATTTAAAATATGTCCTTGATTTTGGACTTTTACCACGATTCTTGTTCAAAGGGTTGGCAGTTATTTAATGCATTATTGAGTGAACATCATTTTATTTATTTATTTATTTATTTAAGGATTTGGCATTTGCAATGTACACAAAATGGCTATAAATTGCTGGGACTGTCTGTGGAGGAAAACAATTAATCAGTGTTGCTTACTCATTATTCTGACCTTGTAAGACTAATATGATTTATGTGAAGTAACTCAGAATACTTTAATGTATGTCTGTTGCTCATGTGGAACACAGCCACAATGCATTACATCGGAATCATTTTTTATCATAATCAGATGTTTGAAATGTACACTGAAGTGTCTATAATTGCTGGGTGTGGGTGGAGGCTTTCTGTGGATGAAAGTAACTGATGTGATGGAATATTTAAACTGTGACTACTGTTTTGGTTGTGTTATCTCATTCACTCCAATGGATCTCAGGAAGTTTGCACTGTAACTTCCAGTGGGTGAAACCTAAGCCTTTTGAGAGGATCAAATTATGTCCCCACACTTCAAACAAATGTTCATACCACTGGAACCTTAGGGGTTATGAAAGAAGTATAAATGACAAAGTCTTCAGCACAAACTATATTTATAGTGGTAGTATTCTTTAGGTCCTAGGTCTTAAACCGAATTTTATAATACAAAGTAAACACAGTAACTATTATGTTTGTCACATTTTGTAAACAACTTAAAATATCTCAGCAACCACTCAAGTTACAGACATACTGTCAGCATTCTATTCATCTAGCTGATAGCTTTCATATGAGGCTAAGGATGTCTGTCTGTGTTACTTGGTTGTTGAGATATTTAGAAAAATGTGAAAATGATATCTATATAAATTAATATCATGGAAACAACAGTTAATATGACTTTATCTGTACTATACAGAGGTCAGATATTAATGCAGTTGAGTTTGACATTGAGTAAGCTTTAAGATGAATTTTTTTCAAACCATGTACATAGCACGGTTTTGGAATTATTGATGTAAATATGAACAAGTAATATTTGATGTCTAGAGGCGTCAGTAGGAGTTAATTGCAAATGTATCTGGAGGTGTTACTAGGATGTGATGAGTTAAACAAATCTGAATTACTTTAATCATTATTAATCACTTCTGCTGATAAAGTCTTTTGATGAAAAGCAAATGTATTCAAGTTTGGTACGTTTAACAGTTGGTATGCTTATTTTTGCAGTTATGCTTCGGTACTCCTGTGTGGTTTTCCTATTTTTTAAGAAGCTCAGCCACATCACCCAGTACTGGTGGAAGACTAACAATTTTTTTTATTAAGTAGACTTTCTCCATATCTCCTCAATGAAAATTTGCAGTCATCCACCCAGGCACCCAAACTGGTTTTAAGGGCTACTATGGAAGTATTCTGTTTGATAGACAACAGTAGCCTATTTCAGAACTGTGGAATGCATTGACTTAGGACTCTGTTATGTCATCTTGTGTTGATGTGGGAGTATAGGTTAGGTCAGAAGAGTGTTTATTTGCTTTGCTGCTAAATCTATTTAGGTGGCTGCTCCACTGGAATAGAATGATAGAGGGATAGCGCCCTGACTATGATCCTACTGATCTTGGTTCTGTTAGTGGTTTCTGTTACTGGTTGGAGGGTGTTTCAATGAGCATCTTCTGCATTGATCTCTGGTGTGGGCTGGGGACATCATAACTGAGATACATGGTCCAAAGAGTGGTTCGGGTGGTGGATACAGCTGAGCTGCTGTGGAGGAGAGGGTGAAATGCATCAATTCCCCACTGCATGCTCTACCCTCAGACATCCCTGCAAGGACCATGTAGGGAGCAAGTAACAGATGTAGATCATAAACAAACTCTACCATTGAATATGGATAGCCAAGATCCCATGGGATACCCTTAAAGTAACAGGGGTAGATCATAACCAAATCCTTCAATAGATGTAGATGACCAAGACCACAAGGGCACCCTTAAGATATGTGTTGGCTCCAGCCCTATAAGACACTGACTGGGGATAGAAGGAGACTGGTTGACCCAGTGATATACATGGAGTACTAGATAGGAAGACCATAGGGTGATGTAGAGGAGAGAAAAAAAATCTTCAAAAAAATCTGTTTAGGTGAACGGTTCAAATGCAGCTGGGTCATTCATAGTATGGAAAGCTAATCAGAGATTACCTGGCAGGAGTTTATATGATACTGAGTACAAACGCAGAGCTTTTAATATGTCATAGTAACTAAGTGTAAGGACACCTGAGATATCACTTTTGTGCAGACAACAGCCACTAATCTGGCAGGGGCAAAATAGTGTAATAGAATGTATTGTATATTCTGAAATCTGTATAAAACTAGTTTTACTATGTCTTATGCTTGTGTGTGTGTGTTGGGGGTGGGGGTGGGATGCCCTCTCAGTTTCTATGTAGGCTTATACAAGTGCTCTGATTTCCTCCAGCACTCCAAAGACACGCTATAGATAAAATAGCATTCTTCCAATTTGCCTGAAATGAATGGGCACTGATTGCATGTGTTTGTGCAGTAAGCCATAGTGATGGCATACCATGTGACTCCAAGGACTGTATAGAATCACTGTGGTTGGACAATTTAAGATTCTGAAAGGGCTACCACCCTAAAGGTGCCATTTCTATTCTGATAATAGCCTTTTCTGATCCTTAAAAAAATCCCACTGCAGTGATTCTTTGTGATCGATATAATCTCATGGTGGGCTATCTCCATAGCCTACTGCAATGCCTACTGCACTGCATTTGTGGAGTGGCATATGTAATTAGTCATGTGCTTTCCCCTTCTCCATAAATGCCTTCAGTAGATAGGCAAATTACTTAGCAAAGCCATAAGGACACAGTCACTTATAGGTTCATGGGTAAGTACTAGTTTAGCTGCTATTGTGGGCCCTTTTAAGCCTAGCCAATTTCCTTTTTGGTGCTTGAATTAACCTTGGATTACTCTGAATGGCAGAGACTGAGTTACAGGTAAATGTTGGGGAGTTTAACAGAGAGGTAGTGGTGAGGGGTATGTAAGCGTGTGCATGTGTGTGGCAGCATGTGTGTGTCTGTAGGAGTATGAATGGTCTTAGATTAGCGTGAGTGCATGTGTGTGTGTGTGTGTGTGTGTGTGTGTGTGTGTGTGTGTGTGTGTGTGTGTGTGTGTGTGTGTGTGTGTGTGTGTGTGTGTGTATGTATGTGTTCCCGTGAGTGGTTGGGAGTCTTTCATGCCTCTCATCTCTGTCACTTTTGAAATATTAATGTATGTAACTTAAAAAGTAAATAGAAGAACAGATTTTGCAGGAAGAACCCTTAACTGAACAATACGAAGTATGAAACTCTAATGCCAGACATTACTGACCGACTGTATTTGTTTGTGATGAGGAACACAGAAAATATAAGAGGCAAAATCATGGACCTTTTGTAAAATCAGAGACAGCAGAGACATATGGAGATATGTCTGTGTAAATGCATGTGTGAGTGTGTATTTCAATGTGTGCATGTATGTGAGAGAATGAATGGGGCAGTGCCTGTGCCAACATGATGCATAGGCTTCAGCAAAGTGCTGAGTAGCACAAGCAGTGACACCTCACAGTTTAGAGACATGTAAATTAGCTGATAATGAGGTCTTTATCAGTCTTACTAAGCTTTTGGCCAAAAGAAGTGTAGCCACATCACCGATTAATGGTGTGAAATTAGCAGTGTCCCCCAATAAGTAGGCTTTCCCCACATATTCCTATTGAAAATTTACAATCATCCTTATATGCTAGGCATAGATTGCCTGTCAGTAACTTGCAGGAGACTGAGTGCAAAGATAGGGCCTTAAGGCAATCTGTGTAGGAATGAGTACTCATACCGTGGATTCTCCTGGTGAGGAACATTTGAGTGTGTTCCATTTGCTGCAAGTACCTGGTTAGGTGCATGCCAACGAGAGCATTGTAATCAAAGATGGGTCTGATAAGGGCTGAGAAGAGTGGTACTATAATTTCCTTGGACCTGGATGCCATACCTTTCTTTGTGAGTTAGGCAACATAGAATTGCTTTCTTTCCATCTCTATGTGTTGGGTGAAGGCCAGATTACTGTCTACATATATTCCCAGATCCCTAACTACTGTGTCAACTCTTATGGGTGTGTTATAGATGGAGTAGTTAGCTTGGGTGGACAATTTCCCAAAGATCACTATAATACATTTCTTCCTCTTAACTTTTAGTCCATGGCTTTGGCAGCAGTCATTTGCATTAGACCCTCTTGTAGGATGCCTGTGTCATGGGGAATTGTATAAAAGCTCCCAGTTTACAGTCATCTGTTGTAGGGAACTTTGACATTAGTTTTTATTTCCGAAAAGTAGATGTCAAATAGGAGCTAGCCCAACATGGAGCCCTGTGGTACTCCACTGGTGACTGTTCTCCTGGTGGAATTGGTCTTACTGATCCTGACTTCTTGGGTACTATCTGTGAGCAAGCCAGCAACCCAGTGAGTTATGCAGGGATTTATGTCCTGTTCTGAGAGTTTATCAATAATACCTGTGTGGGGTATTGTATCGAACACCTTGGTCAGATCAAGGTAGACAATATGCACTGTTCACCCCTCATCCATAGCCTTAGTGACCCTCTCAGGTTGAGTATGCAAGACCTTCCCTTAACAAAGCCAAATTGGAAAGGGTCCAGTATGTGTAGGTTGCTAATGTTCTTGTTAATCATTTCTGTGATAATTTGTTCCACGACTACACTTGTCAGACATATAGGTCTGTAGTTCTTTGGGTCAGTTGATGGTCCACCCTTATGAAGAGAGATGTCCATTGTGGCTCTCCATTCATCTGACATGTAACCTATTTTGAGGCTGTTGTTGGAGTGATTCTGCTGGGCCATGTTTTAGGTTATTTAGAAGGCAGCCAGAGATATTGTCAGGTCCACTGAAGCAGTGATTTTGGCCTTAGGGAGTGCCACCGGGACCGGCTGTATGATGATAGTGGGGGAGATATGCTAGAAAGGATTTTGCTGGGGGTAGTTGGGGTAGTGGGGGGTGGTGTTAGAGCTAAACTTATCTACCAGCAGATTGACTATGTCACCCTGGTCAGTGAAGATTGTGCTATTTATGACCAGTTCTGCCCATTGCTGAGTGTTACTTTTAAGGTTCTTGATATAGCTGAAGAAGGCCTTGTGATTATCCTTAGCCTGGGAAGCTATCTAGACCATGTGACTGACCTTGTTGAACTTTATTAAACGTCTTTGTTTTTCATTTAGTTGAATCAGAGAGCACTTGCCTCTGTGAGGTCTGCTATTGCCAATTTTGACCAAGACTTTTTTCTTTTGTTATATACTTTTTTAATGTAAGGATTCCACAAGAGGGGTTTGTTTTTAGTGTTAGATTTGGTCTTAGTTCTGGTAGGTATGTAAGCCTTAATGCAGATCATGTTTGTACATGGTTTCTGTGAATAATTCTGCATAGATAGCTGTTTTCTCGGGGTTTGAAGGAGCCGTGAATTTTAACAAACTATCACTTAATGGGATGTAGTGTGCTTTAGAACAGTTCATTACCATTATGGGTTTAGTTGGGTGGTTGATTTTTATTTCAAAGGAAACAGCTTTGTGGTCCAGCCTCACCAATGGGGATGTGACACAGGAAGGGTGCAAAGCTGTTCCGTGTTGGTGACTACTAAGTCTGATATGTTTGATCCTCTGGTTGTAGTGCAGACTCTCTGGTCCAGGGTGTTCATGTTGATAAAGTTCAGAAAATATTGTGCCTATGAGTTAGAGGCAGTGTAGGTTTTGCAGTCTATATAGGGGTTATTAATATCTCCCACAAATAAGGTGTTTGGTTGGTTGGTGAGTGCCTCTAGTAGGTCTAGGTAAGAGTTGTGTGCTTCATAGGTCATAGAAGGGGACCTGTAGCTGACCAGGACATGGCAAGGAACTTTATGGACAATTGGACATTGATGAACTCCAGGGAATCATCCTCTTTAACCAAGCTGGAGTTGTATTTGTTGCTAATATAGACTGAGACACCTACACTTTTGGCCCCAGTCTGTGCTGCTGTTGGTCTAAATATGTGGAAGGCACTATAGCATACTATACATAGCATAGTAGGTTCTATGGCTTTAAACCACATGTTGGTATTGGCATTTATGTTCACGTTCTCCAGAGTGAGGATAGTTGTAGTGTGTGTGGAGTTTCATGTTTTGGCTCCTAGCACTGAGTAGCAACAACATAAGGTTGATTTGGTATGTGTGAAAGATATCGTGTCTATGTTCTTCACAACCTTGCTCATAAGAGAGATTTTTGCCTCCAGGGATGTAATGTATGTACATCTCTCACATAGTGTGTTAGTTTCTTTAAGGATTAAATGGTTGTGTACATGAGACAATTGCTACATTGTCTCAGGATACCCATATCTACCAAGCTGCCACAGAGACATTAGGAAATTTCATATCCATATTGGAAGAACCTGTAGTATGGGTGGGCTATTATGTTTTATTGTCTTGGTTTTACAGGGATCACCTGAGTGATATCTAGAGTTAAGGCTAGATGTTAGATAGTGCTATGATCGGGTATTAAAGCTGTTTGATGTGCTAACTAGCTGCCCTGAGTTTATTTTTGCCCAAAGCCTTTCTGCATTACAGGTTAAAGTCCTAACTACTAGCTTTATAGGTACACTTTGCAAACTGAGCATTTGCTAATATATAGGACACTGCTAACCACTGCTGTGCAGTGAGCAGCACCAAACAAATATGCCTAATGTATAGCAGACAGAGAAAAATCTGAAAAAATAACTGTGTCCTTTGACTAGTAAATGGCTACACTTTGAGTTTCCTGGAATACCTCCCAACCTGGAAAGACCAGATAAACATCTTTTGCCAGAAGATGGACAATCCTGGAATTTCTCAATGTAAAAGTACAGCAAAAGTAGCCCTCAAGTGCAGATTAATACCAAACAACTAAGTCCCTAAAAAAGCTCTCTGGCTGATGAAACAATCTCACTTTTATGTTTCCCAACTTGGGCACACCAGCCTACCTTTCTACTGCTACTATAATTGTAGTCCCAGTCTTCTTACTGTAAAAACAAACGATGGTTAGCCAAAAGTGAAAGGGTATCAACTAGCTAAAACAAGTAATTGTTATTTTAAGCCAATCTTTGTGTTTCTCAGCTCAGACAGACCAGGCCATCTTTCTACTGCCACTAGAGTTACAGACCCAGTCTTTGTAATGTAAAAACACACTTTAGTTAGCCAAAAGTAAAAAGGTATCAGAAACGAATGAAATTATTAGCTACAGCAAATAATTTTCACTTTAAGCTTCCTTGTTTGTTTTCCAGCTCAGGCAGACTAGGCCAATTTTCTACAGCCACTAGACTTACAGTCCCAGTTTTCTTAATGTAAAAACATACTTAAGTTAGCCAAAAGTGAAAAGATATCAGAAACAAATCAAACAACTAGCTACAACAAATAATTCTCACTGAAATCAACCTGTGTGTATCCCAACTCAGACTGACTAGGCTACCTTTCTACTGCCACCAAAATTGCAGTCCAGGTCTGCTTAATGTAAAAACACACTTTAGTGAGCCAAATGTGAATAGGTACCATAAACAAATCTATCTTCTAGCTAAAGTAATTACATGGTGATTCAAAGGCAGACAAGCCAGCAATGAGGAACACACAAACACCCCTCACACACAGACATACAAAATGACCTGCATGATCAAAGCAGCCAATGTGATAGGTGCCTCATATGGTCTTCCAGCTGAACCTAACACTTTACACTGGCTGTTTAATGAAAGAAATTTAAGATACATAGCCTAGGGACTGGAACCATTCTAAAATTCTGCTGCCATAACCATACATAATGTGTCCTCACTTAGCATTAGTCTTTTTACAGTCACTAGACAAAACAAAGTCATCTTCATCAGAAAATGTTGTACTCATTTGTTTTGGCTGGACACAGCCTGTCAGTATTCAAGGTTAGATTTGAACTTCCACACTTATCTCAGATATTTAGTTGAAATAGCATGTTTAAAGACACAAGAATAGTCTTATTGGATATGGATCTGGTTAATCTCAGCACATCATATTCAATTTGCTCCACTTAGGACCTTGGTACATGTATTTTCTGCACTACCTGTTATGTCCCACTTTCTCTCCTCCACTAACTATAGCTAGATAATTTAGGGATATGTGGTAGTTGTACAGAATAACATTTATTTTAGAACTTTTTTCTACAAGTCTTTAGCTTCTTTATCATTTCATTAAATATGTTGCATGAAATCATTTTAAATTTATGTTTTGACTCTAGAACTGGCATGTCAGTTTGTATTTGTCTTCCAAGCATTACCAGTGAAGGGCTTATTCCTTTAGCACTGAGTCGAGTAATTCGATATTGCCTTAATATTTTTCTGGTGGTTTGCACTGCTCACTCACCTTCACTATTAGATCGAGGATAGATTGGACATGATGTAGTATGAATAGAACCATAGTCATCAGCAAAATGTTGGAACTCACTTGATATAATCTGTGCACTGTTATCTATAACCAATTCAAAAGGTAATTCGTATCTCAAGAGCATGGTTTTGAACCTCACTATGACTTGCAGGCTAGTCGTGGTTTGTACAATGTATTACTTCTGTGTTATAAGAATAATAGTTCACAACTACAAGGTAGCATTTGGATTCAAACTCACTCATCAAACAGTATCTTTCACCAGGGACCATGTAGTAATGGGGTAAGCATTAATGGTTCTCTTCTTTGAGATTGTTTTTAGATGATACAGACTTGACACTTTGACACTATATTGTTAATGCCTTGGTTAATATATGGCCACCAAACTGAAATTTAGATTTTTTTTTTGTGACATTTTGTGAGCATTTGATGACCTTTGTGTACTTGGTGTAGTACATCATGTCACAGGGATGCAGCTGCCATGATTCTGTCTTAATATTATAATAAATCACCATGCTGTGTTAGTTGTGTTTTGACAGAATAGTACTTATGCATGAGATATTTGGTTTGTCCAGCAATTTGGCAATTTTACACATGCTAAAATAATAGTTTGCAACTTTTGATCATCTAGAGTAGTTTGTTTAAGCTTTTCTAATGTCTTGGTAGTCATTAGTCTGTCTCTCATTGTTGCTCGGTACATAAGTGGCAACTTTTTCCTTGGCATCAGATAATGGTCGATCGTATTTGGTAATATTTCTGGATAACATGCCTTCAACAACTACTTTCCAAGCACATGGATCGCTATGATGTTAAATCTTTTCAGTCTTATTAACAGTTTTAATATCTTGGTGGCACTTTGTCAAGATTATAGGAATTAATTAGTGGGCAGTTTGACAGTTTGATGATGGAAACCTTTGAAACCTATTAGGTTTCTGGAGAATTTCTCATATGCCCTCTCACTTGCTAGGCACTCTTTTTAAATCGGTGAATATCTTTGCTCAGCATTAGATATTGTTCTGCAGCAACACGCAAGAAGATGTAGCACTTGTTCATCCATATGTAGTAATGCTATACCTAAGCTTTAGCTGCTAGCTTCTGGACTAGGTATTGTCAATTTATTGACACCATAGTGTGTTAGCACTGGCAATTTTTATAGTATTTCTTTTACTCTGTGAAAAGCTTGGCCCTGAGCATGTCCCCAGGGCCAGGGTTTATCTTTCTTTAACAGGTCAGTTAAAAGATATAGCACAGTTAAAAGACCTGGTACAAATTTGTCCAAGTAGTTTATGTTACTTAGAGCTTGTATTAACTCAGACATGCAAGTTGGGTGTGGTATCTCTGCTATGGTTGTGACCTTGTTTGCATCTGGTGTGATTCCACTAGTTCAATGAATGTTGTTTATTTATTTTACATTTGTTGACCGGGTTAGACTGGCTGGGCAGGTGCCCTTTTTCAGCAGTGACCCAGGGTGAAATTCTCCATTAAGTACTAGTAAAAAAGTAATACAGCAGTCAAATATTAATATAACACAGCTTATGTCAGTTGTGAAATGACTGGTCCCTCACTTTATCCCTGAGATGGGACAGCAGACCTAAACAAATTCAGTTTTAATGACATTTCTCTCTCTCTCTCTTTCTTTTTTTTTTGGTCGTGTTAATTTGTTATGTCATTTTTTTAAATGATGGGGATTAATTTGACTGCTGGATGCAATTTTTCTTCTATAGTACAGGATCTTTCTTAACTTTATGCCACAATTTCCAATTTTTACAGGTTTCTGTGATTACATATTGCTTTGCTTTGCCGTTATGTACTCTGCAAGCCATAGCAGTGTTGAAATGTTACATTTTGTCAGGTAATTCATATTTATTTTGTGGAACTTATCAGTATTTATTCAAATCTGGGCTCCCAGTATACATGAAAAGCTGCTGACTAACAACATTAATCAATGTCCTGGCACAGGTGAAGGATACCTGCTTCTTCACAGGTGACGCAGGTTCAGTCATTAAAACTGAATCTGTTTAGGTCTGCTGTCCCATCTCAGGGATAAAGTGAGGGACCAGTCATTTCACAACTGACATATGGTGAAGTCCAAGGTGTCAGCAATTTACATGGTGTATCATAGGGACAGCCTTGGTAATCCCAGTTGCTTATATGTTTGCATAAGTCTGTGATGTTCAAGAAATCCAAGACACAATGCACGTGATGGCTGACAAAATAAGAGGGCATTAAAAAAACAAAAGAAAGAAAAAAAAGGAAAAACCCAAACTGATACTGCCACAGTAAAGTGACAACATAGTACTTGAATGATTAACCTTTATCATAGAAAGGTCAAATATTATTTTACATGTTTGCAAAGTTTGCCTTCTGTACACCTGTGATAGCTATGTACTATTCTGTTTATGAAATGGCCTTCCCAGATATCATACTATAATATTCATTTAGTAAAGAAAATCTACAAGATGAATATATACATTTTTTACAAAATATTTTTTTCTTTAAAGATTCACGTATAACTGTATGATTAGAGGACCCTATCAGTATGAGAAATAGCATCGTTAGCTCTTTTTGAAGTTATTGATGTCAGTCCTGTCTTCTGTTTTATATTTTTATACAACTACAGCTATTAGGGCGGCCACGGTGGTGCAGTGGTTAGCATTGCCACCTCACAGCAAGAGGTTCTCCGGTTCGATCCCCGGCTGGGGTGCCTTCTGTGCGGAGTCTGCATGTCCTCCCTGTGGTCGCGTGGGTTTCCTCCGGGTGCTCCGGTTTCCTCCCACATCCCAAAGACATGCTTCAGGTGGATTGGACACTCTAAATTGGCCCTAGGTGTGTGTGTGAGTGTGCCTTCTGTGGAAGGTTGGGCGCCGGGCTGGCAACTCGACACTGTAAAACTCCACTGCCAATTAATGTGCGGACAAGGTGATCCGCTGTGGCAACCCCTAACCGGGAAAAGCCAAAAGAAGAAGAAGATACAACTACAGCTATTAATTACATTACCTAACTATTTTGAAAAAGATTAACATCTGTCTTCCCATTTTTCTAAGACTACAAGCCACCATTTCAAAACAGAACATAGTGAATGGGAGCTATTTTGGTGGATTATACAATTCCAAAACTTTGGCATTCTTTATGTTTTTAACATCATATTCTTTCTAGCTTTACTGTACAAGGCCTTATTATGTCAGTTACCCTAATTAATAAATCCCTACATTATGAATAACTAACCATTCATTTGATCTATTTATCAGCTGCAGGCTTTTTCAAACTTTTTTGAACTGTTTACAGGATTGGCATAAATGCTTCATGATCTTAGACACCCTAAGTAACAAGTAAATATTGCATCATTTTACTATAAAAATAGCATATATCACTTAGCTGCAAAGTCTTCTGTGAGGAGCATCCACATCTTTTCTGAGTCCACGTCAGTTTTTGCTGGCTACTTCTCTTTCCTCCCACATATGTCCTATAAGTGTATTGGCAAGCTTCCTAAGTTACCTGTAGGTGTGCATGCTGTGTGTGTGTGTGTGTGTGTGTGTGTGTGTGTGTGTGTGTGTGTGTGTGTGTGTGTGTGTGTGTGTGTGTGTGTGTGTGTGTGTGCATGCCCACCCTAGAATGGCCAAAGACCCCCCTCCTTCCAAGTTTAGCTTTTGTGCCTTGCACACAGTGAGTGCTGATACAGGCTCTGGCTCCCCCACAACCCTGAAATGAATTAAGAGAAAAGACAAAATTAATGAATTAATGAGTATTTAATTTTCTGTATGGAAAGTAATGATCTGGGTGTCTTTTCACAGTTTTGCTTCTAAATATTATCTGAATTTGGCATTAATAAGAGAAATCACATAATTATCTATACCTATATAGCATGTCTATCTCATACACCATGAATTAACTCATGCATGCTAAGAGCACAAAATGCAACAAATGAACCAAGGCAAGATGCTTCCACACATAATGTATTATAAAACAGAAATGTAGTAAAGCTTTCTAGCATACAACTCTTTATCAATACTTTAAAACAACCTTCACAGAGGGATAGAGACTAATGCTTTGTCTAAGCATATTATAGGCAATGGGAATGAACATACGTTTAAATTTAGGGTACTGCAAAGGATCTATTTAAATAAAAGAGGGGGAGACATTATAAGTAAGACTGAGACTGCTGAGTACTAGTGGATAAATTTTTTTAGAGCTGATATGCCACCGGGTCTTAACAAAATTAATAGCATCAAACCCATACTGAAAATGAAGCACTCCTATGTTTAACTGAGCTACTGTATTTTTAAAGTTTGATTAGTGTCTTAATTATTCTTTTAATTTGATTGGCTGGCAAGAATTATTTAAACAGTGAACTGAAGAAGGTTGTTTTAAAGTATTGATAAAGAGATGTATGCTTGAAATCTTTACTACGTTTCTGTTTTATAATACATTACTGTGTGGGCATTCGTGCTTTGATTCATTTGTTTGGTTTTACTTTGGAATATTCTGAGGCACGTTTTGTATATTCAGATCTGTCTTCTTGTAGAGCACAAATTGTACTGTGCTCCATTTCACACCTGCAGCACTATGTATGGGCTGCCTTGTCTCACTGAAGCCTGCAGTTCTTCAAAATCATTCACATGCATTGTTTCAATGTAACTTAATAATGCCCTTGCAACTGCAGCATTCATTGCCACAAATAAGCAATTTAAATGGAAACAAAATGATTGCACAAGTAAGACCAAAAGTTGCTTTATGTGTTCACTTTAACAATTTTTTTCCAATGTCTAAATTTACTGTGATTCTGAGCTCCAAGCAATTAATGTGCAGAGAAGAATCTGGTAGATCATTAATTGACTGTAAACAAGTGTAACATAGTTCAGTGAGAGATATACTCTGGCTTAAGTTACTAATAAACTAATGCATGCAGCTGATAACACAAAACAGGCACTCAGCGTTATGGATTATTGCACGACATAAAACACACTTATTTGAAAGCAGCACTAATATTTGTTGCCTCACAGCAAGAGGTTCTCCCGTTCGATTCTCGGCTGGAGCACCTTCTGTGTGGAGTCTGCATGTCCTCCCCACGGTCAAGTGGCATTTGAAAGACATGTGTAGAATGGGCATGCCTTTGTTGAAAGTTGGGTGTCGAGCTGGCACTTCGGCACCCCGTAAAAAAAAAAAAAAATTCTACTGCCAATCATTAGCTGACCAGAGTTCCTCTGTGGCGACACCTAACCAGGAAAAGCCGAAAGAGGAACAACAACAACTAATAAAAATATATTCTATTACTTTCATAGCAATGTAGATCATATTGTAATGATTATGAGGAAAATGTTGATATGGGAAGAAGTGAGGTCATACAAAGAAGTAAATGAGGAGTAAAATGGCCCGATATCCACAGTACAAACTAGATAAATGGAAACAAGAATACATCAAACCTGCTTCCTCAATATAAATGACTTAATTAAAACAGAACGAGATTTGGAGCTCACATTTTCTCTTACTTAAGCTCCTACACTGACAATGCCTCATTCTCATCTGACTTCAACACCTCTTAAGAATCCCTGTTTGGCTTTTCTGTTTACTTGTACTTTTTTTTCAGTAACCCAATCTAAATCAACAAATTGCTCAAGAAAATAACTACATGTGTAAAGGTAATATCTAATGACTTGCATCCAAAATTTATCAGAACATCTGGAAAATTGCAGACACTGTCACACTACCTAAATAATGCTAGTTCCAAATCTCATTAGCTTAGTGTTCTACTGTTTCATCTTGATTAAAATTTGACAAAGGCTGCTAACAGCTACAGGACCACATTAAAGTATATGGCCTAGTTTTAAGCCATCTGCATGGACTCAGAAAGGGTCATGGCACCAGTACTGTCCTGGTCTTTCTCATTTAAATACTCAGTTGTGACATAGACAAAGTGAACCTTAGTAGACCTAGTTTCATCTATCTGTCCATGACTTTTAGCTATGTTAACTATTCCTTTCTGACCAAAGGAATCTTACTATATGGCCTTGGTTCTACCTCTTTAAACTGGTTCTGATTATCTATATGGTGGGTATTTCAAAGTTGCCCTGCATAATATCCGGACTTCTCTTTTCCCTTTTGGTCTGGCATTTCTATTATGTCCCAGAAGTGTACACATATCATTTTTTTATGCAGATTATATTGTTATCTGGGATTCTGGTAGCTTTCCAGACTCCACTTTTTATATTTCTCATTTCTGTGTTGGCCTGGCTATATCATGACTGTAAGCTGCAAGGACTCATAGTTAATTGTAAGAAAATCTGTGCAATAGCCTTCGGTACTAAAAAGTACCTTAGCATGTGCAGTGGCAACTAAAACCCCAATGACTCTGATGGTAACACAGTGAAATTGGTGAAAATCATAAAATATCTTGTGATCTGGTTTGATCCATCTATTGCTACTGCCTATACAACAATGCTTTTTATGTTTTTCATCTATGTGAATCTACAATCAGTTATGTCAGGACAATTGTAGCTTTATGCAATCATAACTTAATGATTTGTAGTGTGGTCTTATGAACTAGTTATCATGCATCCCTTGTATCTTTATGCAGACATAAGTTAAATGATTCATACTGCAATTGTTTGAACTGGTTTTCAGATATCAGTGACTACAGTGTCTTCCAGATTTTTGCCATTTCTGCATGAACATATCTGCTATGTTCCCTTTTCTAGTTTATTTTGATTCTGTCTAAGTAACTATCCGAAACAGCTAAAGCCAATCCAAAAGAAGCATAGATCCCACTGTTAGAGGAATGCACTGGCACTCAAGTCTGTCTCAAGTTGGTTATTACATTTTGTGAGCTGGTTGGCAAGAGGGGAATATTTTAGGAATTTATAAAACAAGGTATTGTGCAATGAATTTTAGAGTTGTGATTAAAATGCCAACTGAATACTAAAGTAGCATAACCTTCGAAGACCAGTAGTATGACAGAAGGTGTTTCTGAAACGCAGAAAAGCAAGAATGCTAGGCCTGGTAGGAGAGACATGGTGATTGATTGTTTACAAAAGTAAATACATAAATAGATAAGAAAAATAAGCACATTGAAGTCAATACTTGTTGTAAATACATTGCAATACTGGTTAGGTAATATGTGCAAATAGTAGCATATACATTTGAATGCTGAGTTAGTTTACTTTGCATAAAAAGTCAGTGTTAAGTGATTTGTTGGTGTAGAATGAGGTCATGTGTGAGTATGCAGCAGGGTCAAGGATCAGCTATTTAAAATCTCTGAAATGAGATGACAGGATGGACCTACTAAAAAGAAAAACAAAAAAAAAACATGTTTGAAGCAGGTAACTACAAAGAAGGACTGCATCTATAAGATGAAAGTAAATGATCAGGACAAAACTGTGTGTGTACCTGCAGCAGTGGTACCCTGCCTGCAGAGGAAGATGGGATAAGGAGTCAAAATCAGAGAAGATTGTCCCAGTACATAAATCTTTGCAATGCGTTTGAAAAGAATGACTGTAACAATATAGTCATTGTGCTATAATGGGAGGGAAAAATCCTAAATTTTGCACTACCTGATCTATTAAAGAGCATCTTACATCAACATTTGGCACTGATAATCCACCACCAAGAAAAAATGTGCAAATTAACAAGATACAAATCAATGGGGAAACTGTGGACACTGAATTAACTCTAGACAGCAAACACAGGTGACCTGTCAGTTCCCATGAAAATGCAGGAAAAAATAAACATTACCAGAATAGGAAAGCAAAGTATCAGGGCTATCGTAAGCTAGTATCCACACAACCAATTTATTTATCATTTACTCATTGTTCATAGGTTAGTACTAAGCTAACTGCCTTTGTGAACCACTTTTAGCCTAGTGAGTTATCCCCTGTGAGATTCAAACCCTGCACCTTGTGTTTGTAAGACAACTCCTTAACCATTAGGCCACCCTGTTATTTGCTTACCAGAAAAGTTGGACTGAGCAGTGCCCTTTTACAGTGGAGACCTAGGAAGAAAAGCTCCATTATACAGACATCATGCAAATAATTTGCATTGTTTCATTATTTACAGTCAGTTTCATTCATGGTCAGCAGTAAAATTATTAGATATCTTTGACATCAGTTACATCATTTAACAACAGTTTCAATTAAAAACCACAGCTACATGGGTTGTATATGATTTTTTTATATAGAGGGAGGTATATACAGTGTGATATCATCAGCATACATTGATTGTCAGGTATTACATAAAAGTTGTTGGTAGGAGTGTTATTATCCAGTGGTCATACAGGTGACTATAAAAAAATGAATATTTAGTCCATTGAGTGGTAGAGGGAATAGTGTACTTTTCTGCTATTACTATTAAATGGTAGCTTGATTTTTAAATAATATATTTTCAGCAGAGATAATAGGACTGTACAGGGAAAAAATTTTTGGAGACTGACTCAGTTCAACAAAAAAGGGAGAATGGAAATCCTTATGCATTGCCCCCCCCCCCCAAAAAAACAAAAAAAACAAAACCTGCATGACTAAACAACCTGTGATGCAAATAAAACAAAACAAAGTAACTGAAATATAAATGACTGCAACAAACTGACACTTGAAATTTCAGCTAATTTTATTAATTACAGAACCTTAATACTGACATTTAATATGTTCTTCTTTTTCTCAGATTGCTGACCCAACTCAGGCTAGTCTTATTGCAGGGTCAGGCATTGAACAGTTTTACATGTTTCATGCTGTATTGCTCAGAATGGCTCAGATGAGAAATAAAATATTCATTCTCCAACAGAAAGCTGCAAATTAAGTGTATAAACAAATTTAAAGTGAACACTTTTCAAGCTGCTGTAATAATATCATATAATATGTAACTAAACAAACAATAAACCAAATATTAATTTCAAATAAACTAATATACATGTAACATTCAAAGAACTAGGGACGAGGATATTAACTCAAGAAGTATTATTTAAGAGGAGTGAAAATTAAAATAACTATACACAGCAGCACTGAAGCAACTTTGAAGAAAAAAAATGAAAAGCATCCTGTCTGACTTCAGAGTCATTTATACATTCACACTCATGTTTAAAGCATGCAAACATTCCTGTTGACATGGAAGACACAAAAGCACCTTTCTAAGCTAATACTTTCTGAGTTTCTGCTCATTCATGTTTCATCTGTGAATGATTTTATTCCCAGTGGTTTTCTAACAGGCTTTTCTTTAACCATTCCTTTAATTTCTTGAAAAATAAAAAAGAGTTGGCTCAGTGACACATTTGTGTTGTCTTCACTGGTGCTTTCAGGAAGGAGCTACAGGCATTTCTCATTAGTCTCAGAGCCACCTTTTATCACTTATCAGAGGAACAAGCTGAAAGAGAATGGTTTCTTTGATCATGGAGTAGGTTGAAAGGGTATTAAAACCTGATGAAGATTCATGATGCAGAAAGTACAGGAGATACTTTGTGGCACAGTTTAAAGAGCTTGTGTTATGTGAACTTGCCAGGTTTTCCTGTATGCATTAAAGAATTACTCATGATGTTATGCGTTACATTGTAGCCGTACATATTTAATGGGCAATAAAGTCTTTGAGTTAAAAGCACTACTACTGAAATGGAATTAAAAAGTAAAAAGCAGTGGTTCTTTAGACTGAGAATGATGCTTCCTGCTTTTGATTTAGTAAAACACTGACATGTGTAAACAAAGAATAATGCTACTTCAGAGAAGATGCACTTTGGCAAGGTATGTTCAAGAAGTGCAAACAGGTAATGTCTTTTATGGAACAGAAGACTCAGAATCTTGCTTGCTCTAAACCTTGGTAAGGCCTGATACTAGCTAGATGGAAGAATAAGTTGCAGTTTGAACAATTCAGTCGGCTAAGCTACCTAGCCTAAGAGAAAGAATGTTTTGTCCCTTAAAAGGTAACCATAAGCACATGCTATATTTTTCTAAATACAGTGATTTTTTTTTTCTTTTTTCTTTCTATTTCGTCTGACCTTTGGAGGTTTATATATTTAAAAAAACATATTTTAGGAAGTTTTCCCCGTTTCCTGTTTGGTCTTGATTATGTAGCAGATGAACGAACAAATGAATAACCAGCTGGAATCCACCAAATCCACCAGGCAAAGTGCCACAGACCAACTTGTATTATTTAAGCACTTTCATTCTATTTAATATCATAAGAACAGAACTCCATCAGAAATACAATTCTAACACAAACTGAATATTTAAAAAGAATGTTCTTTAAATCATGTGACCTAAAATCATCCGATTAAAACAATCACAAAGGTACACACCACATTACACACTTAAAACACTTCCTTATTAACAAATACTAAACAATAAATAACCATTCAAGTATGAGTGTAAAAACATTAAAATGTTCTTAAACATTTCAATGAAAAAACATCAATATAAAAAACATTTACTATTAATGTATTCATTCAGTCTATCTGCCAGGCTGACCTGCGACATTCAAATAATCTATTAAAGTCCCCACCAAACTTTTTCTTATTCATGGTGTCTAAAACAAAAAAAACTGAATTTACAAAAATCGTTGCACATTGAGGCATGCTTAGCTAATGCATTGTTGTTTAAGCTCATGCTTGTGAATAGCTAATGTGTGCTCGTAAATCCTTCTGGCTAAGCGCCTTATAGTTTTTCCAGTTTAGTAGCTGTGACAGGTTCTACAGCTAGCAATGTAAATTACACACTGGGACTAACAATTAAAACCTTTCATCTGCCCAAATATCAATGTTCAATGCACTTAAATGAATGAATAAAAGAAGAATGTGATTCATATCTACAATGTCTACAATTTTTACACTGGAAAGTACCAGGTGTCAGATAACTTTAACTACCTTTGCTAAATTGCCATTCTAATATATTTTTTATGTTAGAAATTCTTTTATAGGAAAAAGGTGGTTTGTTTGCTATAACCTTAACTAGGTCAAACTTTTTGATTATTACTAATAATGTTTTTAATGATTTGCATGTTGTTGGATATGGGAATAGGCAATTTCAATGTAAAATTAATGCCATTGGCTGCTTCAGACACACCCTCACTGTTTTTGGCAAATAAACTAAAATAATTCTGCACACACAGGATTGGCTTAGCTTTTCCAAGCTTAAGCAATGAGACTTCATATTCAGTGGTGGTCAGCCAATCAGAATCATAGCCTCTCTCAATAAAATAATCAAGCAGCATGCGTTTCTCTTCTAAAAAAGTATAATCATCCGATGTCAACCTACTTAAACAAATAAATTGTCCTTTAATCACACCTTTTTTGATACAAGTGGGATGCAAGCTTTCTCGGTAATGATATTAACAAAAATTGCCTTCCTAAAAATTTTGCTGGTAAAATTCCTCAAAGCGATGTCATAATCAAAGGTAATGTCCAAAAAGTCAATATTTTTACTATAACCTCCGAAAGTAAACTTTAAAAATGTTGTGCTAGTACTGAGGTCCCCTGCAAAATTGAGAAATTCTTCCTGTCCCATTCTATAGGAAAAACAAATCATCTATGTAACAATGATAAAAGACGATTCTGTTGAACAGAGGATATTCTTTTATAGCTTTCATCTCTCAGGATGCCATCACAAGATTAGCAAAAGCTGGTGCAACCCTTGCCTCCATAGCTACATTGGAAATCTGCTTGTAATATTTACTCAAAAATGTGAAAAAATTATCAAGTGCAAGGTGCAATAAATGACAAACTGTGTTGATTTTACTTGAGTTTAATTTACTATGTTTTGCTAAATATTCTCTGACCATTGAAATGCCTTCTTCCTGTTGGATACTAGTGTACAAAGACACAACGTCCAAAGTGCCAAAAGAAACAGTTTTATCTACACATGAGAAAGAGCTGAGAGACTCAAGCAACTACCAAGAATCATGTAGGTAATATTCTGATTCTTGAATGATGGGGTTAAGTATGTGATCCAAATATGTCGAGATTGTTTCAGTCTTACCCTACTGAAACAATGTGTCTGAATGGTGGCTTTTGTCTATTTTTGTGCAATTTGGGAATGCCAAATGATTTTGCCATCTAAGGATGTTCATCTTGAACAAAAGAAAATATAAAGTAATCAATTGTCCATTCTGAAACAGCTCAAATAAATCATTGTCTATAGCTGCAAAACTCTTATCAATATAGCCTGAAGTGACTTCCATATAACTTGAGCTGTCAGCCAAAAGTTGCAAACTGTAGTTGCTCTCAGCATATCAGCTTTAGCTGTGAGGATCATATATAATGTTTTGAAAGAAAGAAAGACAAGTGAAACTATTGACTTGTTTGTCTAACTTTGTAAACTTATCTTTTAATGTGTGCATATCTTTTTATATTTACCTGTGAAAAACTGAGAGGCTGCCAGTCCAGCCAGATAGAATCTTGCAAATAATTCTATGTCATTTGCAAACATTAATATAATCCACAAGCTGGTTTTACAAATGTAAAAGAGAACTATATGTTATGATTAAACTATATGTTGTACTGAGTTTCAAAAATGTAACCACAGTGCACTCTGCTGGGAGAAAGCTGATAAGTCAATCATTGTATGACTGTTTGATCTCAAACTCAGAGACATGATGTCTGGACTAGCACATTCTTTCTACTGTTTTCAGACCAGATGTAATTGCTAGATTTTACATGTATAATGTATTTTATTGCTGTGGCTTCCTGCAGGTGCGCATTACAAAAAGATATGTTAAATTCTGAGTTTCTGTTAGCCTTGGAAATTAAACCAGAGAAGTGTCAAGAATGATGTAATCTAAAATGAGTCAGCAGTGATGTATTATCAATTTAAGACTTTCTCAGAGCGAGAGAATTAGAGCATTTTCAATTTTGTCTGAACCTGAACACATCTACTCACCAGTACTCTGCCTTTGCTCTGTATGTATGTAAGTTACTTAGAACATTGTTTCTGTTAGAAATAGATAGAGATTAGTAAGATTAGACTAGCTGTTTTCTATATTTATGTCAGACTATTATACAGTATTATTTTAGCATTTTCCTGTGTCTGAACTCTTGATTAGCACTGTGTTGAATTGAGGAGATTTGTCTTGTGTTTTTATTATTTACTATTAAATATTTTTAAACCTTTCAACTGTGGCTGTTTTATGTAGAGATAATTTAGGCTCTAGAGTACATTGCATGTATATAGTGATATTGTACAAAGCCACTCCAATAAGCCTTGCTGTTCATCACACTTACTAATTGGATAATAATATTGCACAGCAAAATTGGACACACTTTGGTAAGGGCCTTATTAGTAGCTGATATTAGTGGTTGGTGGCAGTAATTACTACCTTACACTCTGGGCCAAAAGGGTGCACAGCTGGGGAGTCTGTGCCAGCCTTCCCCAGGAGTGTCTGTGTGTTTGTATATAACTCATATCTCAAAATGTGTGTGTGTGTGTGTCAGCTACTTGGGCAGGGACACAAACCACTGGTTGGACAGAGAGAGCACTGGAAGTTTTAGCTTGACCACTAGGCTGCAACTTGTACCCTATAGCTGTGCCATTGGGGAGTCTTATTGGGATCTGGAGAGAAAGGGAGAAACCAGCCCCAGACTGACTGTGATCTCTGTGTGCTCTTAAGGGAAATTTTGCTTTATTTTGTGTGTACTTATCATTCTCCCAGTGTGTATGTCCCCCACTGCTGTCAGTGGTGAGGATTGAGGCTCCTTGATTACTGGGCCAGTGCACGGGCGTCAAATTACCAACAAGTAATTTGAGCATTGCAATGCCCCTGTTGTTAAACAAATCTACTAATTCCTGATAAAGAGCATCTCTGTGTTGAACTCCATTTGGAAACTTAAACAGAGACCAAATGGATCTCAACCAAACATTCTTCCAAGTATAACACTTCATATTGTAAAGATATGTATTTGTTAGTTAAATGTTTCAGCATGAAAATATCCTTTTAATATACATCATAAATTTTAAAGGTGGAGTCTGAATTACTTACAGTTTGTGTTGAAGCAAGATTTGTCTCCAAAGCAAAAGGATTGCTGATCTGTTCAAAAATATGGGCAAGAACCGTCTCAGTAGATGAACTGTTGTTCAGAATCCAAGTTGGAATTTTATTAAATGGGGAACCACAGTCTGTTCACTTAATGGTAAATTGCCCGTAGGGGGGATGAATGATGTCCTCGGCACTTACCCTTGGTTTTTGGAAATCAGCACTTCTAGAAAATTGCTCACCACAGAAACAGCTGAGCTTAACTTTTGAGTCAAAACCACAAAATCCTCCGGGAATGTATGTGTGGATAAATTCAAAATGGTGTCATGCATGGACGCTTCTCCAGCCATGGTGAAAAAAACACTTTCTTTATTTACAGTTTGTTTACTGACATAATCAATTGGGCCAAGAAGAGCCCGTTTTCAATGGAGGCCCAGGGAGAAAAGCTCCTTATACAGTATACAAATAATCACCTATTTTTACAGGTTATTATACAGTTTTAGGAATTACAGTATACAGTGGGTAAAAAACAAGACAAAACATATATGTATAAAAACATAAATCAATGGTGCAGTACAATTTGTTGAAGCATGGAGGTAGTATTCACAAAAGAGAAGCTAATAAATGGCATAAAAACAGTAGTGAAAGTTATGCAGTTTGAGTACACTCAATTTGCAAACAGAGGAGGACAAAACATACATATAGAATAAAAATCACTGTTGTATAAAAATCATTGGTATAAGTGCTCTGTATGGAAGATGTGGGTAATAACCACACAAGAGAAGATAACAGAATTATATAAAACAGTAGTGGCAAAGAGCCATGCTCTGAAATTGCAATTTTATTGGCCATTTTGGGCTGATGTCTATCCCTTTAAACTTTCTGGCATAAATAAGTGCTTTGGCGCGCATTTGAGCACCGTGGGGCTAAGGTTAAACTATTCCTGGTGCCAGAAAGTATGCTTTTCAAATTTTCCCTTAGAACTAGCTAGTTTATCAGCAGCAGCAACACTAACATTTGTATACCTGTGACTAGCACTTGCTCTAAAACTCGCTAAAAGCACTAGGAAGCCTTAATTTGTTACAAGCACTCACCTCTCCTTGGTAATAAGGAGAAAATAGCCATAGGCACTAGACAGCCTACAATTGCAAGTACCTTGCCGAAAAGTAAGGGAAAACAGCTCTTGTAATGCACAAAGAAAGCACCTAACCAGGCATGTCCAAGGGTCAGCTTCCAGTGATTTCTCCTGTCCACCTGGTGAATCTAGGCATACTGGGGCAATGCAGCAATTGCCTCATGTACACAGACAACCCTCTCCTACTACCATCAAGCACTACAACCTGTGAGAGATGCACTTACATAGCCAAACTGGAAGCAAAGTTCTCTCCAGCCAAGATTGTGCTAGACAGTCAAGAGGAGAAGGTTAACACCCACACAGCACCTCAAACAGCACATAGTCCTTCAAAACCCACACCACCAAAACCCACACATAGCAACACAAAACCCACATATGCAGAGGCTCATAACATTAACCTGCCCAAGCAACAAGGACCTCCAAAGGTAAAACACAAACAAACACCACCCCCAAACACAACCAAAGCATCACATACTCACAACATCAATGTGCCACCCAACAGCAGCCCCTAAGGCAAGACAACATACCCAACACTTTAGTCATAGATGACTCTATAGTCAGGTACACTGATGTCCCACTCACCAGGCTGAACAAGGATAAAATTACAGTTAGTTGCCTGTCGGGTGCCAGGATCTACCACATAACGCATGCACTCAAGTCACTCCACAACAGGTACAAATATGACTCTGTTATTGCCATTGTTGGAGTGAATGACTTGAGATGTACCTCCCTGGACTACATGAAAAGAGACATGGAAGAGCTCTCGGATCATGTAGCCCCAACAGGTATGACCCTAGCCCTGAGTAGCATCCTGCCATTGCCCAGAATGATACCACAGCATAAGGACAAAATAATTGACTTCAATAATTGGCTAAGCTTCTGTTGTCATTCAAAGGGGATGCAGTATCTGTCTACCGGGGATGACATGACCGACAAACCATGATGCTTTACAAGAGATGGTTTGCACCTGTCATCCCTGGGATTCAGGTTACTGGCTATGGTTCTTGCCACCCTTACAGTGCATTTTTAGGCAAGGTTCAAAGGACAAAACTACCACCGTAATGGGTACAAGCAAGCAAAATCTGAAGGTAATGCTCCTCAATACTAGAAGTCTAAACTTCAAGATGCATTCTCTCGAAGCTCTACTAAAAATGGAAAACATCGATATCTGTGCGGTAACTGAGACCTGGTTCAAAGCTCCAGAGAGCACCCCAGCAATAACAGGCTACAACTCATACCACACTTTTCGGCCACCAAACCAGGACCGAAACACTAAAGGTGCAGGAGTGTCCATATTCACCAAGGATATTCACACCTCCAAGCTGGTTGCCCAGCACAATGCGTCTGAAATTCTCCAGGTGCAACTAGCACTAGGTAAGACTGCAATACAAATTGTAGCTTGCTACAGATTCCCCACCATGCCCCAAGATTCTCACTACACCTGTCTAAACATACTGGAAAATATTGAGATACAATCAAACACCCTAATAATGGGTGATTTCAACTACCCTACCATTAACTGGGAAAACTACTCCTGTACCAACAACTTTACTCAACAGTTCTTGGAATTCATAAATTCCAATGCCCCAGACCAACTAATTCATAGTCCCACCAGGGGTACCAATATTCTAGACCTGGCCATTATCAACATGGGAGATTGATGGTCCACACCAGTGGTCACCCCCCCCATTGGTCAGATCAGACCATAAGCTAATCACGCTTGACATCCACAACCCACCCCCACCCCCCTTTAAGGAAACCTCCGTAAAAAACTTCTCCAAAGCCAGCTTCATGCTTCTCAAGTCAGAAGTAACAAACTTTATGACACCCATGCAAATGGGAACTGGATGTTCAACTGCTGAATCCTACATGGACCAAGCCATCCCAAATAGAACCTAGACGCTGTCCTCTAAAAAAAGGAAGCCAATCTGGAAGTCCCCTGCCATAAACAAGCTGTACAACAGAAGGAAAAAACTGCTGCAGAAAAGAGGAAGAATCCAGGATTCAAAAAACTACCTCACCAGCCTCAGTAGAAAGTTGAGATCCCTCATAAAAATTTCCAAAGCTAGTTACGAAAACAAAATTGCCAAAGATTCCAAAGACAGCCACAAGGCATTCTAAAGCTATGTCAAGAATCTAAATGGCAATACTCAGATCTGCTCTGAGCTACAGCAGAGTGGAACTAGATATACTGATCCCAAGGATATTGCCAATATCCTGGCAGATAGATTCAGTGCCAACTTTATCCTTCTCTCACCCCCTAAAGAGCCCATCTCAATACCAAAAGAATGCCAAATTCTGGTAATCACGGCCACTCAGGTAAAAAATGCACTCTCCAAAGCCAAGAATACAGGCATCCATGGAACCAGATGACATCCTGGGCTGTGTACTGCATGAACTAGCATCTCCCTTATGTGTCATGTTTAATCATAGCTTCACCTCAGGCTTCATGCCCACAGAGTGTACACAGCTACAGTCAACCCACTCCACAAGGGGGGATCCTCTTTAGATCCTGGGAACTACCATCCAATCAGTCTGACGCACATGATCTGCAAGGCTATGGAAAGTATTATCATGGAGCTTATAAACAAAGACATTGGCAACCTTCAAACACTAGACCCCACCCAGTTTGGGTTCATGAAAGGCCAATCTTGCCTCCTGAACCTGATCGACTTCTTCGAATCAGTCTCCACAGCCATAGACAAGGGTAAGGTAGTTCACACAGCTGAGTGACATCCAAAAGATTTATTATAAAACTTAATAAAAACAGTTCTAAATGTATGTGTCTTTCGGCTTTTCCTGGTTAGGGGTCGCCACAGCAGAACTCCGGTCCACTAATGATTGGCAGTAGATTTTCACGAACGCTGAGGTGCCAGCTCAACGTTCAACTTTCAACGAAGGCACGCCAAAACAGTTCTAAATAACGGGTCTATATTAGAATGACAAAACCTCACTTAGAATCCTGAAAGGCTGACACATAAACAGCGAACCACATGAACACCGAATGTCCTTAAGCACGAAATTCAAAATACTGAATCGCTATAGTTGTCCACACCATGTTTAGTGAGGTAAAATGTCAGTAGGAGATTCCCTTATCTGGTATAGCTCCGTAACATAAATGTGCAATAGTTACTGACCTTAGGGTTAGGGTGCAGCTTAAGGTAAATGCATATATAGTAATACATTCATATTTATTTTGTTTGGGTAGGCAGTATGTAGCGAGCGGTGGAGTTGGCCAACTATGGCAATTCCATACTTTGAATTTCATACTTAAGAATGTTCGGTGTTCTTGTGGTTCGGTGTGTATGTGTTGGGGTTTTGGGATTCGCATAAGGGAGGTTTTGGCATTCTAATATAGACCCTAAATAACAACACAGTTCAGAAACCCAAAGCTTTCGGATTACTCCTTTCTCAGTGTGATAAAAAGCAATTAAACACATTGTTATTTAATTAAAATTAATGAATACATAACGAGCGAGACAGCCAACCGGATAACAAGAAAATAGTCTAGTTAAATTATAGGATCTGCTTTAAAGGGATAAGACAGTCCCCAGATAGGGGATGAAAGCACTTAACTGGTTTTAGATCTGTTTTTATGCTGATGGTTATCTTGTGCTTCATGGATTTTGTATGCTAGTTTTTAAAGTGAAGTTTTATCATATAATTGTACTGTACAATAAAGCCGTGTTCTTCATCAACGGCTGGCATTTTCCTTGTGGATTATCGAGTTTGTGGCTTTTGATTCTTATTAACACTTAAAGAAATCACAATCCCTCTGAGCCACACGCTCCGGGGATCTTAACCTTGTCATCACAATGAATAGAACATGCTGGAGGGATAGGTTCCTGACCCAGAGACTCCCCATACTCTGGAATAGGCTGCCCATACATGTCAGGCAGAGTGCCTCAATGGCCCTCTTCAAGAAGAACCTTGATGATTGGATGGGAGATAGGAAATTCACCCCAGGGATCACATCAGTAGCCCTGCTAAACAGGGGTCCAGGAAAGTAAATATTTGTTGGAAGCAATAGCCAGGGAATCATTATGGCTAGATTTGTATAGGCCCTAGGGCCGATAACCTAGTACCTACCTATGAACCTATGAACCTATATTAACATATCTGTAGAGAAATAGGGGAAAAAGAGTTGTAAGTCTTGCAAGTATAGAAGAGAAAAATGTAAGAAATATTTGAAGAGAGAAGGAGGATAAGAATAGAGGAGATCAGAGAGTGGGGGAATAGGAGAACAGGGGTAAAGTAGAGAGAGTGGGGGAATAGGAGAACAGGGGTAAAGTAGAGAGAGTGGGGGAATAGGAGAATGGCGGTAAAGTAGAGAGAGTGGGGGAATAGGAGAACAGGGGTAAAGTAGAGAGAGTGGGGAATAGGAAACAGGGGTAAAGTAGAGAGAGTGGGGGAATAGGAGAGGGGTAAAGTAGAGAGAGTGGGGGAATAGGAGAACAGGGGTAAAGTAGAGAGAGTGGGGGAATATGAGAACAGGGGTAAAGTAGAGAGAGTGGGGAATAGGAAACAGGGGTAAAGTAGAGAGAGTGGGGGAATAGGTGAACAGGGGTAAAGTAGAGTGAAGTCATGTAAGGTGACAGCAGGAACATTCCCAGTGAGCTGAGAGATGTGAATAAGGTAAGGTCTTTAATGTGGAGTGGCAATGGGTGGTACAAATAAAAGGTGGTAGGGAATTCCAAAGGTGTGCTAGACAGAAGGATAATAAAAGTTTGCCTGGTGAACGAGCAGGTTTGTGTACTTCAAGCAGGTTCTGACTATTGAATCTAAGAAGTCTATCAGGCAGATGCATTTTGAGAGAGCAGACAAGGGAGGGGCAGAGAGAAGATTTAAAGATGAGTTTATGGGCATAAGTTAGTTGGATATAAGAAAGATAGTTGGGTAGTTCTAGCCAGTTTAATTTGTGAAGGGCATTGCAGTGGTGGTGAAGGATTTGTATCCCATAGTGAACTTAGAGATTTTGTTATAGCAGGAGAACAATTTTGTCTTTAGAGAGGATTGAAGGTTAGTAAGCAGTGGGGCTCCTTACAAGAGGGAGGGAATGAGGTAGCTGGTAGAAAGGGTATATTTAGTAGCAGGAGTAAGGTAGTGGTTGCAGCGATAAAACATACCTAATTTTTTTATATTAGTTTGTAGGTGAATATCAAATTTTAACTTCTCATCAATAATGACTCCTCAATGCTTTGTAGGGGCGACAATTTCAGTAGAGGTATTGTTTTGACTGGTTATGGAAAAGGAATTCTTGTCTATAATGGTATTTCTAGAAAAAGTCAATTACATGATTTTAGACTTTGATGCTTTGAGTGCCAGGTGATTATTTAACATCCAGCGCTCGGCAGATGAGAAGGCTTCTTGGGCTAATGTGGCAGCACAGATGATCATAATGTTATCTGTGTATTGGATAAGTTTAGCATTTGGGATGCACTGATCATTTATGAAAATGTTAAAAGTTAAAGGACTTAATATAGAACCCTGAGGTACACTGTAGGAGTATTAAGGAAAGAGGATGTGCAGCTTTTCCATTTGATAGCTTGTTGCCTATCAGAGAGGTAGCTGGAGAACCAGTTTATAGAAGAGATGGATATATTGAGGTTAGAGAGTTTGGTTAGGAGAAGATTATGTGAAATAGTATCAAAGGCCTTGGATAGATCAAGAAGGAGGGGAGATACCAAACTGCCGGAGTCACAAACATTATTGATAATTTTGAGGAAGGAGAGGAGATCAGTGGTGGTGCTGTGTCTAGGTTTAAATCTGTCTTGTATGGGGGTTAGTAGGTGGTTGTCTAAGAGGTAGGGTAATAGTTGTAGGTGAATACTTTTTTCTAAACTTTTTGAGATGGGGGACAAGATGGCAATTGGCTGGAAATTAGGAATGTCACTGTTGTTGCCCCCTTTATGAATTGGAATAATAATGGCCTTTTTCCAGAGCAGAGGTACATAAGCTTCTTGAACTGACCGATTTATAAGGATAGAGATGGGTAAAGCTATGCCACTGGCAGCAATTTTTAGGAAGTTGGGTGGAAAGTCATCAAGCCAATTTCAAAAAGCTTTTATACTTTTGAAGGAGTTTTCTTATTGCAGAGATAGGAATAGATTTGATAATCAAAGGGGGGTTGAGAAGTGTTGGTGTTTGCAGAGGGGGAGATGGGTGGAGGTGAAACTGGTGTATTGTTTGTAAATGTGGTGAGTTTGGCTATAGAGTCTATGAAGAAGGAGTTAAATTGGGTGGCTAAGGAAAGATGAGAGGCGCTAGGATCTGGGCAAGGGATATCTTTTTTACAAGGATGTAGAAGGGTAGCGATACTATTCCAGAACTTTTTGGGGTTAGTTTTATGATTATTTTGAAGTACGGTGTAATAGGATTTCCTGTCAGATGGAATACGCTTTTTTACTTTATTGTGTAGTAGCTTATAATCAGATACGGAGGTGGGAGTTTTATATTTCTGGTAATTTTTCCATGCTTTGTCTCGGAGATGCATTAAGGTTAAGGTTTCTTTGGTTATCCAGAAGACAGGCTTGCTTTTAATTATTTTTGTTCTGGAGGGTGCAAAGCTATTTAACAGGTTTAAGAATGTAGTATTGAAAAAGGTAACGGCATTATCCAGAGGGAGGGTTTTCAGAGGGTTCCAGTTTATATATTTTAGAGAGTCAGAGAAGGAATTTGGGTTGAAATCTTTCAGGTAGCGAGTAGAGATGCAAGTGTGAGATAGATGTATGGAGGATGGTAATCGATGAGCGAAGGGAGTCGGAAGGGTACCACTATCAGAAAAATTGTGGGGGTGAGAAATTAGTATCCAGTCAGGAGTACTACCAGAGGAGCAGTCCTTGGAGGGTCTAGTAGGTGAGTTGATCAGTTGTGTGAAGTTATATAGGTTGAGGATTTGGGAGGTTGTGGGAGATTGTATGGTGGTCCAGTTAATATTAACGTCGCCTACGATTAAGGTTTGTTGTTAATTTTTGCAGAGAACCAGGAGAGGATTTCTGCTAGGGTGTGAATGTTGTCTCTGGGTGGTATATAAAGAGCAGCTATGTATATGTTTTTGTGCCTGTTTATCTGAAGGAGGGCTTGGGTTAGCTCAGAGTTAGCAAACTGGGGAACCGGTTTAGTTTAGGGAGTTACAGAAAGAGAGGAAGAGAAAAGAAGAGCAATTCCACCACCTTTTTAATGGGTTCTATCATTTCTTATGATACTATAGTTGGGGGGAATGATTTCAGGGTCTTTAATATGGGATTTAAGCCATGTTTTAGATATAGAGAGGATGTCAGGGTGGTTATGGAGCAGCCAGGCATGGAAGTTGGGTAGTTTGTTACACAGACTTTGGGCGTTTAGTGTAGTGAAGAGAAGGGATTTGCAAGGCGAGGGGGAGGGGAGCAAAGGTGAGTTAGAAGGCTGAGAGGGAGAGGGTCTGGGATTGGGATTAATGTCGCCAGAAAGAAGGATGGTGATAAGTTCAAGGATGTGGATGATTTACAAACCAAACCAGAAAACAAGAGTGTAGTGGATGAACAAACAAATAACCCACTGGAATCCACCAAATCCACCAGGCAAAGCACCACACACCAACTTGAATTATTTAAGCACCTTCATTCTATTTAATATTGTAAAAAGAGAACTTCATCAGAAATACAAGTCTAACATGAACTGAATATTTAAAAAGAAGATTCTTTAAATCATGTGACCTAAAATCATGCAATCCAAAAAATCATAAAGGTACACACCTACCTCCACAATTAAAATACTTCCTTATTAACAAATATTAAACAATAAATAGCCATTCAAGTACAAGTGTAAAAACATTATAACATTATTTAATGTTTCAATGAATAAACAATTAATAAAAAAAAGCATTTAATATTAATGTGTTCATTCAGTCCCAGAGCATGGTCAGCCCTTAACTTAATCTGCCAGGCTGACTCACATCATTCAAGTGATCTATTGAAGTCCCCACCAAACTTTTTCTTATTCATGATGTCTAAAACAAAAAAGTGAATTTATGAAAATCATTACACATTGAGGCATGCTAATGCATTGTTATTAGCATTCATATGAATAGCAAGTGTGTGCTCGTAAATCTTTCTCGCAATTCACCTTATAGATTCTCCGATATAGTAGCTGTGGCAGGTATCACAGCTAGCAATGTAAACTACACACTGGGACAATTAAACCTTTTATCTGCCCAAATATCAATGTTCAATGCATTTAAATGAATGAAATGAGTGTGATACATATCTACAGTGTCTACAATTTCCACACCGGAAAGTACCAGGTATCAAATAACTTTGACTATCATTAAAAACATTATTAATGATAATTAGAAAGTCATAGTTGGAAATTATGACCTAGCTAAGGGCTAAGGTTATAGGAAATAAACCATCTTTTTCCCCTATAAAAGAATTTCGAACATTAAAAGCATATTAGAACAGCAAGCTAGCAAAGGTAGTCAAAGTTATCTGAGTACGCACTCACTATTAGTAAGAATGATAACAACAATGCATTAGCTAAGCATGCCTCAATGTGCAATGATTTTCATGAATTTACTTTTTTTATTTTAGACATCGTGAATAAGAAAAAGTTTGGTGGGGACTTTAATAGATTACTTGCATGTCGCGAGTCAGCCTGGCAGATCTAGTTAAGGGCTGATTATGCTCTGAGACTAAATGAACACATTAATATTAAATGTTTTTTATGTTGATGTTTTTTTCATTGAAACGTTTAAGAATGTTTTAATGTTTTTACACTCGTACTTGAATGGTTATTTATTGTTTAGTATTTGTTAATAAGGAAGTGTTTTAAGTGTGTAAGGAGGTATGTTGTTGTTGTGTCTTTCGGCATTTCCCGATTAAGGGTCGCCACAGCGGAACTCCAGTCCGCTAATGTTTGGAAGTAGATTTTTACATGCCGAGTTGCCAGCCCTAACACACAACCTTCAACTAAGGTACACCCATTCACGCATGTCTCCACACAGAAGACGCTCTAGCTGAGAATCGAACAGGACAATGTCTTACTGTGAGGCGACAACGCTATCGCAGCACCATCACCGCAGTGTCCCTTTGTGATTTTTTGATTGGATGATTTTAGGTCACATGATTTAAAGAACATTCTTTTTAAATATTCAAGTTCATGTTAGACTTGTATTTCTGATGCAGTTCTGTTTTTACAATATAAAATAGAATAAAGAGCTTAAATAATCCAAATTGGTACATGGTGCTTTGCTGGTGGATTTGGTGGATTCTAATTTATGTATATACTTACTTATTTATTTGATAACTATGTTAAGTGCTTTGCTAGAGCCAGCCAGATCTGTCAGTGATGTGATGGACAGCATGCACTGATATGATGGATGCATCTGTAGCACATTTCTGCAGAATACAAAATGTTTACTGAAGACTGTAGTCATGCAAAGTATGTTTAGTAAAAAGTATAACTAACTAGGTACTAAACAATGCATTCTGCTGTATCTAACTGCTGCCACTGAGCACCAGACCTAATTCATTTCATCAGACCATTGACATGGGTGTTTTGAATTTAGCCAGCACTCATGACATATGCTGCATACATCTGCATCAGTGTTTGCTAGGCATCCTCAATGAAGCACTAAGAATTACTGTGATCTAGACTCCCATAATGGAAACCTCTTCATACTAATGTACCAGAAGAAGTCTAGACTTGCTAATTAAAAGCTTCACTTAGAAGTATCACATAATGAAGTTCTTATTGTTACAAGAAGAGAACTTAATTATAAAATGCTGTGATTTGATGCAAAACTGATGTCATTGGAAGCAGTAATAAAGGTAATCTGCTTTCTATTAGTAATTCAGTACTTAAATATATGGTGAAGAATGTCTGTTAACTCGTTCAGATCTATAGCCTTTGTTGTGGATGCTTCCATTTTAACACCCATTGTTCCTTATGGTGCAATGATTTTTGAGGGAGCTGGATTTCTTAAACAGATTAATTACCAATTAATAGTAGGCAGTATATGAAAAGTTATGTTATAAGAAATAAAATTACACAAAGACTGTTAAAATACAATGCACTGAAGCTTTGATATTAATCAATTTGTCACCTGTTATTCATATTTGCCTTGATGTTTTCATATTTAATTACAATACACGTTGTGGGCAAACATACTCTGAAATGCCATGGTAGAAAATATATTGTCACTGACCATGTGGAATGTACTGTGCTGGACATACTGTTAATTGCTTGCTTGTAATTATACAGATATTCAGTATTTCCATACACACATTAATATTTCCTAAACCAAATGATATACAAAATATATCAAAACACCATGCTAAAGAAACAATCATTGATTCTTAAGTCATAAGTCATATAGCTTGATATTTATGCTCTTAATAAAGCAAAAAGATATAGTTTTCGTATTTTTGTAAACATTTCAATAAACAAGTACACAGGAAGGAATTTCTTGCTTTCTTGTAGAACCTGAAGTATCACAAACAAAAGTACTGCAGACACCAGTGCCTAGGTTGTACAATTGCTGAGGTATTTTCTGTGTTACAATAAATTTTAGTTCTGGAGTTCATTTAAACAGCATTTAATCTTCAAGGTACTTCCTTTGTTAATATTCTTAATTTTTCAGAAAGTGTGTAAGTGGCTGATGGTATTGTGACATTCCACTGTTGTCCCGGCCCCCCCTTTGAACAAACCACTCTGGACACGCAAAGCCATTTGACGACCTTTATTATATATTATCATACATGAACTTCAAACATATAAACAATATCAATTGCCATCAGCCACAACGATCCTCATGGCAGCATGACAACTCGCCCTGCTCGAACACCTCAGGGCAGTGTACCTGCTCACCCTGAAACTTCCTCCACCGGGGCAGCATACCTGCTCACCCCCTCCCCCACAAATAATAGGCAGCATACCTGCACACCTTCCACCACACAAAACCATTGGCCAAATCAAACCACATCCTTAGAGGGGGAACAGAAGAGGACAATCCTGTCCCTCTTCTCCGCCCCAACCAACCAAATCATCCTCCACCAAAAAAGGGAGGGTGGGAGGGACCAGCTCACGCCAAATGTAACTACTTCCTTTAGCTCCCTACACTTAAACCCCATCCTGAGTCCCACCCTTCCTTACCTCACTTCCTTAACTACTCCAATCCCCTTTCACTACCTACATTGCCATGACGCTAGTGATTAGCAAACCCCTTAATCCCTAAACTAGCTCTTCCCCAACCCCCACCCCCTCCCTTCACTTACTCGTGAGTCCAGACAGCTTTGTTTGTGCCAAACTGCATTTGTCCTGGCCCCCCCTTTGAATAAACCACTCTGGACATGCAAAGACATTTAACGACCTTTATTATATATTCTCATACATGTACTTCAAACATATAAACAATATCAATTGCCATCAGCCACAACGATCCTCAGTGCAGCGTAACAACTCACCATGCTCAAACACCTCAGGGCAGCGTAGCTGCTCACCTTGAAACTTCCTCCACCAGGGCAGCATACCGGCTCATCCCCCCCCCACAAATAATAGGCAGCATACCTGCTCACCTTCCACCACACAAAACTATTGGCCAAATCAAACCACATCCTTAGAGGGGGAACAGAAAAGGACAATCCTGTCCCTCTTCTCCTCCACCAGCCTGATCTCAGGCTGTTCCCCCTCCTAAACCTTAACCTGTAGCATCTCTTGTAGAAAGAGCTTGAGATGCAAATTAAACAAATCCAAACAAATTTCATTCAGATGAACTCCATCCGTATGATACCAACCTACCTCGCCTTGCCCAAAGTCCCCATGTTGAATGATATATATCCCCGATTTTCTTAGCTGCCCCTCCAGTGTATGGTTAACAAACCTCCTGGCCCTTTCAATAGCTCTATAACTGCACGCCTCCCTCCAAAAGCATTGAGGAATCAACTCCAACCACACAATTAGCATTCCCAGGTACCTATCTTGTAGTCGTCGCAAATCCTGCAAAACAGTCTCCACTAAAAACTTCTTAGTCATTACCTCCCAAATGAATAATTATGATATCAGGACACCCTATCCATGATTTAGCCTTCTGAAATTCAAACATTAACCTATCCCAATGCATACCCCTAACCCCATGCTAAAACACAGAACATCCTAAAGAAGATAAACCCAAATTACTTCCATCCTCCCTGATTAAGGCATGCTTCTCAGCCCAGTGGATATACGAATGGCCCAAAATGAGTATACGCTTCCCTAAAAGAAAAAGAAAAATTGTTAATAACCACAAGCTCCCTACACTTAAACCCCATCGGGTGTCCCACCCTTCCTTACCTCACTTCCTTAACTACTCCAATCCCCTTCACTACCTACATTGCCATGACTCTAGTGATTAGCCAATCCCTTAATCCCTAGCCTAGCTCTTCCCCACATCCCACCCCCTCCCTTCACTTACTCGTGGGTCCTAGACAACTTTGTTTATGCCAAACAGCATTTATGAATGAGTACATATGGTGTTGTGACATTCCACAGTTATGAATGAATACATATATGGGCTTTAGCAACATACCATATCATTATTAATCAAATCAGAGCCACAATAACAAGGCAGTCATCTGGCAATTATTTGCTAGCCTAAGCTACTTTGGGCATTGGCAAAGATAAATAATTGTGTGTGTGTGTGTGTGTGTGTGTGTGTGTGTGTGTGTGTGTGTGTGTGTGTGCGTGTTTGTGTGCATGTATGTATGTGTATGCATGTGTGTGCGTGTGTGCATGTGTGTGTGTGTGTGTGTGTGTGTGTGTGTGTGTGTGTGTGTGGGTATGTGTGTGTGTGTGTGTGTGTGTGTGTGTGTGTGTGTGTGTGTGTGTGTGTGTGTGTGTGTGTGTGTGTGTGTGTGTGTGTGTGTGTGTGTGTGTGTGTGTGTGTGAGTGTGTGTGTGTGTGTGTGTGTGTGTGTGTGTGTGTGTGTGTGTGTGTGTGTGTGTGCATGTGTATTCATATGTGTGTGTGTGTGTGTGTGTGTGTGTGTGTGTGTGTGTGTGTATGTGCATGCATATGTGTGTGTGTGTGTGTGTGCGTGCGTGTGTGCGCGTGTGTGTGTCTTCATTATCACACACTGTGCATAAGTGAAAGAATCACAAGAAGAAGAAGAAAAGTAAACACTTCTGAAAAACAGAACAATGTCCTTGAAGCCAGAGGTGGAAAGCAATAGAAAAGGCTGCTACTAAGCTTTTAGACTGAAGGGATTCTGCATTTATAACAAAGCCTGGAAGCAGACCTATCCGTGGGTGTAGGCTACACCTTGCACAGAGGTAATGGCAAAGTTCACATCTGTTGAACCTAGCTCCACTGTGCAATGGGATAGCAAGAAGTTAATTAAGTCTCACCAGTGGTCAGGTAAACTCAAATAATTTGTACATACAGAAACAAAACTTCTTCAGCATCAGTTTTACAAAGACAATAGCAACAACCAGTGGCAATTTAAAAAGATAATACTGCAAACGACTGCTATATACCACGGAGTCAAGCATGGTGAGTCTTACTTATCTGTCGTCTATGGCAACTAGCTATCGCATAGCATTTACTCAGACTCCCTTGCAATTAAATTGTCGAGGAAAGACTGTGACCAGAGTGCTCACACCTTATTCTGAAGAGTTGCTTTATAATGGGCTGGATGCACCATTTGTGGTTGCTTCCAGTCTTCTCTTAAGACCATGAGAATTAAAACAATATTTGTAAAATTAAGGACAACCTTCATCAAAAGTGAACTACCAATGATACCTATCATAAACTGTTTTGTAGACATGATTTATGTTGTCTCTGAAAAGCACCATACAGTCTTCAAGCAGTTTAAAAGTGCACCACCACACATTATCTCAGCCAGGTGTTACTGCTGCATGTGTCACACCTGCATAAGAAATGCAAGCAAAGTCCTCAGATGACTTAATGCAAGACCAAAGCTATTAAAGTTTAGGATCTTGTTCTGAAACTGAAGCCACTTCTAGCAAATACTTTGACAACAATACAAACAGAAATATTCTGGTGAACAAAAACACAATTTGTTGCAAAGTATTGAGATAACACTGAAGTTTAAAATTAATTGTGCTATTAGTGAATAACATAATTTTAAGATTTATTGACTTCTGCATGGCTGTGTGATCATGATGTTGGTATCTAAAGTGTGTGGGCAGATTTGCTTTCTACATGAGGGATGTAAGAGAACATCTCCACTCAAAAATACCCTTTTTTCATATTTACTTGATTTTCGATATTCTTAGTTGCTAAAGCAGTCAGTAGCAGTGTTTTTATGTTTTGTTGATTGTGTGCAGTTGTACTGTTAGAAAATTGTTCTGCAGGGCTTTCAGTTTTCTTTTTTAGATGCTGTGTGATTGTTTGAATTGGTCATCAATGTTGTGTGAATGCTTAAAGTCCCTCAATGAGTTTTCAGTGCCAGGTAAAAAGTTGGACATCTGAAAGAAGTACTGACCGGTGATTGTGGAGGATGGTCACCCCAATGTTTTCATTGCAAGTTTGGGTGAGGACTCAAAGACTGAGAGTACTGCAGGGCAGCACACAGTATTCGACTGCTGGGCTGCAGCTATTCCAAATGTAAATAACAACAACATGTTTTTTTCAGTCTTTGTTTTTAGTTATATTTTTCTTAAAAATAGATGGCGTTTCCATTTCATGAAGTAGGAACTCCATGCATGTATAGTGTATGCATGGAGTTCTAATTTCTTTACAGAAAAAATGTCAGTTGAAGGAGCTGGGTTATTTTGAAAATGGCCAACCCTTTATCCATATGGCCTTACAGTGATTAAAGCAATTACACCTTATTCCAGATGACTCTGCTGCTTCAGAGGCACAGGAATGACCTTTCTGTGGTGGCTGCTTGGGCTGTTACATAAAGCAACAAACAGACTTTATGACTGCCTCAGGATACATCAGTTCACTAGTTCTTGTGGCAGTCTATGTCAAAAGTAAAAGAATGTAGATTACCTTAAGGATAGGACTGCAGGTAAAGGAGAAAATCTTTTTAAAGTTATTTCTAGCACTTTGCATGCTCCTGCCAGAAATTCTGTAGGACTTTTTGTGTGTGTGTGTGTGTGTGTGTGTGTGTGTGTGTGTGTGTGTGTGTGTGTGTGTGTGTGTGTGTGTGTGTGTTTGTTTGCTTGTGTGTACAGTGGGTTGCACTGTATGCTTCTGACAGCAGCAAGCTGAAATACTTTACTGTGGTCAGTATGTTTGTATTCATTCGATAGTGAGATATCTGAAGTAGACACAGTCAACCAAATGACTATGATTTCTGTGTAGACTGTGAGGCATCCTGTGGATAAAATTGAGTCTAACAGGTGTAATTTGCTCAAGTTCAGCAATCATTATTTTGGCTTTGCAGGAGTAATGTGAATTATCTGAAATAATTTGGTATACTTTATTGTGGCTACTTTTGTGTGTGTGAGACAAAGTAAAAATACATTGCTGTGGCCATTATTTTTTAATCACATTCATTCATCTGAGGTGTGCACAATCAACAAAATGGCTATAATTGCAGGTTTAGGGGCTGTCTATAGAAATAGAAAGTATTTATTTATTGATTTATTTTATTAATATTGCATTTATTTACTGGGATGGTTCACTGGACCTAAGTGAGCCCATTTTAGTGGAGGCCCAGGGAGAAAAGCTCCACATAATGACAGTACATAGAAGAAAATAACAAGTATTACAGAGCAGAATATAGTTACAATGGAGTAAAACATTGAAGTTGACACTAATACATATTTTATACACCCACACTACTTTAGTAATAATATAATTTCAATGGTTCAATATTATATACATATTTATATACTTCTACATTGTGTAGTAATTATTAACATTAGAATGGTAGAACTGGATGATTATGAAACAGCTTTGAAAGATTAATTGTTATTGGGTTGTAGGTATTAATAGCAAATATTTAGCAGCTAGGGTTTGAGCTCATGTAGTTGTTGTGGTGAAATGGCACGAAAAGACTTACATAAGTATTGAGATTGAATAAAGACAGGTTTATAGGGAGGAGGCAGATATTTAAGGAGACTTAATTTTGGCACATGAACAGTGCCAAAGTGATGAAAGATGTTTTCTTGGGGATGAGTTAAAGAGAACAGGATTACTTACGGTTCTGATAGACGGTGGGAGGGCATTCCAGATTTTAGAGACTATGAAAGAGTACAGTATTTGGCTAGCTGAGAGATTTGGTTTGTCAGCTTTTAGCAACAAAGCATTTTCAGATCTAGGAGGTCTGTTGGGATGATAGGTAGACAGTAAAGAAGAGAGAGAGGGGCACATAGATTTTTTATATACATTTATGTGCAGTAGTTAATTGAAGAAATGTGAGGTATTGCGGCAGTTCAAGCCAGTTTAGTTGATGTAAAGACAGACAGTGATGGGATGAATATTTTGAGTTAGTTACAAATTTGATGATCTTATTGTAGCATGAATCAAGTTTGGTTTTTACAGAGGACTGTATATCGATGAGGATGGGGGCGCCGTATAATAGAAATGGAAGCAGGAAAGAAGAGGCTTGAGCTTTCTTTGTAGTGACGTTAAAGAAGTGCTTGTGTCTATAGAGGGTAAACAGTCCTGCTGCAATTTGCTGCCATTTCCTCTAGTTAGACATTAATCTGACTTTGCAGAACTAATTTGTATTTGCATGAAATAAGTTGGTATAATACACTGTGGCCATTGCTTGTAAGAAGCTAAGTTGAAACATCTTACGAGGGCCTTTTTTACCACAATCAAACATCACATGTGTACACAGTACATAAAAAGTCTGGAATTACTGACTATGATAGCTGTATGTGGATGACAATGAGTGATCATGCTGTTATGACTAAGTTAAAAAGTCATTAATCTGTCTTTACAAAACTATTGTACATTTGTTTGAAACAAGATGGAACACTTTACTGTGGGTATTTCTTAAATAAAATCATATATTTGAAGTTTTCATAGCCAATAAAGTCACTGTAATTATTGGTTACAAGGTTTTGTTGCTTACAAGGTTTGTATGTGGATGAAAATGACTGTGCATGGGAGTGTTGTAGTCTATCTAAAAGTAACAAGTTGACCATAATTTCTTTCACTCCACATTACAGTCAAATACTTGCTTTGTACTCAACAAGTGGCTAACTTTGGCAGTTGGAGCAGGATGCATGCTATAACATGCATCTCTGACACAGTGAGTAGCATTACCGTCTGACAGCACTGGGTTCTCTGGTTGAGTCTTTGGCTATTTTTAATTCTGTGTGGAGTTTGCATGTCTAACCTGTCTCTCTCTCTCTCTCTCTGGGTTTGTTTTAAGTAAGGTGCTGTGGTTTCCCCAATAGCCCAAAGACGTGTCATAAGTGAGTTGGCATTCTTTCAATTTGCTTGCAAGTAAGAACACAGTGTGTGTGTGTGTGTGTGAGAGAGAGACAGAATGTGTATGTGTATATGTGTATATGTGTATGTGTGTGGGGTGCATTGATTTATCTTGTGATAGACTTCACTGATCAGGGACAGTGTCAGTATGTTTGTGCATGTGTGACAAAATAATATCACTAACTTTATCTATGGTCTCTCTCTCTCTCTCACACACACACACACACACACACACACACACACACACACACACACACACACTCACACACACACACACACACACACACACACACACACACACACACACACACACACACACTCACACACACACACACACACACACACACACACACACACACACACACACACACACACACACACACACTATTGTCACATACATAATTCTTCTGGCTAGCAGTAAAAATAACAGTTGACAAGTAAGTGTTTTTCAAACATAATGCATAAAATGCACCACAGAACATTTTGACCCTCAGAGCTTCAGAAAGCCCCAGGCCCCAGGATCTCAGCTGTGTAAGGAAATGGCCCATCCTTGCCTCTGCCTTGGGCCCCAAATAATTTAAAGCTAATCTTGTTCAGAGGTGTATACAGAGGGTAAATATAGCTTGTGTAGTGGCTGGGGACAGCATAGTCATTATTTTTAGCTTTCTTTACAATTTGACTTTAGAGTTATGTACAGAATGTCACATTGGCTTGTCTATGGACAATGCGCTGTCTAGAAGAAGCAAGTTGGAATACATTACTGTAATCATTGTTTATCACTTTCCTCACAGATACACATTGCTAAAGTTTTTTTTAGCTGAGATCAAGGAATTTTGCAGTGTATGTACATCTGACATCAACAAGTTGAAATATTTTATTGTTGCCAGTTTTTCTTTCACTTTTGTCACTGTCCTGCATCAGGAGGGTACATAGAAGGTGGCTATCCTTTGGGGATTAGGTGTGAGGAAACATGCTGTGCATATTTAAGGCAGGAACAACATGAAATATATGTCAGTGGCCATTCATTCTTTTACTTTCATCCCAATCTAAAACCAGAGGGGCAGACAGAAAGTGACTAACATTTTGGTGGGTAAAGGAGGCAGAAACTTTTCACAGACTTGATTTATGTATTCTTTCAAGCATTTGCCTTTTCAGATTATTTGGTAATACTTTTTAGTCAGCTTTGAACATTTCGCATTAGACACAATGTATTTCTTCCTTGAAAGAAAATAAGAGTTCCTTATTTGTGATTTTTGTTCAGGACAGCACTGGATCAAAAATTTGGAAAAAAATTCAAAATGCATGCCAGAACATGGCAGATCCCAGACCCTTGGTATAATTCAGTTACCTCCTCCACAGTTATTGTAGTCTTGACCATTTAGTGTGTTAAAAGGATGGAGGAAAAATTGAAGTGTAAGACAAAGCATAAAAAAAGAAAATGACAATAATCTGCCTGACTGGTGTGGGAAGCCAGGACTGAAGGCACTGATTACACTGGGAAGTGAAGGGGGACCAGTGCGTGGCTGGGGTGCAGCATGTAGTCCTTTGTCTAGGGCTCCATTTCATCCAAGGCCAGCCCTGTTGATCACAATTAGACACTTGAGGTACATATAGTCAATAATGGGGCTAGAATGAGTAGATACTGAGGCAGTATATGGATGAAAGAGACTGGCTGTAGCTGTTGCTTGATTCACAGTAAACTATCATTGACGTGCCATAATATAGCCCCACTCATTCCAATTAGCCCAACCATTCAGTTGTTTACTGCAGCCACAAGCCACCAAATGCCACTGCAGTGCCTGCAGCAATGTTGGACATCATTCATGATGTGTACTTGTTGGTTTCAGTACTGTCTTGTTACTGCACTCCTGGCCTACATATATTAATACAAAGAAAAGAAAAGAAAACACATGAAAAGAAAATGATTGCAATTAAAAGTGTGTGAAGTATAAACCTCTGGACACACCACGAGAAGTTCAAGTTCTTTTATTAGATAAAACAAGATAAGCGCTTTCACGTGCTGAATGCGCACGCTTCTTCAGATCTCAATTAACCCACAAAAATGTTGGTCCTTTTAACATAATCATCAGCCTATAAAAAAGCTTCCTCAATCAAAGGTTTAATTGATAACCTTAAAATAAAAGAAACATAACATTTCATTCTTAGCTTAACAGCATCGTACTATATAATTCATCCTTTCTCAGGTTCAGATTCTTATTAGCCTGTAAAAGGTTTCATTTATATCTGAAACGCTACTTTCTATAAAAATATATATACGGCAGCATGCGTTTTTCGCATGCTGCAAGCAATAAAAACAAGTAAAAACATTTTACAGTCTGTCATGTATAGAAAACCTTAATTAATTTTTAATGTTGTATCATATAAAAACTACTAATAAACCTTAAAAGAGGCATGAATTTAATCTTGACCTTTTGTTTAGGAACATATTTTATATACTGTGCAAAACAAAGCATGTGATGATAATTTAACTTGTGTTAGCATCGATTCCTATAGACATAGCACTAGCCATTATTAAAACGTTAAAAAACATGAAATCAGATACATTCAACAGTAAATGTAAATGAATTAATAATACTTTAAGTAAATTTCATTTTCGTCATCTGACTATATAGACATAGAAGTCTGAGACTTCATGTTCGTAGTGAGGAAACTGACTTCTGAGATTTCTGAGACTTTTCAGAGAACACATAAACTAATCTTAAATAAATCAAAATCACCGAGTGAGGTCTCTGTTGTTATAACTTAGAGGCTATACCCGATGAAGAGGTACATATAGTCAATAATGGGGCTAGAATGAGTAGATACTGAGGCAGTATATGGATGAAAGAGACTGGCTGTAGCTGTTGCTTGATTCACAGTAAACTATCATTGACGTGCCATAATATAGCCCCACTCATTCCAATTAGCCCAACCATTCAGTTGTTTACTGCAGCCACAAGCCACCAAATGCCACTGCAGTGCCTGCAGCAATGTTGGACATCATTCATGATGTGTACTTGTTGGTTTCAGTACTGTCTTGTTACTGCACTCCTGGCCTACATATATTAATACAAAGAAAAGAAAAGAAAACACATGAAAAGAAAATGATTGCAATTAAAAGTGTGTGATAGATATACTGTCTTGCTAATAATATACTGCACCATTAGGTATGTTTTAGAGCTTGCTACTTCCTCAACCTTACCCCACTGTAATTTATCTGTTTTGATAATGAGTTCATTTCTCAAACAGAGGGGGCTTGGGGTGGTAATCCCCAACACACACACACACACTCACACACACACACACACACACACACACACACACACACACACACACACACACACACACACACACACACACACACACACACACACACAGCCCCAGGAGTAAGAGATGAATCCTTGCATGACAATTACTTCATGTGTATCTTTTTTAGTGATGAAACAAATGTGTGCTGTTGTAGAAATTTGGTTTCCATGTACTTCTTTCAATATCTGAAATTAGTTCTTTGTGAATGTTTTATTATTAGGCAAGTATGCTGCAATTATTTTTATATTTTAATAAAGTGTTGCACTTTTTAGAACAGCTTGGATATGCTGTCACATTTATACACTGTGAGACTCATGTATGTGTTTACAATTCACTCAGGAAGGCATCGGATGGCTCATGGCCAGAGCTGGGCAAGAATTGCTACTGTGTACTCATCGGGTTACCCCCCCCCCCAAAACCCAGCCACCATAATCACTTGTTTATCTTTAAGGAATATGAGTGGGAAGGGATGCTACACCATGGGATTATGAGGGAGGTGTCATTCCCTCCATCCATGTCAATGCTTGTCATTTGAATGTTCAAAGGTATTCGTCCAAAGGTAGGGTGGATAAAACTTGATATACTATGGACAAGCTATGACTCTATACATTCAAGAGATAATAAAAGTTTGCACAGTAATAGGGGTGACTTCACTGATGAAGCTCTTTCAAAGGCAATATCTTTACATCAATTTTTGCATTACATTCTGCCAGTGTTCCATAAAGTTCTTGTTGTGAAAATAAGACTGTTACTTTGGAAGTACATGCCATTATATATATTTCAGAAATGTAAGCTCCTGTGAAGGGTGGTTAAAATATTCCTTGGATTGATACTGGAATCTACTTTAAAGGAATGTATTTATTTATTATTTGTTTACTTGGAAAGTCCAACTTGGAACAAAGCTAATTTTTCAGCAGAGGCCCGTGGCAAAACACTCCAGATGCACGTCTTTGTAACATGGGAGGAAACCAGAATACCTGGAGAAACCCCACACAAACACATGTAGACTCCACAGAGAAGCACTCCAGCCAAGGATCGAACTGGAGAACCTCTTGCTATGAGGCGACAATGCTACTGCTGCACCACTGAATAAGAATGGATGTTTGAAAGGACTACTTGATGCTCTGTAGTAGATCAGTTGCATAAATTAATAAATAGTTTGACTTGATTCTATTCCCTTCCGGACAGCACAGGTAATATCATGTCCTTACCCAGTTTCCAGGTATGAACTCTGCATGGCCAATTGTCACCCTCATGAAACTTACAGTTTGACCAGAACATAGATGCACTTTATTCTGATTCCAGCATTCAAAGCTCAATATTGCATTTTTTTTTATTGCGGTGACCAAAGCCTTAATCTATAATTACTGAGTCACTTCTTCAGCATAATACCAGTATGCATGATGCCATAATAGACAGCTGTGTTATTTGTTCCTTTGATTTCAGCTACTAGTAGCTTAGCACAGGAAGTTTTCTCATCCATAACTAACATGTGGACTTACTAAAGAAATCACATGCTAGCATCCCTTGTGAAATCAGAAATGCATATCAAATTTAACTGCAAACCTTCTTTGCGATCAGTTTCATGCATTTCTGAAAATGAACAGAGGAACACCTGGGGATGCAAAATTAAATCAAAAGGCATACTTTTAAATAAATCAAACTACGATTCTGGGACTTGTGACATACATAGCATATTCTAGCTGCTACTATGAAATGCATTCTGTAATTTGTACATTCAAAATAAACTTATTGCACATTTTGTGGTTTATACATACAGATGGTTGTTTGCACATTGTAGGGCTGTAAGTCTATCTCTGTTCTGCCTTACTTTTTTTGCAAAGTATTTTATATCACTTGTATTCATATTTTCAAGTGAAAGCCCAGTACAACCCACATGCATGCCTAGAAAGAAGATTTTCCTATTATCAAACCTAATGTTTCTTTAGCTTTCAGACAGTGTTTCAACAATCATATTATTCCAAGCTTAAAGCACTCTTCATTTGGACTAATACCTTTGAAAGTTCAAATGACAAGCCAACACTTGCAGACTCTTTTTTTCAGTGGTAAAGCCTGTTTATAACTCATTTCAACAGATAATGTAAAGTCATTAAACATCTTATCTTCTTAACAGTTGCTGGGAGTCACTTAATGAGGTATTACATCCCTGATTGCTAGCAGAGTGGAACTCATAGTAGCAACATAATAATAATAATAATAATAATAATAATAATAATAATAATAATAATAATAATGATGATGATGATAATAATAATAATAATAATAATAATAATAATAATAATAATAATAACAATAACAATAATAATGAGAAAAATCTATTTGGTTGAACATCTAAAGTATCTTTGAGCCTTACATACAGTTAAAATAATTTTCTCGCATTTGAATTGCTTAACTGCGACACTGAATATTACAAATTCAGTACCACAGTTAAGTCATTCTGTAACAAAAGCATTGTAGGGTAGAAGGAAACAGGGCAACACACACCTGGCACTGCATGAATAAAGCAGCAAACAATGCAATCAAAGCTATAAGTATGAATGAGGTAAATAAATTGTCCAATGAGAGAAGTCATTCAACACACTACAGCTGTTGCCTGCATCAGACTCAAGTTCATATATTTTATACATTTCAAAAACAAATAAAAATAAATGTACAATTTGCTCTGTAACTTTAAAATTGAATTCCAGGGTTTGGTTATCACTGCATGCCATGACCAGAATGTTGACACACTTGCAGGCCTATGAGGTGATGTATTTCATATGAATAGAGCATGCCCCCTGCATATGTCTGTCAGTTAGTTTTAAACAATAATGTACAAGGATAGTCAACATAAATTATACTCAGAATGAAAAAGCCTCACTCAGTTGTAGGTACTCTAGTATGTTTAGCATGAACAGGAACTCAAGCACTGCAAGCAAAAGCAATAACTAACAGTCCAGCTGTCCCTTTCATAGGTAACCATAGTCAGCAACTAAAGCAACATGTTTATTTTATTTTTAAAAGTAAACACAAGCAGAATATGAAAAAATGTCGAGGTCAAAAGCAGCTTCAACAAACAGTAGCTAACAACTAAAGTATTAAGAGAGCAAATCCACTTTTGCCACTGTCTTCATAGTGCATAAAAATTACCAAGAGATTGCCAGGAATTGTCCAACTTGTATGGCTTTAATCCTGAGCAACATATAAGGTAAAAGGTGCAATAAATGCATTCCTAATTCTTACATTCAGAGTTATGTGCTGGAATCATAAATTACACAGACTTGCTTTCAGAAAGATTTGTCCTTGTGGGCAAACAAGAAAAGACTCTATATCTATCTGGAGTCATAGGGAAAGAGTGCAGAGGCCACAGCAGTGCAATCTACAACTTATTGTGACCTGGAATCCTGTCAATTTAAGGAAATGACAGTCGTTATTCATTTAGCACTAGGAGTACATACTCCTAAATGAAGATTGATGCACTATGAAACAGAACTATTAGGTAATGCAGGCATGGATGACAGGCATCACTCAGCCAAACTGGCAGCACTCGCATTTGTATCAATATCCTAAAGTATCAGTTTAATCAATAAAAAATCTAATGTTATCCATACTTATACCTGATGGAAATGACGAAGAAGTGATCTGACCTGCTGCATATAAACAAGGTAAATAATACTGCTGCCTAAACAGCATGTTTGCTGGAATGAATTTCATGTGTAAAGTGAGTCCCAGAAATGAAAAAAAAAGGGTTTTGTGGGCAGCCAAACTAATATAGTTCTTATTGAACAAAGGTAATTTTTAAATCATTACATGCTTTCTAATTTGAAGACTAAAAACACTGCAGTTAAATGGTTCTGTCTTCAAAGAAAGCTTATATTACAGGATCATAGAATCATAGGAGGTTACTAGGCTATCGACCTGGAGGTTACTTTAAGCCTAGCCAGTTCATCCTAATGTAATACCAAGAAAATGCTACTCAATACCCAAGCTTGCATTTAGTGATGACTGGCCATGTCTAGGAGGGTTGTGGGTGCTGTCCCTGGTAAGAATTTACAGTGCCTCATCCACTCATCCAGGTTCCTCTTAAACAATGTCATAGAGGTGCTCTGTTTCATATGAATTGGTAGCGAGTTCCAAAGATGTGGCAGTCACTGGGAGATGCATCTGTCCCTCCAGCATGTCCCATTTAAGTTGTGGGCTATATTTAGGTCCTGGGAGCAGGTAGCCCTAGTGTGTAAAACACATAAGAATGTTGGTAAAGCATGCAGGATCTTGCACTGATGAAGAGTTTCTTACCCTGGAAGCTTTTCTTTTCCTTTTCTTTTTGTTAGATTGTTCACAGGGCATAGAGTATAGTGACAGGGACTTTAATCGGTCTGTGCAAGGCACGTGCTGGAGTCCCTTCATCTTCTTTGTTCGAAACATTTCAGGTCTCTCCAGTTGCTGCAGGTGGCTTGTGTGGTGCATGCCGAATTGGGTGTTATACTCAATTATGGGATGGATTAGTGCTGAGTATAGAGGGGTTATAACCTCTTTTGTTCTTGAGGTGATGCCTTTACAAAGCCTTCTGTACTACAGTCATAGCTGGCCTTAGGCATAGGCCAACTAGGTGGCTGCCTAGGGTGCCGTTCTAACAGGGGCACTTTTCCAGTATTTATTTGGTGTAGGTAGACCAAGATTGAAGCACCGGGTGGTGTGGTGGGGGGCACCATGGAGCCCTTTTGCCTAGGGCACCAGTTTAGCTAAGACCACTCCTGACTACAGTAGACACTTGGTGGTAGATGTTAAGGTTGCAGTCAACTTGTGATCCCAGGTCCCTTACCACTTCATGGGTACTTAGGGTATTGTTGTTAATTTGATAGTGTAAACGGACATTGTTTGTGCCAAATGGAATGATGATGCATTTCTTTGCTTTTAGTCTGAAACTGTGACTAATACAGCAGTACAAAAAGCAAAGCTCTGGAACCCACGAGTAGCTACAACAGTATCTCTTTATTCGCAAGTTAAACTTTCGCAGATACAAACTGCTTCATCAGGCATCAAGATTCTAATGAGTAAAACATATTATATACTAGCCAAATTACTGACCCTTCAATAAAACAATTAACTAATTATCCAATATGCAGTAAAAGCAATATACAAAACATAACAATATGAATGTGAAGTATAATTAAAATGTACATGGTTTTAATTTGTCACACAATGTATATGATGTCTGACTGTATAGATATGTAATAGGCATTTCTCTGTATAACTGTGTATTGTTGCTTTTTGCATTTCTCTGTACAACTGTGAACTGATGTTTTTGTATGGAGTTTTTCTCCCCGGGTCTCCTGTTGTTGCTCAAGTTGATGTCAGGATGACTTCCACCTCCTCTTAGACTGTAGAAAATGTGTCGAAAAATAAGAAGCCTTTGATCCAAAGATTTGATCTGCATCTTATTGTGAGTGGAGTCGATGACAAATCAGAGAAAGTTAAGTCTGCCATATTTCTTCATATCACAAGTGAGGAAGAGAACAGTTGTTTGCATTACTGGAGAGTAAATACTGTGAATATTGTGAGCCAAAGAAGACATTACCCTCTGTCAGACTTAATTTTTATCAAATCAAGGGGCATAAGAGATGATTGATGCACATGTTTCTGATCTGAGATGCAAGGCACATGATCGTGGAGTTAGAGAAAGTAGTGGTTCATTAAACACAGAATAGTGGCTGACATAATGATGAGTATAGAAACAGAAGATTGATGGACACAACTATTGTGTAAAGAATTTTACACAAAAACTTTAACATTTGGAAATATTCCTTTACTCTCATCTTAAGTCTCAAAACACTGTAAAAAACTACTAATGTAACACTACTTGGCTAATATGTTTAAACATCTATATTAAACATAATTTGTTGCAATTGTGCATGTCTATTCATATTCCACATTCATCTGCAATGCCAGATATTATTATTTTCTGAATTTATATTTTATAATTTATGTTACATTGTGCATGCCTCCCTTGTGCTCAGTTTGGAACTGAGCCATTTGGATCACTGCCCCCCATATACACATGGCTCTAAAATGGTACATCGACCATAGCAAATATTGATGTCTTTAACATCATCCTGTTAACATTGACAAGACAATGCTCACACCAGTCTGCTCAGTCTATGTGGAGCAAGCAAAGTACAAAACATAATTTTCACAGGGGGGGGGGCTCACCTGCACCGCCTCACATCTCTTGGTAAATACATGTAATAACTCTGAGACTGCACAATCCCTTGGTAAAGGGCATATTCCCTTACTCCAGGGATTGTCAATCTCAAATACCTGTTGTTGACCATCTGTTCTGTTGCGCAAAGCATGTTGATAAAACAGATGATGATCTTATCATGTTTCATAATTTAGTGCTCCTCCTTATACAAACGTACACATATATAAAGGCTCTTTAACATTAGTAGATTTGAGTTTAAATCATCCTCTGTATATTGACATACCTTCGTTGTCAATGTAGAAGGTCAACAAATATGTCAGAATGGACAATCCCTGGGGTTGGGGAATATGCCCTTTCCCCATGTATTACTTGATCTTGGAGTTATTATAGCAATAACCCATGCCTGGGTGTGGGTAATGCTAAATTTACCCACAGTTGGCATGGTTTGGTCCCGAGGGCGATGCCCGAGGGACCAAACAAAGCCAACCGTGGGTAAATTTAGCATTACCCACACCCAGAAGTGGCTTATTGCTATTATACCATGACATTATTTAAGAAAAGAAACTATTACTTTTCTTAAATAATGGCATAGTATAATGCCTGTTTGCTGCCCTTCCGCAGATGTCTGGCATCCGCGGCAGTTCTGATGTACTGCGCGCCTGCGCAGTACTTCAGAGCTGGGGGCAAAAGCAACGAAGAAAGCAAGATCTCCATTGCTTTTTTTTAGTGTTTCGCTATGTTAAATGAGTTTAACATAGCGAGACAGTTTTAAAATAAGCAATGGAGATGTCCGTTGCTTATTTTAAAACTGTCTCGCTATGTTAAACTCATTTAACATAGCGAAACACTAAAAAAAGCAACGGAGATCTTGCTTTCTCCATTGCTTTTTTTTAAAACACTGTCTCGCTATGTTAAATAGGTTTAGCATAGCGAGACAGCTTTAAAATAAGCAACGGAGATCTCTGTTGCTTATTTTAAAGCTGTCTCGCTATGTTAAACCCATTTAACATAGCGAGACAGTGTTTTAAAAAACCGAGTTATACTAATGGAAAAAAGTCCGGGCGACCGGACCTTTTTCCATTAGTATAACTCGATTTATAATGGGCATGCTGGCCAATCAGTGTGCACGTTTTGGGGGGGGGGTCATGGTATAATATAGCAATAACCCATGCCTGGGTGTGGGTAATGCTGGATTTACCCATGGTTGGCGTGGTTTGGTCCCGAGGGTGAAGCCCGAGGGACCAAACAAAGATAACCGTGGGTAAATCCAGCATTACCCACACCCAGAAGTGGGTTATTGCTATTATACCATGGTGTTAGTTTGTTTTGTATTATGTTTGTATTGTTGTTATTTATGTTTTTGTTTGCTTTTTTTTTTGTAATCTTCCACTTTTTGTGAGATAAAATAGTCCACACTTTCAGTTTGTGTTTATTGTTTATTTCTGTTTTAATTTAAATACATGTTATTTTTTAGTTTTTCAGGAAATGTTAGGAAAGGGCTAGGTGGTGCTTGGTATAATATAGTTTAAGCAGTGTAGAAGTTTATAACGTGTAGTTATGTTTTAGTAGTTAAAGGTATGTTGAAATGTGGTGTAGTTTTAATTTGTATTAATTTTTTTAAAATATGTACTTTTACTATTTGGTCACTAGATGGTGGTGTTGTATGTGCTTTTATTAGATGTATGCTGATGTGGACGTTCGGTATGGTGTGTGTTTTTGACTTTGCGAGGGATGTGTGGTGTGTTTTTAGTATGTACATTTTTGGAGTTGTCTGTGTATAGGTATTATAGGGAATATAGGTAAGTGAATGGTTTTATGAGAATGCTTGGTTTTATTGTGTTATAAGTGGTGGTTATGTAGTGTGTGTGTGATGTATTTGCGACTGCATGACTTTTTATTTTTTTAGTGTTCGAGGTGAGGGAATGAGGAGTGTAGTATGGAAATTGGTTAGTTTTCTGTGTTTTCGTTAAATTGTTGTGTGTTTTGGGTATTAGATTTACTTTACTGTTTATTTGCTGTCGCCGCATGATATTTAGCGACCGGACTTTTTGCGTTGTTTCTTGTAGGATTTACTATGTGCACACTGGTTGGATTAGCCAATCAGCATGCACGTTTGTTGGGTTTGCGATGTTCGCATGGTATAATATATATAATTGTACCTCTCAACCTCTTAGTGCAAGAAATCTGGACAAAGCCTGACATAATGGGGGACAAAGGCCCAAAAATAAGGACACATTTAAAATATCATTCTTATGGACTTAGAAAATTGCTGGAATAACATGATTTGTGTGAGCATACATTTTCTGAAGGATATGAAGTGTGAAACTCAAATGCATGTCATTATTTAGTAACATTAATCTCTAAATCATTCCAATGTTTTGCCAGAAAACCACACATTTTATGAGGAACAGACTAAAATATGAGGCAAAAATCTGGACATTCTGTGATGGACAGTTGAGAGGTATGTATATAATTAGAGGGGGTATTGGGGGTGTAGGGGGACTTCCCCCTGCAAAAAAATTATGTTTTTTTATTTTTTTAATTTAGATTTTGCATGCTCCGAGTTGTTGCTCAGCGCATACGTAGTTGTTTGTCAAAGTTTTTGCTGTCAATGTTTTGTGCTCCATGTTTGGAACATCAGTGTCTGGGTGTTTCAATAAAAGTGAGGACACACACACACACACACACACACACACACACACACACACACACACACACACACACACACACAGACACACACACACACACACACACACACACACATATATATATATATATATATATATATATATATATATATATATATATATACGGGATCACTACTAAATCCCGAATGTTCACAATCTCGAAGACCAGAATCCCGAGACGACAATCTCTAATGCCGGCAATACCGAAAATACACATTCCTGAAACTCATAATCTCGATGTAAAACATCCACAAAATTAAACACATAGCAAGTAATCTGTAACAGTCCCCTGATATAAAAGGAGTAGTAAACAGTCACATACTTCACGCATCCACAAAACCTAATCCATACGAACTACCTCTGATAGCTCCCAGCTATAAAAGGAGTAGTACACATTTAATCAAATTTCAGCTTTGGCTAGGAAATATTACCGTGTGGATGGATTGCGTGACAGACTGGCCGCTGGGTATCCTTCAACTCCTAAGCACCATAAACTTATTGCTGGACAATCATTTTCACTTGCTGCTAAATAATCAAAAAGAGTATATGTGCATGGTGTTCGTCCATGCAATAGTGTGGGTGCTGAAAATCATTTACAAAAGTCAAACGGTGTTTAACATGTTTCAATGAGCACTTGCAACGTTAATGGGTTTTTAAAATTAGGTATCTTCAGTTATGAATGGGATTACGTTTGTCAAACTAGAAACTGTATTTATTAAAAATATGGTAGAGTCATGTGATGCCTACTTCTGGAAGTGCCAAGTTCTTCATTGATATGCTGTAAACTGCTGCATTTATATGCTTTCTACTGCTGGTGTTACATAAACTGATAACTGCAAGTCTGGTGTGTGTTTATGTTTAAATTTACACATTTTGTTGTCTGGGATGCTGCATTTTAATGGCAGCAAAAGTATTTCATAACGTTTTTACGGTGATGATGTCAATGTACTGATTTTCAGTATTTTAGGCAGTCAGTATTACCATCTTCGGGATTGTGAACGTTCGATATTACCGGCATTCGGGATTGTCATCTCGGGATTCCGGTCTTCGAGATTGTGAACATTTGGGATTTAGTAGTGATCCCATATATACATATGCGGTTATATCAAGAGAGTCAGAGAGTAACATAGTATAGTGGTTTCTACTTAAAAAAAATATATATATTTTTTGTGTGTGATACTAAATAAGAAATGCTGTTATAATTATCTGAAATGGAGTGAGCATTGTGCTTACACAACAAGAGGGGGCTAGTACTTTTTATTCTATAAAATGGCCCTCATGTGCAACTTCAGGATATTTAAAGGGAAGGCTACTTAGCTCAAGTGAGAAAGTCACAGATCAGAGGGAACGGTTCTAGAGGAGCCTGGAAGAGTTTGTGAACAGTAAATTGGAAAACAGAGTTTTAGCAATGGAAGGAGTTCATTCCGAAGTACTGGATATCAGAAGAGAGTGCTGATGATCTATAAAGTATTGCAATGCTGTTTTTTTTTAACTAAAGAGCACAGAAGTTTTTGTTTGCATTGCAAAAAGACCTGCTTTAGTGGGGGAATAAGAATAAAGTCCACATTTGTTTGTAAGCTGCAAAGGCATTTTCTGTTATGTTGTTGTATCTTTTGGCTTTTTTTCCCAGTTAGGGGTCGCCACAGCGGAACTCCGGTCCATTAATGATTGGTAGTTGATTTTACATACCGAGTTACCAGCCCTGACGCACAACCTTCAACGAAGGTACGCCCATTCACGCATGTCTCCATGCAGAAGATGCTCTAGCTGAGAATCGAACCGGACAGTGTCTTACTGTGAGGTGACAATGCTACCGCAGCATAACTGTAAAACCCTTATGTTATGTAAACTGTAGACTCTTACTTTCTAAGTACAATGAAACTTGGGGTACACAGAGAATAAATAATAGCACACCCCAGGCTTATAATGTATACATCCATTGGTCTTAAATCACCCTAGGTAGATTATAATATCTGTACAGGATACACCCACTATATTTAACAGTCACATCAAAATACAGATTGTCTGCAAATATATATTTGGAAGAAAATAAATATGATGATTTTCTAAAATTGTATTCATATATTTTTTCTAGGTAAGCTGTTTCCGCTGTTCACTACTGTTAATCCTACCTTTAAATCATCTACAAAGAAAGTTCAATTTATTGCCTTTCCCAAACAAAATTGAGACATACATGCTTTTATTGATACAGGTATTAATCATTATTTCTTGAGAAACTATATTAGATAGTTTATCTCTCACATTCCTCCCTGGCAATCTTTAAATTCACTTTACCTCCATTTTCCCTTCCAATACATCCTGTCACTTCCTTACCAATCTCTTTTTTGTAAAATTCAATCAAAAACACTTAATTTATGCATTTATTCCCTTTAATTCCATGAATACCCTATCATAAAAGAATCATCTGAAAAGGTCTCCATCTATAAATTAATGTTGATTCTAGTCTTTCAAACGGTGTACTAATGAAATGTCCAAATGCTTCTTCAGAATATTTTCTTGTTTTTCAGAAATCAGTGAAGACACTACTAACAGACAATTTAGTCATCAAAATAATAAATAACATATGAGACCAGTATGTTGAATACCTATTGAAAGACAGTTGGAGAAGAAGTCAAAGAAGAAGCATAAGAGACAAATTATTTAAAGCAAAACTCCACATTAGAACTAAAATATCTATTTTTTTACGCATCTTTGTTTTCTGAACAAATTTAGTACCTCAAAATCACTCTGACTGCTTCTTATAGAATTGTAATATGCTTTCTGCAAAATTTATGCCACTAAGGCTTCACATATCAATGTGATCTTATTTGTCTTCAAGGCTTTCTCTTTCCCATAATCCATTTCAAGTCTGCTTTGTATGACTTATGCTAGAGATAAAGAAGTAGTGGTGTATTCCCAAGCCATTGACATATAATGGGATTAGTGTCAGTCATTGTCATCTTTTATGCCTTCTATAAGAGGACTTCTTTTATTTCTTGAATAGCTCTCATTTGCATGTGTCTCAGAGCTTGGTTTACAGTATACTAAGGAGTTATACAGCTGCAACAAAAAAAGTAGTTAAATTGCACGCCTTTGCTCAAGTTATGTTTTTGTAGTCCAAGATGAATTGACAGTCCCCTCCCCCACACTTTTACTTCAGGTGTCCAAACTGTCACTGCTCTGAAGGATCCTTGCAGTTTTATATATAAGTGACAGCTGCTACTAAAAAGGAAATTATTTGAAAGTAATACTGCTCCCAGTGCAAGCAGTGAAAAGGTCTTTATTTTCATTCACTCATTCATTTATACAGATAGATAGTTAAAGTACTTCAGATTTCCCTTTCCTAATGTTTTAATGAACGGGCACAGAGCACATGTAAGCTATAATAAATTCAGCTGTATATCATGGTTGCCATCAATTGTTACATTTCCTTTGTTGACTAGATAATGCTCATGCAATATACTTCTTACTGACTGACTCAAAGTCAGTAGAAGATGTCTCTTCCCAAGGATCTGTGCCCCAGATACATATCATCCTCTGGAGGGATGTTACAGGAAAGCATAGAAGACCTTCTTATAAATAGTATCAGTGCACCTAGTTGATAGGGTTGTCACCTGTCTCACTTCCTGCAGAGAAGTACTGATTTGGGCAATGTTGTCCTGTTGTTGTGGGAGGGCATGACAATAGTAAATGTGTTGATACTTTACAAGAATTGCAAGAAAAAATGTTTTCGGACTTTTCTCTAAATGTGTTAGACATCTTTGAAACTATATTTAAGTCATCTTAAAATGTAAAGTAGTATAAACAAACATTTAAAGTTTAAACTTTAGTATTTCAATACTGTGGTGCTACTTATGTAAATTTGTCAAAAGAGGTGACAACTGCCTTTGAACTATTGACAGATCTAATTGTAATGATTTGCTGTGAAAGACATGGCTACATTGGAAGCAGCTGTGAATGCGTGTAAGTTCTCTTCTTCTCTGCAATAAAGACAGTAGAAAACAGTTTCACATTTCTCTTTTTTGCAGCAGCTGCTGATCTCCTGCAATCAGCAGGACTAATTACCCATGCAAGATTGTCAGCAGTACCTGACAGGGTAAACTACAGATTTCCCTGTGTCTGTGGTATGTCATGCAGGCATGGACAAATTCCTTTACAAACTATGTGAGAAGTTAAGATTAAAAAAAGTGGGTGGCTTTTCCTTCCTTTCATTCCAAGGCAAAGAACTGAATGTTTTATAAAGTACAAACATGTTTCTGGTACCTACATAATGCTGGAACCATATCGTAGAGAGAAAAGCAACCTAAGAGTTGAGTTAAAATGTAGGAGAAAGTGTAGTTTTCCTTTAATGTCACCTGTCACCCTTAATACCTTTGTAACCAGTGCAACAATGTCTGCCTTCTTTCATTCCGTAAGTACTATTCCAGGTCTTAGTAATTCAATAACTCAGTAAATATATAACTTTAGGTTTTACATATGATGCCATCTACCTCTTTGAGCAAACATACTTAAAAATAAACTATTCTGCCTATATATTTTCTCTGCTTTCAATCTTTTGGCTCATTTTCAGCCCCCCAGTCCTTCAACCAACCCAGCAGCCCAGATTTCCCTCTTAGACTTATTGATTTTTTCTCATTTCATTTGTCTTCTAACACCCAGCCCAAAAATAATCATTTTACTACCTGCTCCCAAAACCTGCTAAGCCACTGTGCATTCTTCCCTTTTTCTGTTACATACATAACTTACTCATTTTATATTACCTGCTCTACAGATCATCTCTGCTCATTTCACCCATATATCTTTACAAACTCTGTTCCTTTCTTGTAAATATCCAGTTTTCTCCTTTCATCTCTCTTGATCATTAATAAAAAGATGCCAATTTTTCCTTTCCCCAGATGCAGATTTTGATTTCATACACATATTCATACTCTTCTCCTTCATTAAACAAACCTTTATGGTTACTATGCAAAGCATTTATATTACATGGAAGGCCCTTGTTATACAAGAAAATCAATTAACAGCCTTGCTATACTGTCCTGCCTACATCATGCAATTTCTCATTGGACATCTCTCAACCACGCCCCCTCCACAGTAGCATAAAAGCAGCACAGCAGCAGCTCTCAGGTCATTCTGACCAGCGCTTGGGGGAGCACACAAATAGTCCTTTTTAGGACTCACACATAGCAAAAGAACTGAAGATCTGTTCAAGAAGGACCAACACCACCGCGGAACACCAAAGGACACAACAGCAGCTCTTCCCAGAGCCCATTGTGTCCATACACAAAACAGCTCTTTTCAGAGCTCACGTAGATCTGCACCTTATACCAAACAGCTCTTCTCAGAGCTCACAGTACACCAAACAGCTCTTCTCAGAGCTCACAGAGATCTGTAAAAGCTCTGGTAAGAGCAACCAGAGACACATTGAAGAATAAAATAAAAAAGTTCTTATTAGAGCTACCACCAACACCCAAATGGGCATTCAAAATACAAATTGGCCCTTCTCAGAGCTCACAGAAATCTGTATCAGCTTCGGTAAGACCAGCCAGAGGCACAGACACAGCTTCGGTGAACCAAACAAAACAGTTCTTTTTAGAACTACCGCATCTGCCCGAAAGGGCATTCTAAACACAAAACAGCTCTTCTCAGAGCTCATAGAGATCTGTAACAGCTCTATATAGAGCTCCAGCTGCCGACAGGGCTAAAACAGCTCTTTTTAGAGCTAGCTCCACCACCGACTACACGTGGAAAACTGTTCACCGTTTAGGATCAAGAGTGAAAGGCTTTCTAAAATTGGTTATTCCTTCCCTCCGGGCAGGCATCACTCAGGATCGAAAACCCAAGAGGTCCACACCTATTTTTCTGGTTTTATTACATCATGCAATTTGTAATGCTGTATTGTCCATGCAGTCACAGCATCATAACAAAACCTTGAAGTAAATGAGTGTACCTCAGACTGCAGCACAAAAGCACATGCATACATAAAAAACGATTGCCAGGGGAAACCACAATTGCTTGATAAGCATCACCACTTCAAGCTAAACTGTTTTGATGCCAGTTAAATAAACTGGCATTAATATTTTTTGTTAAAAATCTTAAGGGAAGTAGAATTGTAAAATGAAAGAAGCTGAATAGAAAAATTCTGCTTCCTTTCTCTTATCTCCAGATTAAAAATGCATAAAATAACAAATATTCTATATACCATAAAAAAGAAGCTACTTACTAGGAAATTGTATTTTGACAGGTGATCTGCAGATCATAATTATTTGTACACACATCTTAAAATATAATTTCCTGCTAAACATCATTAAACTATGTATAATCCCCTATCTCCCTCAAATTATAACCTCCCAATCTTACAGCTTCCCGCTATTGTTCATCTTTCCTTATAAAATATCTCAATTAACTCTCTGCATGTCTGAGCAGTAGAGTTTTGTTTACAAATTCACAAGGTCACATAATATGTAATAACTATTCTCCACAAATAGAAATGTTTGTGCTACATGAAGTAATCCTGTGATAGATGGCTACTCCGTGTGAATTTTGCCTAGTTCTTCTTTGTTTTTTCCTATTCCAGGAAGCACAAGATACATGTTTCAGTTAATTGTGTGTGTTGCATTTTTATCTGTAAATGGCACATTTGCCTTCCTCATCAAAAAGGGTAACTGTTGTCTATTGTTCTAAATACAAAAATGAATAAATAAAATGAAAATTACATTTTCAAGTACAGTCATGTCAACATACCCCTGAATAAGTGTGCACAAGCTGCTGAACAGCTATAGTTCCACAGCCAAATGGAACATGTAACACAGCAGAGGCCACGTATGGAAAATAACACTGCTACATTTGCAACCAGTATAAAGTGTGGTACATATCTTTCAGGTGATCACTGAATATCCTGAGTTCACACATACACACACACACACACACACACACACACACACACACACACACACACACACACTAGAATATGTACAGAAAAAATGTACATACCCAATAAGCAAGACATATTTAGCATAACAGATGGAGTAGATGATAGTGACTGTAATGTACTGAGCTGTAGTATAGCATATAACAGTGACATGTTTGTGTACAGTGCTTTCATACCTCTCATCTGTCGAGATTGTCACAGAAAGTCCAGATTTTTCCTCATATTTTTGGTCTTTTCCTCATAAAATCTGTGTTTTTCTGGCAAAACACTGAGGACTGAAGTCACTAAATAATCAAATAAATTTGATTTTAAGACTTCAAATCCTTCAGAAAATGCGTACTAAAGCAAAATCTGTTATTCTAGCAACTTTCAAAGTTTATAAGACCAGTACTTAAAATCTGTCCCTATTTTTGGGCCTTTGTCCACCCATTATTTTAAGCTTTGTCCAGATTTCTTGCACTAAGAGGTTGAGAGTTTAACTGCTTTTGGATGCTTAATATATTCCATGTGAGCATATAACACATGCAATATGTATCATGTGTATACAGTGTGATAATCACAATGTATTACAAGCAGAATTCCATCCAACAAGGCCCCTTGATAGTAATCTCTATCTGGAAACACTGCGACAATAAATTCAGCTCTGGCTGTTAAATTATAAAACAGGTGGCCTGAATGAAGAACTAAAGCATGTATATTCTAAATGTCTTTTAAAAAAAAGAATTTAGTCTCTTCACCTAAACACTTTACTTTTCTATCACAACATAATTTTGAGGTGTTTGTTAACATAGAAGATGTAGATATTATGAGTGGAAAAGGTAGTGTTCACAAAACATTATATGACACCAGGAGCAAGAAGGATTTCCTTATAAAGTGCTTCATAATCTTACTAATTGGAAGGCATCATTTGTAGTTACTATGTACCACATAGTATCAAGACCCTAGACAAACTGTGTCTCAACATCAAGAAAAAAATAAAAGGTATGTGAACTGTGAGACATGGATTAAATATCTCAGGAAATGGAATATCCATATTCCCATTATCCTTCAACACAGTCAGAAAATCATGGAGAAAATAGAAGCTTAGCATGGCTCTATGACATAAAAGGATAAAGCCCTGACCATGGCCAGCTTTGATCTATTCTAAGGGATCCATGGCATCCCCCCATTGCTCACAAGTTCCTCTGCATTCTCCCAGACCACCCACATTTTCCCCATCCCAGCCCCCTCACACCATCCAGATTACTTTCGTCTTTTCCTTTTCATACGTTTTCTTACTCTTAAGATTTTTCTTCCAAGCTTTCAACAGACACTTTCTGGTTAGCATAGCAGTGTAATAACAGTGGAGGAAGTAACTCAATTAAACCTGGGGTTTGGGAGTAAGTTCTACCAAAACCATGAGTACTAGATGCTTTTAGGTGTACTGTAAAGCCTTTTCAACCATTTGATCCATTTGTGTGCATCATTTAAACATTCATACTTTGTGAAGACTGCAAAGTGAAAAGTTATTTACTGATGAAGGTGCAGAGATGAGATGATGCTGCTTGCTGAAACCAAAGACTGATTAATGCACCGAACTTTGCAGACTATAACTTTTGCAGCACTGTATTATGCGCAGTTACCAGTAAAATAACTTGTCTATGTAACAGATGACATGTATTATAATGTCACAGTTTACAACTTTTAATGTACCAGGTTGAGCTTTTTAAAGCATATATGAATGATATTCTCCAGTTACCACAGAGCAAATGTATTCCTACATGTACCAGATCTAACAAAAAAATCAGATCTCCCATCATACACTTTAATGTTCTTTATATACATTTTTTATAAAAGCAGTCTTTTGATGTTGATGTAATGCAGTTTCAAAAGTCAGTACTTTACTACATATCAAGGTGAATTCTTTGACAATCTTAAACTTTTAGGGAGTGTTTCCTTTTGGGAAATTGTTTCTGTCTCTGATCCTCCCTGCACCTGGTTTCTTATCTGTAATTCTCCTTGAAACTTGTGCCAAGCACACAGCATTCTATAATACATACATATGTTGGATGCCTTTTATTTATTTTTTTTACTTGCTTCTCAGCTAAGGGAAGTTTAACCCTTTAATGTATACATGCTAAAAAACAGAAATGTACATGCATCTAAGTGACTATATTTTTTACATATACTCTATCAAACAGAATGTACATACACTGTTATAAATATTTATATATTTTACTACATATATATTTTAACAAACAGAAGTATACATGCACTATTATAAATGTCTAAATATATATCTAACAGTTCTCTCTTTTTGTTTTAAAACACATTCTTTGTTCAGATCATAATTTTCATCATGATTTATGGAAACGCATTACCAAATAAAACCTTTAGTTTACTTTTGATACAGCAAGTTAAAACACAGTTCCATATTGCCAGCACAATGATAATAACCATTACTACCAGAATCAGGTGTATAATCCAGTCTAACAACTTCTTTTTTATAAGAAAACCATTCTGTAAAATATTTTACTAATTATGTGCTGCGTTTGCTTCAGTCTTTTCTGCTAACTTGACTAACTTATTTTTTAACTGTTGAATTAACTGCTTACTTTTGTTAATTACCTTATACAAAGAATTTAAAAGCAAACTACTTGAGGATTTTATTTAAAAGACACAGGCATTTTACTTATCCTGGGCCTCTGCTGAAAACAGGTTTTGTAGACCCAGTCAGACCACCCTGGTAAACAAATGTCAAATAAATAAAATAAATACTTTCTGGAGTAAACATGTAAGCTTTTGTTATGTCACACTATGAGTGATATTACTAAGACAATCCACAAAGGGTGTCTGCTTATAAAAACTCATACAATACAAGCAAACTAAGAAGTAATTTCTGTGAAAATTTTAAAACTTGACAGCAAAATTGTCTATTTACACAGATTTACAGAGTGTTGTAGAAAACATAGTTTATACATTAGAGAATGCTTTTTTACATATTAAACCATTTACTGTACAGCATACACCAAGTATATTTAGTATTAGTTTTACTTGCTTAGAATTTTTCTGCATTTGTGCATACATGGACTATAATGTATATTTAGTCAAGTTTACAAATGTAGTGACATTAATATTAAACTCAAGACTGCTAATTAAACATTTACTGAGACACTAATATGTATTACTGTTTTCTGGTATTTTTGTCTTACTACTGTACATGTTGATGGTACCCTAATCACGTGATGACAATAAAAAGGCACGGTTGTTTTTTAATAATTACTGAATCATTGAAGTGGGCTAATATATTTTTTCCATAGCTTTATTTTAGACCCTTCTGAGTACTGTTTACACAGTCAGTGTAAAATTGAAAGAGTGCCCGTTCCCCTTGTAGTATGCATTATTTTATTGCAGTACTGTTTTGTAAAGATATGTTTGCTTTACGCTGTGAGGCTGTTTTCCAGACCATGACACTCTGGTCTAAAGAAAGGTTTTTAACATAACATTTTTGTCCCTCTGGACAAAAGAAATTATCTTGAGTTCTATTTGTAGTATTGTGCACCCAGTGCAACTTTATATTAGTAATATTACTTGCATGCTTTTTTGCTGGGGTGTCTGCTACTCCTGGTGCTATTATACAACTACAAAAATACTGTAAAAAACAAGAGATATTGGCTTAACTAACACATGTTTAAAACCAAATATATTTACATTATTTATATCTGCTGTTGTCTGCCTTTTGCTCTTGTGCATTTTGAACAGATGCACTTTAGGTGAAAAGAAAATACATGCATGCCACTCTTGTGACTTCATGCCTTTGCTGCTTTTAACTATTCTCATTTGATTTCTATGCAGTTAGAACTGTTCTGTTATTTGAAATGGGGATTTTGAAATTATTTAACAGCTTAGCTACGAGAGGGTGTTCTTGTGTATATGTCATAAGAATGGCAGTCATATACCCTACTTTACTGTTAAATTTATAAGGATTTTGATTTAACTGGATGAAAGTTTTAAAACATTTGGGAATAAAAATGTAAAAACATTTACGTAAGGCATCTGTCCATACATTAGATCCTGCTGTGTATGCTAACCATTTTCCAAATGTAGAGTAGTGTGCTGTAAATTATTTTCTGTCAGCATAGCTAATTGCTGTGTAAGGTCGGGAATGTCTTTATTTAACTCTTTACTAACCAGATTTGTCTTGTCTTGTAATTTTGCATGGGCTGTCTGATATTTCTTAGTAACCTGTTCTGTTGACTCTAAAGCTCTTATGCACTTCTGAAAAAAAAATGTATATCTTGTCTAAACCTTTTGAACTCATTTTGTCTGTCTTTTCGAAGTTTATTAAATTCTTTTGTCAGTTCATCATGAACCTTGTCCCTGTCCTTATCTGCTTTGTGCTGTGCAGTGGCTTTATTTCACTTCTGTCTAAAGGGTATAACAAGATATACAGGAGATTCTGTCAATAACTGATTTGACTGCTGTTGTAACTTTGAAATTAATGTTTCTCATGTGGTAACAGGACATAACTGTTTAACATCTGGAATAATGTAAGAGCATTACCCTTTTCTGCTACTTTATCATCAGAAGATTTTTTTTTTGCAATTCAACTTGCTAAAAATGATCTGCACTGTATTTTTTGGCATTGTTCACAGGAAGCAGTTTCATATGATTCACACAATAAACATTTACTGTCATACCACACATTTTTGCTTACGATACCAGTCAAAAGTAATCCATTTGCATAATTCCTGACTGTCCACTTGCCCTAATATGGTTTTACATTTGCTAATATGTTATTTATACAAATTCTGTAGTCTGTCCAAAATTGTATCTGATTGTTCTGACACATTAACAGTAAAAATGTGTTTACTACCCTCTCTAACAGCATCCATACTGCTTGTAAATAGAGAAAGATCTCTTACCATTTCCACAGGGACAGTTGGCCACACTGCTTACTGTAGACGACTGGAAAACTTCTGTAGTTACTTGAAAAGCTAGTGAAACAAGCTGGCTGTTGCATATTCAAAACCTGGGAATTTACTGACCTGGAGAATTTATGGCATTGCAACCTTCCTGCACAGCAGTCTCACTCCAGATCCAGATGTCTGGGACCTGTACTGCTGCAAACTGTGGAAAACTGAAGTGCTCCTACTCAGGACTCAGTCACATACATAAAGGCTTTATGTTAAATCAGCAAATGCTTAAAATAGTGAATGCTGATTTATCAACCCTTTAAGAGTGAAAGCTGACAATCTCAAGGACATGTAACAGAGATTTTTTCCCAGTGGAAAAGAAATCGCTGTTCCGCAAAAAAACAAAGTTCAAAACACAAAATAAAGTGGGGGGCTTCACCCCCCCCCAATAACCCCCTACTTAAATATACTAACTTTGAGATCACACCACAGTGGAGAAAATGGCAAAGTCCCAAAAATGGCCCAGTGATCTTTTTCCCTGGGAAAAAAATTGCTGTTCCATGTCTTCAGCATTGTCAGCTTTTGCTCTTAAAGGATTGATAAATCAGCATTTGCTAATTTAAGCATTCACTGATTTAATATAGACCCTACATAAATGGTAGTTACTGTACCTTTACTGAAGTGACCTTATACAAGGCACCACTCCCCCTGTGTTCAAATACAGGCTAGGCTCAATACAGGAAAATTATTTGATGATGATTGGTAATTGTGCTGCCTGCTTGCTTGCTGAAACCAAAGTCTGATTAATGCACTGATCTTTGCAGACTATAACTTTTTCAGCACTGTATTATGTGCCGTTACCAATAAAATAACTTGTCTATGTAACAGACGACACATACGATAATGTCACAGTTTACAACTATTAATGTACCAGGTTTAGCTTTCTAAAGCATATATGAATGATATACTCCAGTTACCTCAAAACAAACATGTTCCTACATGTACCAGATCTAACAAAAAATCAGATCTCCCGTCATACACTTTCAATATCCTTTATATGCATTTTTTATAAAAGCAGTCTTTTTAATGTTGATGTAATGCAGTCTGTTGAAAACTTTCAAAGTCAGTATTTTGGTATTTGTCTGCTGTATTACAGTCTATTGATAAGCTGCATTTCAAGGTAAATTATGTGACAATCTTAAACTTTTAGGGAGTCTTTCCTGTTGGAAAATTGTTTCTGCCTTCAATCCTCCCTGCACCTGGTAATTATATGTAATTCTCCTTAAAGCTTGTACCAAGCACAAAACATTCTGTAATACATACAGTTGAATGCCTTTTATTTTTTTACCTGCTTCTCAGCTAAGAGCAGTTTAACCCTTTAATGTATATATGCTAACAAACAAAAATGTACATGCATCTAAGTGACTATTTTTTTACATATATTTTGGCAAAGAGAAGTGTACATGCACTGTTATAAGTATCTATATTTTACTACATATATATTCTAAGAAACAGACGTGTACATGCACTATTATAAATATCTAAATATATATCTAACACAAAGGAATAACTCTAAAGAAAGCAATTGTAATACGCAAGGAGTCTAGAGGTTACATGGCCCACAGAAGCCATGGTGTTATAGATGCTCTGAGGTGTATTTCAAAGCTTTTTTCCAACCTTTTGATTCAATGATTGCCGATATTAAATATTAATAATATTTTATTCATATAACACAATTTACATTTTTCAAGAATACAATGCAATATTAATCTGTGACAGTCATCTGCACCATATTTTCTTATAATTTGTTCTTTTGTCAGCACTAAACTTTTATCTAAACAATTATACCAAAATATTATTATTTTTTTATTTTTGAGTGAAATTATATTAGTACAGTTCTGATTTTCTACAAATCCTGGTGTAAATGCAAATAGGGAATTTTATACAGACTATAAGGTAGATTCACTGCCACCAGTCAGTTACTATAAGGCTCTTAGAAAGCATATCCAATTATATGGTGCAATATTAGTACTAATACAATTGATAGTAGTTGACCAAGACAGCTAGGCCTTCTAGAGTGAACCACACAGTGTCTTCAAATAAATATAAGTACTCTCAAAGGTTAGATACTTTCTATAAGGACCAGCCACAATAAAAGTTTAAATATATTTAATAATAAATAATTAAAGAGCATGAAAATACCGAATATATAATCACAGTAAACCACAGAGTTCAGATCACAGGAAATATTGAACATTGATGGATAGACTCAGACAAATAAAGAAAAACAATATCTAAACTAAGCTTCTCTATATTCCTGACTAAGCTAAAATAATTGTTATTCCCTAGTTAAGTTACTTACTATGGAAAGGCAAGATGCTGTGGGTGAGGGTCTTTTTAGTCAGATTCCCTAAAACAGAATACTCAGTATTCTGAGATGTGTCTTTGTAATATCTAAAACATAATTTCCAAGCGGTCTGGCAGAATTACCTCATCTGGTCACCTGACTATATTCTCACAGTATTCCTCCTTGAAGCTTAGACAAGAATTTAGCATAGACAGCTACAATGCACATCTAAATGTTTATGGCAGTGCCTGGAACTTCCCCTCTTTTTACTGAGCTAATGAACAAAGGCTTTTTCTCAGACCTACATCTTGGGACCTATTCAGCAATGCGGGGTGTCATTATAATGGTTTAACAGCTCATTTCCATTTCCATTATATTTTTTAAAGTAAGCTAGCTGGTACATTTAATTCTGTTGCAGTAATACATGTACATTTCCTTTCATTCCAGCAGGGTACACTGTTGATGCATTTTAACACAAGCAGATCTCACAAATACATTTTCAGCACAAGCATCGGCATTAATCAGTTTGATATACAAATGACATACAGTTCTAATACATTTGTAACACAAGCATTTTGTATAAATCAGTTTGATATTCAAAGGACATATTATTCTTTACAAAACTCAGGCTGCCTATGCTGACACTTGCCCATATCATCACAAAAGTGAACTTCATTTGTCTGAACTGGTTCTAATTTGCACATTTTTTATTTTATGCCAAAAAACCAGACAGACCACTGTTGCAACCTTTTAATGCATGCATCTAAAAACTGTTATTCAGAACATACTACCAAACCAGAATGATTTCCTTGGCTATCTTAAACAAGTGCACTATAGCTATTTAATATATTTTTTTAGCAAATACAGAATTATCCACCAAGGATGACATGTACTGACCATCAGGGCCATAAACATAGTATACCATTGTCTAAGTTTGTTATTTATGTGAACATTATTGCTCAGTTGTGTCACGATGTTCATTCACGAATTGCACAACAAAGTGCTGCTATGAGAACAGTGAACCACAGAGATTTACGTTATACATGATATATTTAGAATATATAACACATGTGGTTATGGTGAGTGTGGGATTCTGTTTTAATTTAAGAACTTTAAGATATACTGAACATTTTGACTTTAGAAGTGGGAGTAAGCATGCAAATGTTTGCGGGTTCAGGTTAGAGTAAGGGCTAGTGAAGTGGATAGATTTAGTGTTGTGTGTGTCTGCTGCTATATGTGAAGAGTGATAGGTATCTTGTATAGAGGTAGTTTTATGAAGGCAAGGTGTAGGGTTAGTGTTATTGGAGTGGCAGACTTAGATGAGGGTTAGCACCATTGGCAAGGTGGTATGAGGGGCAAAGCCCCTATGAACATCCTTACCATTGCATGCTAATCTTAACCCTAACTATGAGATGCGTGACCTCTATCTATCTATCTATCTATCTATCTATCTATCTATCTATCTATCTATATCTCTCTATATATATACCTCTCTCTGCATGTGACAGTACATAAGAGTTTTCGTTTCCTAATTTGTCTTTGCTTATCACTGTTTATCTTACAGATTTGGGGCTCTCAAAGTTCTATAGCACAAGTATATTACTATATGGGTTGCAGTCTTATTGGGAGGGGCAAGCTTGTATTGCACTATATGTCATTAAAAGTCTACAATACTGTACCTTATGTGCTGAGGTATATGCATTATAATGTACATATGACTGAAGCTGTTTTCTATTTTTCTGTAGTCTCTGCTGGGAATTGTAAGGTTAATTTTATGCAACATGAGGCTGATGTCCTTGTTCAGGTCATCAGGAAGAATGGGAACTTTCCAGTGGGCTGTAGCAGGAACCAAGGGGAAAGGCACAAGCACTGGGTGGAAATTATCACAAATGTTAATGGTTTAGATGGCTACAATCTGATGAGTAATGAGTGATATAGGAAGACCAATGGTATGAAGGACAGAGCAAAATGACCTGAAGTCCATCTCTGTCAGTGAATCCAACCCAAACTGGGACATGTTTGCGACTGATGAGGAGAAAGAACTTCTTGCTCTGGTTACCTGATATCCTGGGATAGCTGAATGTGGGGACTAATGTCGTTAAGTTGGCTTTATTTTCTTGTATATACGGGTCCCTATTATTTTATCAAAACAACAGATCATCAAATGGTTATTTTGAATGGCATTTTGTCAAACATTCTATTTGTTGAACTGTTCTGACTGAGATCTCATTACAGTAGGGATGAGGAAATTTGCCCAGTCCCCAGTGTAGTGCAATCTTGGAGTTGGTATATATAATTAGTGGGGGAGGGGGTGCAGCCCTCCCCCCCACACATAAGAGGAGTTTGATGAACGACATTTCCAATGAACTGCAGTTTGATGCTCTGATGTTTCAGTGATTTAATATAGACCAGCTGGTCCATTCTTTTAATGATGTGTGCTCAGTTGTTAGCCTGCTGTATTGAGTGCATTCATACTGTATACCCTGCATAACATACAGCAGTAATATGGTACACATGGGCCATTATTATTGCAAGATATGTTTATATGCCAGGCCTAGGCTGTCTGCTGCATATCAGACTTGCTATAATACAACAATTAGTATATTTAATTTGCTAAACTAGTGAGTTCTGTAAGAGAACAGTTGTTAAATATATATGAACAGTCAGTACAGATTTTTTTACTGATCAATGTTTTTACAAGTGTCTTTTCTGTAAGCACATCTACCTCTATGCCCTACAGTAAGTTTGTGGTGCAAGCTAATTGTGCCACACAAGATGTATGTACATTTTTTTTTATTTTTATTTTTTCTGTGGAGGAGAACCAATTGTTCATACATGCTTTTATTACAGGTGTTTTTGCTGACATTTTACTACATCTTGTTGTTCCATTGAGAGGCCAGTTTCCAGCCAGGTTGTAGCTTGACATCACTGCATACCCTAGGGCAGATGATGGTGCACTACTGCAGACTGTGGATGTGTCTGCTATCTCTACCTTAGCCAAAGCCATGAGGCCAAGTAGCAGTGCTGATGGTGTCTCTGACGGTTGACACATTGGCAGGCAGTACTGAATTCTGTGGAGGGTTTTACACTGCTTGTTTCTCATGTTATCCATTTACCAGGCACAGGGGATGAGAAGGTAGAGTTTTGGATGCATCTCTGGTTGGGTGTGTCTCACCTCAGCATACATTACCCCATAGTCACAGTGCTTCTGGCTCACAAAGATAGAAAGATGGATGGATGATGTGAGTACATAATGGCAGCCTACACCTGAATCTGTTGTGGTGTCCCCCTAGCAGGGCTGATATCACAGGGTTACCTTCACTCTGGCCTGGACTGTTGTCACTGCTAAAGCCCTGGAATAATATGTTGAGCTCCTAAATTTCAGCCTACATGCAATGACAATCACAGCTTAGGCACTATAGGTCTGTAGTGCACAATGGCTCAACATTTTTTCATGTCCCATATCTGTGTAGAACAGATACATGGTGAACTACTGAGATATATGACCACCACTCTGTAGAAATTGAGATTTCGTGTCAATGGCATTAACAAGCTGTGTCAAGAACTTCACACTACAAACTGTTGTTTGCATACTTTGCTGCAGCTGCAGTCTGCACAACAACAATACAATACATTTCACATCCCCAGAAGAGTGCTACAGCACAATCATTCATATTATCAGGTTTGTTAGTAGTTTACCTGTTGTGTACAACTACTCCTAAACTGTGTGCACAGTTTGGGAGAGAGGTGTGACCTGTGTTTGGTCACCAGGGTCATCCAGATAGCAGAAATACATCTTCAGGTGGACACAGACACATTCTTTGGTGTTCTGTTCCAACAATGTGTCTCCTTTGTGGTTGTTAGTGGGAGACCATATTGCTGTAAACAACAGATATCTAGAATCAGCTAACAGAATTCCATGGGATATGTATCTAGAACTAAACACATGGTATATGCCAATGGAATTTTTGATTGGCACTATGATTAAGCCCTAGATTATGAGAAGACACACTGAGTATGTGGCATCTATCCATAGCCAGATCATGGTCAAAAGAGGCCCTAGGCATGGTAATGGATCGGGGCACCTCCATACACAGCACTCTCTCTGCAGCCATTACAGTGCCTCATTACTTGGCTATGTTTCCCCAGTTAACATAAACACTGTTCATACCTCTCAGTGTGCATAGTGTTTTCTGCTTTACTTCAACTATAAGTACAGATATTTGGATTTAATTTAAAACTTTTATTTCAAAATTTATAGCATAAACACTGATAGACATTTGCTAAACAAAGCAATATAGTCTCACAATGAAAACTGACTTAGCATTAAAACTTCTCTGCCTTTGAAACTCACATTCAGCGAAATGACATTGAAACCCACATTCAAAGAAAATGCATCTTGTATTTGGCAGATAAAGTTTATGTTTGGACTGTTTTCAAATCATAGGCCCCTTGCACACATTTTAGGACCAAACAAACATGCAAGAGTTCTTTGATTCACCATCCTGATTCTATTAATTTATACCACTTGTATAATACAGCACCACTTGATAAAATGTGTTTTAAATTTATAGTTTTGAACATACTTCCAGTAAGCAATGCAACAAACTTATGAACCAATACTGACAAAACTGCCCAATTCAGAATATTTCAACCATAAAAGGCCTCCTCAAACTTCTATCATTATAATTCACCAGTATCAGTCAATATGCACAATCACTGCAGAAGTAAAAGTCATCTGAATAATTAGACATTAAAGAGATTTGTCAACTAATAAAGAGGTTGCTGCTAGCAAACAGCTTTATATTTTAGTATTTCATCTACAAATTCAGTGCCTGCTGCTCATGAAGAATAAGATGCCTATGTTACATTAAAAAAAGGTAAGCAGGTAATTTTACAATAAGGAATGGATGGCAACTTGATAACAGGTTCATAGTTAGTAGGCATTTCATCCAAATATGTATGCACTCATGAGTGCAGTGCTCCACTCCCCTTAACGTACAACACAGTATCAGCAATCCCTCTACATACTGCAGAATAGAACCCACAACCTTCTGCATCAAAAGCATGTATGCTACCTGTTGTACTGGTAAAATATCCTTTTCCCTTGAAGCTCACAATTCCTTGAAAATGCATTTAACACTCAATTCCCTGAAAAATGCACTTGAACTCTCTTGGGAAATACACCTGAAACTCAATTCCTTGAAAACTGCAGCTTGGTAGTTGGGGTAGAGGATTCAGGCTATTGTTTTCTGTAATTAAGGACCATGGTTTGAGCCTGACCAAATAATACACCCGCCTACTATACCTTTCGACTTCTTGGTGCAAGAAATGTGGACAAAACTTAAAATTATGGAGGACAAAGGCCCAAAAATGGGGACAGATTTTAAATACTGCTCTTATGAACTTAGAAACTTGCTAGACTGGCAGGATTTGTGTTAGTGTGCATTTTTCTAAAGGATATGAAATCTGAAACACAAATGTATGTCATCATTTAGTAACTTCAATCCTGAATGAGTTTCTAGAAAAATCACAAATTTTATGAGGAACAGACCAAAAATATGAGGCAAAAATCTGGACAGTTGAGAGGTATGCTATCTACCTGTTATACGCACACACACACACACACACACACACACACACACACACACACACACACACACACAGCTACCCATCTAACTCTTACACACACACACACACACACACACACACACACACACACACACACACACACACACACACACACTTATCTACCTTTTACATGCACACATATCCCCCTGCTTACCTACCTCTTACCCCCCCCTACACATACCACTACCTACCACTTTTACACACACACACACACACACACACACACACACACACACACACACACACACACACACAGACACACACACACACACACACACACACACACAAACACAAAACTCTTACTTGTCCACCTGTGGTCTGCAGTCCAAACGTCTTCTTGTATTCAATTTCCACATGCACGGAAGATGTAAACATGAACAGTCGCACAGATGCAACAGGTGTGTGCAAACAGACACAAATGGCATTCTTAAAGAAGAATGCTTTTAAAAAAATATGCAATTTTTAATTTTCTTTTTTTAAATTAAAAAAGTAATCCCCCAGCAAGTGAGCCCTCGCCCAGCCAATAGGGGCCCCCCTCCTAGCCAATGGGACCTAGTCATGGTCATCTAGTGCTGGATCCGGCTCTGCCTCTGTCATTGTATACTACCTGGCAGTTGACAGAATAGCAGCCACATCTGTTGAGGTATGCAGCTTCATCATCTATATCTTTTGCACATATCTCTGCATGAATGCCAATCACTGCAACAACAATGTTTGGTAAGCAGCAGACTCCGTGGTATACCACATCATCATGGTATACTCTGTTTGCATATTAGGACCCTTATATATGCATGGGCCAGCAAACAATCCAGAAACTGCTGCAGGATGTGACTGGTTGATGCCTGGAATATACCTGTTATGTCACTGCTGGACCTTTGGAAAGTGCACATTGCTATGATAATTTCAGCAGTTATAAGCCTTGTTTGCACTGGTATTGGCCTACCTTTGTCACCTGACACTTCTACCAGCTAATACAATTGTCATCCAACATATGGCCATCCATATGGAACCCGAGACCAGGGGTTTGAATGGAGAGATGATAAAATGATCTGGATGGAGAGATGATAAAATCAGCAAGCAAAGTAGAGTTGTATTACTGGAATTGAATTCATCCTCAAGTCTTGGTGAGTATCGTTACAAGGTGGACTCACCAAGATGACACTGATAATATAGACTGTATTTTATATAGCATATATCATGGACAGAATTAGATTAAAAAAAAAAAAAGACAGATGGGTGCACAAGTCCCAGGATAAAAAAGTGCCCAATCCTGGTAGGTGCACTTGTGCCAGGACTAGAAAAAAATGATGGTATAGAATCTTCAAACATGGAAACATTCCTAAAATTGAGTTATGCCAGGCTCAGGGGGAGGATGACCCCCCCCCCCCCCCACTGTAGAAGGGAGTATTAGTCCACAAAAATAACAAAAAATTCTTAGGCCAGAAAAGAGACATAAAATTATAGAGTGGACCACTGAGGATAAGAAAGAAATTATGTAATGTTACTATTTTGCAAGAAATCCAGAATTTCCTGACAGAAGATATACAAAAAGATTAGGAAAGAAATTAGAGAGAAAAAAAAAACTTGCACAAGAAAAACTGTCAAAAACTTCAAATGCAAATTTGTGTTTATTAATACAACAGATTCATAAAAAAACATTATATAGACCAGGAAACCTTGGGCTGTTTGGAAAAAAGAAGTGACTGAGGAAGTGTGAAAATATAAAGAACAAAATCTAGAGATTTTTGAACTGTATAAAAAAGAAATATGGACATGGGAGAGAAAAAGAGATCTGATATGGAGCAATAATTTTCCAAAGGAAAAAGCCAAATTAATTAATATGAAAAAAGCAGCTCCAAAAATATTTGAAGAGAAATACAGGCAAATGCATCATATATGGAAAATTTCACAATGCAAAAAATAAGATCATGAAGGGGGAATGTAGAACAGAAGATTAGTAAAGCAGAAGTTAAAAAAAATCTGAAGTTATGGAATACCTGCAAAGTGAAGGATTTAATGTAGAAAGTTTAAAATAGGTTATGTCACAGCATGATGGAACAATGAGTCCCCCGAGAATGGAGAAACAGGAGGAACGGGAGACATCTGAAGAAGAAATCTGGACATGGGGAAAAAAGGAGATGTAATATGGTGCAATATTTATGCAAAGGATAAAGTGAAACTAATCAATACAAAAAGCAGCACCACCAGAGATATTTGAAGAGAAATACAGACAAAGGCATCCAGATATGGATAATTTTACAATACAAAAATAAGAAAACAAAAGGGGAATGTAGAAAAAGAGGATTAGGGATGGAGAAGTTAAAGAAATAGAAACTGAAATTATGGATTACCTGTGAAGTGAAGGATTTAGTGTAGAAAATCTAAATCTGATAACATCACATGACAGAATAATGAAGCTCCAAATTAGAGAGAAACCAGTGGAGCAAGAAGCATCTGATCAGTTGCCATATGAAAATAATTTGGAGCCTTCAGTAAGAAACCAGTACAAAAGTTCAGTTGGAGTTGCACAGCAAGGGAAGAAACAGGAAACTGTGGTAACTCTGACACGGTCAATGTTGTGGAGTGATAGGCCAGTGAGTTCTCATATGAAAGAACAATGGATGACACAGGGTAAAGCTGAAGAGAATATGGCACAGAAGGATTTTCTGGAACTTTCTCTAGAATGTCTGCAGGAAATGGAGAATAAAGAATGTGCCCTTAGTTTAGAAGAAAATGATCTAAGGAAAGAATTGCTTGATTTAATAGAGATGGATAGACATATTAAGATCAATGAAAGAAATAGACTAAAGAACGTCAATAAAACCAAAAATGTTAGAAATTTGATAGAACAAATGAACACAATAATCAAGACTGTTCATAGAAATTCATGCAATATAACAACAGTAAATAGGATAAATTATACTGTGCAGCTAAATTAATAACAGATAAAGTCTTACCACAAAAACACAGACAGTAAGGAAAATGAAGGGTTGAAATTCAATGCCATCATGAAAGTTTTGAATCGAGAAAAATATAAAGCAATTAAGACAAGAAGTGTCACTGTTACAAGAGTACAGAAGAAGGAACAGATCAACAAAAACATTAGAAAGGTGTGATAAAAGCAATGCACAGTATCAGAACAGACCATGATCTATCATACACTATTGCAAATAATAAACTAAAAATAGCAGCACAGGCAGAAAACTTAGAAGATATGCAAATAAATATCAAGGAAAAATACAAAATAAGCAATTTACTGATAACCCAAAAAAGTTTTATAGAGAATTGGGAAACAAGGCAAAAGGAATAGAAGCACCACCAAAAAAGAAGAAATAGATACATTTTGGAAAAATATCTATGAAGATATACCTCAGCTGGGCATAACAGCCCTGTGTATCTTATGCTTAGTCAAACACGCTGCTTGTGCTGTGCTGACGAGGTCATAACAAGGCTAAAATATGCATATCTGCAGCTAGTGGGGTTTGGCTTTATTGGCCTGAAATTGTCCATTAAAATGATGAAACAAGTCATGGGTATTCAGAATCACCAGTTAGCTGAAACACCTGATGTTCATATGGGTCATTTGCATATATCCCATGTGCCTCTGATACAAGAGGTTTGGGAGGTCACTAGCTTTACTGGAGTTTTCATTTTGTTTTTACTGATTCGTTTTTCAGTGAACTTCACACGTATTGTTTTAGTTTGCTGTTTAGGATATTTTTGCAGTGACCCTAATGATAATGGACATCAGATGGGTATAACAGCCCTGTGGTTCTTATGCTTAGTCAAATACTCTGCTTGTGCTGTGCTGATGAGGTCATAAGAAGTCCGAAATATGCATATCTGCAGCTAGTGGGGGTTGGCTTTATTGGCCTGAAATTGTCCATTAAAACGATGAAACAAGTCATGGGCTTTCAGAATTGCCAGTTATCCAAGCACCTGATGTTCATAATGGTAATTTGCATATATCCCATGTGCCTCTGATACAAGAGGTTTGGGAGGTCACTTGGTGGAGGATCTAGCTTTGCTGGAGTTTTCATTTTGTTTTTACTGATTGGTTTTTCAGTGACCTTTGCACTTATTGTTTTAGTTTGTTGTTTGGGATAGTTTTGCAGTGACCCTAATGATAATGGACATCAGTTGGGTATAACAGCCCTGTGTTTCTTATGCTTAGTCAAACACTCTGCTTGTGCTGTGCTGATGAGGTCATAACAAGGCCAAAATATGCATATCCGCAGCTAGTGGGGTTTGGCTTTATTGGCCTGAAATTGTCCATTAAAACAATGAAACAAGTCATGGGCATTCAAAATCACCAGTTAGTTGAAATACCTGATGTTCATAAGGGTCATTTGCAAATATTCCATGTGCCTCTGATACAAGAGGTTTGGGAAGTCACTCAATGGAAGTTTTAGCTTTGCTGGAGTTTTCATTTTGTTTTTACTGATTGGTTTTTCAGTGACCTTCTCACTTATTGTTTTAGTTTGTTCTTTGAGATATTTTTTTCAGTGACCCTAATGATAATGGACATCAGCTGGGTATAACAGCCCTGTGTTTCTTATGCTTAGTCAAACACTCTGCTTGTGATGTGCTGATGAGGTCATAAGGCCGAAATGTGCATATTCGCAACTAGTGGGGTTTAGCTTTATTGGCCTGAAATTGTCCATTAAGACCACAAAACAAGTCATGGGCATTCAGAATTGCCATTTAGCTGAAACACCTGATGTTCATAAGGGTCGTTTCCATATATCCCATGTGCCTCAGATACAAGAGGTTCGGGAGGTCACTCAGTAGAAATTCTAGCCTTACTGGAGTTTTCCTTTTGTTTTTACTGATTGGTTTTTCAGTGACCTTCTCACTTACTGTTTTAATTTTTTTGTTTGGGATATTTTTGCAGTGACCCTAATGATAATAGACATCAGCTATGTATAACAACCCTGTGTTTCTTATGCTTAGTCAAACACTCTACTTGTGCTGTGGTGGTGAGGTCATAACAAGGCCAAAATATGCATATCCACAGCTAGTGGGGTTTGGCTTTATTTGCCTGAAATTGTCCATTAAAATGATGAAGCAATTCATGGGCATTAAGAATCACCAGTTAGCTGAAACACCTGATGTTCATAAGGGTCATTTGCATATATCCCACATGCTTCTGATACAAGAGGTTTGGGAGGTCACTCAGTGGAAGTTCTAGCTTTGTTGGAGTTTTCATTTGTTTTTTTTCTGCAATTTTTATGGAATTAGTGTACATTACTTTGACAACTGGTATGTTCAGTGATATGCATGCAAGATATACTATGCATAAATTTAGCAGGAGGGCTTTTGTATTAACTAAACATTAGGTTTATGGATGTGCTTGATTTAAAATAGCTTCTTTAATATAGTCTATCACAGTGTTTTACAGCTAATCAGCTCCACACCAAAAGAAAAAAAATTGTAAAGAAAAAAATAAATTTTTCAAACTGAGTTCTAACATCTGTTTCAGAACAACTTTACAGCAAAAATAGGAACCTGCATATTCTGTGGTGGTATGAATAACTGAATTCCTTCCATACACATTTTATTTTTTGGCTGCACCCCAATCAGCTACTAGTTTCATCTCTGCAGTGCAGTTCTATCAGGAAAGCAGACATCCAAGAGGATAAAATGAGAAACCTCCTTGGAGCATCCACATTATGGAGCTCAGTCGTTGCTTAAATTTCTGCTGAAATATTATTTCCTCCTCTGCACCACAAAAGCTCTTTGTTACAAGATTTAACTTAGAAAATATACTCCAGGATTCAGAAACATCCTTAATGTGATGGCTGAGTGCCTACTGCGGGTACAGCTCATAGCATGATGAGGCCCAAGGTTAGTTATCTATTAACTAGTTCACCAGTTATTAGAAAACGCATTCAAGCAAGGCACAGATTAGTAGGGAAGGAGGAAATTCTACAGTTACAACTAGGAGTGCAATATGGAAAAAAAGACAAGTACAGAGAATTCATGTGCCTGTATGCATATGTGCCTATTCGCAAAGTATGGGAAAGCAAGCACAGCGCTTTAAAGGGTCCCCACTGCAATTTTTAAATCTGTTTTAAAAGCAAAAAAGTAGTGGAAACGGCTTTATAGAACAGTAGGATAAAAAGGGCAGCAAGCAGAAAAGCACTCATAAGGGAAACAGGGAAGGCGAGAACGGGAGTGAGAAGATGGGAGACGGTGTACTTTTGGTGTGATGGGTGCCCTTTTATAAGAACAGAATGTGGGGAAGGATGTAAGGTAAAGTGAAGGTATAGCAAGAGGGTGAGGGTCAGAAACAGGAGCAGATGCATAAACATATGATAAAGCAAAGACTGACTGGGAAGCTACTGAAACACTGGGGGTGAAGGGACAATAGACTTAGGGACACTCAAACAAAGGGAGTACATCTAGTGAACAAGAGATTCATACACAAAGAAGGGGAAAACAAGGTTGAGGGTTAGTGTGTAAATAGTCTTTTATAATGCTCTACCTGTGCAGTACACAAGGGAGGTCAAATAGTACCCTAACAACTCTTCCCAATGGGTGCCATTTGAGATGGTGATGAGAGGGACAGGGAGTGATGCAACTCTATTATCTGCAAGAGGGTAACCAGGTAGCTGATGCAGATTTCTCACTACTGTTCTGTCAAATTCCTCATCATCTCCATCAACTCTCGGGATGAAATTAGGTCTTTATCAATGTCGGTGCCACTGCAGGGGAAGAATGGTGCTCCGAGATGCTGAAGAGCCATCAGGGGCAGGAGCGGTGGCCTTCTGTCTCCCTCATGCTGCACACACTCCGGGGTCAGGCCAGGTTGTAGAAGGAGTACATGCAGGTTATGGCTAGCCTTTCTGGGGGACTGGAGATGTTCACATCACTAGGACTGCCATGGCAGCTGCTGTACAAAATGCAGACAGAAATGGAGAGAAATAACATAGAATCAGAAATTATTATTAAAGAAAGGATAACAGCAAAGGAAGGGGGTAGAGACAAATAAATGTGCATAAAACACCCATAGAGAATACAGAAATCATAATATTGGATGGCTACAAATTACTGCAGCAGTAAGGTTATATATCAGTGCAGCACCACTAAGTGGCTGCATGTGTTATAGAAATGACTGTATGCTAGGATGCGCTACCTGAAAAGAGGCAGCACAGGTAACACTCCTGGTGTGTGCGTGTGTGTGTGTGTGTGTGTGTGTGTGTGTGTGTGTGTGTGTGTGTGTGTGTGTGTGTGTGTGTGTACAGATATGATGTGGAATTTGTGGGAAAGACTAACAGTGTGCCTATAGATACCAGTTATATCATGGAGATGATGTGCACCCCTGTCTTACTATAGTTATTCTCTTGTCTAAGTCTAGCACATGTGCAACAAATACATTGCACAGGTCAAATATATTGATAACCTGTATAATTCTATGTTCATATCCAGAATACCAGGAAATGTGCCACACATGTACCCTGTACATCTAAAGATAGGCGGTACTACCTTTACATGTCCACACTCATACATCCTGCTAAAAATAGCAAATACATGAAGACATTCTGAAAGCAATAACAAATAAATGAAAATAAATAATACACACCCCTGTGTCTAGAAAGTCTCTCCATTCACCTCTGGTGCAGAAGGCTATTCTCTATTATAGCATCCCAAGTTAGAAGAAAAAAGATAAGATAGTTATATGCCTGTACGAAACAAATTTATTAATCAGACAATCGATATGACTGCACAGTCAAGATGGATACTTACACTATATCTTGGGTACCCTTATGCTAGCCTCTTCTTTCCACCAGGAAGGCACTTTCTCAGGTCACCATAGTTTTTCCTACAATACTCATAAGTTGTGGGTATGCTAGTGGCATCAGACCACTGTGGAAAGACTTTACCAGGCATCCACTTTATATTGAAATATTCACAGAGGTTCCACACAAAAAGCATACATTGTGTGAACAAATTCTTATGTGGACCACCTCAAAGCCTTATTTTTATGCTCAGTCTCACATAGAATACTGAGAAGTGATTTATGCCTGGTCATCAAAGCATGCTCTGATTCAGCCCTTATGGACCGATTGCAATTCCACAAAACCACTGCATTAGTAACACCCAATCTGGGGACCTAAACCTTGTCTGCAACATAAAAAAGACACGTTGGGGTAAGATGCATGTGTCTCAGATACTATCCCTTCTCTGGAACTGGCTTATCATACATGTTAAGCAGAGTTCCTTCCTACACTTATTTAAGCAGAACTTTATCAGTGGATGTGGAAGCATAAACTTACCTCTTGTCTGCCACCTGTGTCCCTAGGGGAAAGAGAAAACTTGTAAATGCTCGGTCACTCATACCCTAGCAACTCCCTAAAAATTGAAAAGCCCAAAAAAAAAAGAGACTGAAAACACATGAGAAGAAGGAATTTAGAAAATTTCTCTTCTCCTTAAAACTTCTTTTACAAGGGAAGCAAGCCCCACTGAACCCCCACACTTATATATAACAACTCTAAGATCACCATACCTCACAGAAAATAGAATATTGTGAGAAATGGCATCTCAAACTCATTATATGTAAGTCTGAACTTTCAGCCATTCAGTGTCTGTATTTTGGGAGTCATTCTAGTGGAGCTTGACATTTCAAATGGTTACTGACCCAAGCTATCCCCCAGTAAAATGAGTGGTGTCAAAACCTGTCAGATATATTTGGGAAGCATGACTAGACTTAAAAAGGCCCTTAGTGTAATTAGTCTAGTAATTACCTATGAACCTGTAATAGGGACTGTAATAAGTGTCAGGCACTCCCAGTGGTCCTTACATAGCAGATAAAGGAAAATTGTACTTTCTTTGTACCACTAAGGAGTCCTGTTACACTCAATGACTTTGGAGGCCACGGCCATTCACCAGGTCACAGAACTATGGCAGGCCTCTCATGGTTATGTACCATACTGTGTCTCAGTAGCTGAACCTGTCACAGTGCCAGCATAATGTATCTCAGAAAATGTTGGCATGGCAGGGTGTAGGAGGTGTAAAAGATGGCGTGCAATGTCTGTAATGGATGTGTTTTGCCTAACTATGACAGCAGATTTGTATTTTAGCAGCTCCATCAGCTATGAAAATAAATGTTCCTACATTCTCATAAGGGTTATTTACCTACCCATGCATGCTCCGTGTATTTTGTAGGTGGTTGTGCAAGTGCAGAAGACTGAGAGAGACTCTTAGCATAACTTTACCCCCAAGCTTGACATGCCGAAAGAGGTATTCAGTATCATTCATTAGGCAGTGCCCAGTTAATATAACTGCCATACCCAAAGCCTCTTATTTATGTAATATAAATCCCAGTAGCTGCCATGAGCCTCATTTCACTATGGAAGATTGCAATTAGGCAGTCTCCCTGGCTTGTGCAACTGAATTAGAAACTTATTTTACTAAAGGCTACACTTGTTTACAAGGTAAGTGTGAACTTCAAAAGTTGTACTTACTTGCTGCCTTCCCACAAACTGTTTGATTAAAATGATGTAGCTAATGTGCTTACTGAAATGTTTTAAATGTAGTTACTTAAAGGTGCATTCAGAGTACTGTGAGGTGACACAGAAGTGCACAAGTTCATAAGCACTTCTACAGTAACATTCCGCAGCATGAATTTTATTAATACGTTACCTTGTCAACATTTAACCAAGGTATCAATGTAATTATACAAGTGCCATTTGTGCATGATTTTGTTGTGTGAGGCCATATACTGGTCATTAACCCCTCATTACATGAAGGCCATGAGCAGCATAATTCCACTCTTGCACTTTTATATCATATCTATGCTATAGTCCCACTGTGTAGGCTATTTTTTGGGGAGGAGGGGGCAGGAAGGACAGTTTCAAGTACATAGTAATGATGGTTAGAGCTGCACAATCTCTCCTACTCTTGCTGTCCACCGACGCTCCATCTTCGTGCAGATGTAACCATCATTACTATGAACTCGAAAGTGTCTTCCTGTACTTTTATATCATATCTATGCTATAGTCCCACTGTGTAGGCCATTTTTTAGGGGGAGGGGGGCAGGAAGGACACTTTCAAGTACATAGTAATGATGGTTACATCTGCATGAAGATGGAGCATAGGTGGACAGCAAGAGCAGGAGAGGTTGTGCTTTGGCTTATGTATATATTCCATGGTTGCTTGACTCTAGCTACATTACAGATTGTTATGTATACCACCAACAAAAATGGGTAATGACAGTAAGCTGTAGGCTACCAATACATGCACACACATATACGCATGGGGGGTCATTTCTACAAGAGGTAAGCCTGCAGTGTCCACATGTATGCAGGTGTGTGCGTTATGGCCCACAGCTATATAAAAACAACAGTTAACTGCAGCACACAGGGAGTACATATAGATTATATATGGGAGTGGTTGTTCGGCATCTAATGATGTGCTCATCTTCATATGCATTTTCTTTTTCTTTTTCCTTACAGAACAGGATCCCTAGAAAAAGCAAACAAAGGAAATGCAAGCTGTCCCAGGCAAAGAATGACATCCTCCTACAGGACCTCATCTCAATGTTTGGCAGATGTTTGCCATGTGAAATCTGATCAGCCCTTTTGCAGCTATAGCTGTTGGAATGTGGCAAATGACATAAATGCTGTTTGTCCAGGGCAGAAATTATAAGCAAGTCAGACACAGTGCCACAGACATGATTAATGCTTCCCAAATGTCATGCCACCTACCTAGTACAGGAGCTGAGGGTGACAGGAGGCAGTCTGTCAACTAAACCACTATTATTAGAAATGGAGAAGTTCCTTGCCTCTCTGCATGGAAGATTTCAATCATCAGTGGGCCACAGTGGAGTTTGACTGCCATCAATGAATCTCTGAAGTCTGTATGTTCTTATATTAATAAGTAGTTGTACAATGGGTAACTGTGTAGTGAAATGCAGATTAAATCAAGCTCCACTTTTCTTCACAGGAGCATCAGTGCCTCTGGGTAGAAGACCACCAGAAAAAGGAAGGTTAATTATTATTACATATTGCCACTATAGTCAGTGGTATTCATTCATTCATGGGAATTCAATTAATAACAATGGTTCTTATGTATTATAGGTGTTTCCCTTTGGTGTCTTTACAGGTGACATTTTATCAAACTCCACCAGTGTGGATACACTGTTTCCTAATGTCAGAGATGACTCAGACTCTGACAATGATGGCAGATGAACTTTGTCTTGGCCAGGGTCAGGGTGCCAGTTTAGATGCAGGCAAAGTGGAATCCAGATTCTCTCCCCATTCAGTAGACAGAGCCTCTGTAAATCTGAAACCACACCAGCCACACAAGAAGGCACATAAGGGCATTAAGTCATAGACAGGTCTAAGCAGGAAGGAATGAATCATCCAGCATTGAAATCCTCCTTGATTTCTGCAAGCTCTACTGAACATGGATAAGACAGGGATAAGTTGCAGGAGGCAGTAAGACTGCCCTCCATCTTGGTTAGCTGTCTCAGTGTCTGTGACACAGCAAATGTGCAGAACCATCCCAGTGGGACAGGCTAGTAACACCTTTTTCCTTGCTGAGAATGTAGGTATTTTAGTGGTTGTGCTTGACAGCCTAAGAGAATGAATGTCCCATATGCATGACATCCTGAACATATTCCATAGGCAGCTTGTATGACCAAGGTCTCCTTGTGCAGACAGGCAATGTGCCTGACACACTCTGTGTGGCCACTCCACCTCTATCTCCAGTAGTGAGGGCCACCATAGAAGGTTGAGGTCACAATCAAGCAAATGTAGGGCAATAACTTCTACCCCACTAGCTAGTGTGGAGAGAAGTAGGGAAATATGTAGGCATCCATAAGGCCATGAAGCTCATGCTGTAGTGGTGCATGGTATGTGCCATTGCTCATACTCATGCAGTACTCTTTCCTATGGGTAAGGATTAGCTAGCCTGTGAGCATCACATAAGAGGGTGCTTCCACAGATGGGTTCATGCATGGTCTGCAAACATATCTTTTTGTGGATCCCTTATACCTGTCTGTAAGATCTCACCACATAGCTGGAACATCTGATGAGACTGAGCCAGCATAGACACACTCATACACTCATATGTTCAAAAAGACCAACTCCACACACCTACACAGTAATGGTGACAGAACTCTCTCCCTGTCCAGTGCACCCTAGCCCTGCCTCCACATCTAACACTCATAGAATCAAGTTTGTTTCCTGGCATGCCAAGACATAGATGCATTTTCTTGTGGATGACACTTGACATTATGGTCCTCTCCACTTGTATAAATGAAGACAACTGTGTCCAGCTCTCTAGACTCTATTATTTGGGTTGCCTATATCAGATCCAAAGTTTGGCCAAACTATGAGTGGAAGAGTATCATCTGGGTGAAGGTTTAGATGTATCATTTTAACTTAACATATTCCACTTTATTCCAGCCCATAGTTATGAACTAGTCACTGTCTCTTAGCCAGTGCCATGGTATACCGTGCCTACCTTCTTCTGGTATAGTCTTCCCCTACAGTCAGATCTTCCACAGGCTCCACATCAAGCTTCTCCAACATGGCCTGGTGTGTAGCTCCTTCCTCCCAAATGTGTATACCCTGCTGCCAGAGCTGTATCCAGCACTAGGTGACCTAGGCAGTTGCCTAGAACCTGTGTTGGCAGGGGGGTACTAATGCTGGCTGGGGGGGGGGGGTCGATAAAAAATAAAATTTCTTCCTTAAAAGAAAACAAGCCTGAAGACATCTGTAAACAGATTAGGGCTTTAGGACCTCACAGAGGACTTCTGTGAAGAACAGCAAGCCACAAAACCTCAGGATTAGGATGTTGTCCTAACATAAACTGGAACAGGACTGAATTTAACAGCAGCAGGAGATTTAATTTAACAGCAGCAGAGTAAAAAAAAACAATGCATGCAGCAAGCAGTTTGTGTGTTGCTTTAGCAGCAGGACAGGTGTGTGTCTAATGCTTCAATCAGATGGGCTGTCTATTTAAATGACTTTGCTCAGAGTCAAACTCTGAGCCTTAATTTTTGGCAAGCAAGTGTCTTAAACATCCAAACCAACAGCCAACTCTCCTTCAATGTTTTTTGGAAATCCCTAAGAATTACAGTCTGTCAATGTCAGTCATAAAGATTCAAAGATGATGTGTTCAGTGTCAGTGGTACAACAAGTAGCATATTTGCCTTTGCTTCTGAAGGCTATGGGTTCTCATCCCACACTAGGGTGATTGATTGCTGACACTACAGTGTAGTATTGGGGGGGTGTGCTGTACTCCTGAGAGTGTCCTCTTTGGGATGAGATACCCAATAACTATGAACCTATTGTCTGTTTGTCAGCCAGTCCTTATTGCATTTCACAAGCACATTTTTTTGCATGTAACATGGACCAGTTATCCTTAAAGAGCAGAAGAAACTAAATTTGTAGATAAAGAACTTCAAATGCAAAGTTGGAGTGCTGCACTCTTGAGTGTGTCCTCTTTGGGATGAGATGCCCAGTAACTATGAACCTATTGTCTGTTTGTCAGCCAGTCCTTATTGTATTTCACCGGCACAACATTTTTTATATGTAACATGGACCATTTATTCTTAAAGGGCAGCAAAAACTAAATTTGTAGATGAAGAACGTCAAAAACAAAGTTGTTTGCCAGCAGCAATCTCTTCATTAGTTGACAGATCTCTTTAACGTGGAATCATTCAGATGAGATTTATTTCTACAGAGATTTTGCATGTTGACTGCTATTGGTGGATTATGCTATCAGCAGTTTAATTGACCTTTTATGGTTGAAATATTATGAAATGGGTATCCTTGTCACTATCACTTCTTATATGTTTTGTTTCACTGCTCACAGGAAAACTGCTCAAAACTATAAATTTAAAATACATTCTATCAAGTGGTCCTGTATTAAACAAAGAATATAATTTAATACAATCAAGAAGATGAATCAAACAGTATATGCATTTATGCATGGGCTTAAAATGTGTGTAGGGGGCCCATGGTTTGAAACCAATCCAAAGGTACACTTAATCTGCTACTGGCTAAGTGCATTTTCTATGAACACAGGTTGCAGTGCAGTTTCACTGAATGTGAGTTTCGAAGGCAGAGACGTTTACTGTTGCGCATGCTAACCCTGCTTTTATTTTGAGACTGTATTGTTTTATTTAGCAAATAACTGTCAGTGTTTGCACTATAAAATTTGGAATAAACGTTTTAAATTAAATCCAAATATCTGTAATCACTGTAGAAGTTAAGAAGAAAATACTATGCACACTGACAGATTTGAACAGTGTTTTATGATAACTAGGGAAAGAGAGAGAGAGAGAAAGAGGCAAGTAATGGGACACTGGAATGGCTGTTGGGAGGGGATGCTGGTGGGGTGGGGACACTGGGGGGTTGAGAAGCGGGCCCCATTTGTCCATGATCTGGATCTGCCTGCTGCAACTGTTTTCACAAAATTATGTTATGTAAAGTATCTCAAAATTAAATATGTTAATACATGTGCTAATGTTATACTTCAAGGCTCCAACCAATACATTCAGGCAGTGGAAACAAACCTTCAATAAGTCAAACACATGTTCAATGACTGTTGTCTAACCATTGTCTGGGAAATTCTGATAGGTGACATTAACCCTGGCTCCAGGGCTTATCTGTCTTTGTCAATAAGATACACCTGGGAAAAATCACCCTGCTCGAGCTGTTGATATGGTTTGCACATATGCCATACGTGGGAGTTATGAGTACTGCTTGAGTGGTCAACAGACACATTATAGATTATACCCCATGAATTACTAGCCACCAGGAAGTTAATGAAGTGGAAACCCTTGTGAGTAATATGCCTTCATCTGTGCTCACCAGGTAGAGCCTTTATTTCAATGCAAGTTCAATTTATGGCTCCTGGTACATCATGGAAATGGGTTATGTCATAAAAAGACCACATGTTGTTGGTATTGGGTCTATCAATTGTAGCACATGTAATCCACATCCGTTCTCTCACACGCTGCATCAGGGCATCAGGGAGCTGGTATAGTATCCATCAAGCTGGTACCTCGGATACCCCCACTGTATCCCCCATTGGTCACTGAAAGATCTCTGTAGCTTCCATTCTCAAAGTCACACATAATAATAATAACAATAATAATAACTGTAATAGTAATACCCATTTGTTAACCAAGTAGGCCCACCAGGCAAACAGTCCCTTTTTAGTTGCAACACAGGAGTTATGTCTGGTAAGTGACTTGTTCAAAGTCACGCAGTAGGCAAATGAGGGCGAGGAGGTCAAACTTGTATCACAGGAACAACAGCTCATTGCATTAACTCCATGTGCCAAATGCCTTTGGTAGCCATAGGAACAGATATTCCTCATATTCCACAGGCCTGCAAAGAAGGGTAGCACATCTCATCCAGCTCCTGCATGGTGACTCTAACCACAAAGTAGTGGTCTACAATTTCAGTATAATGAAGGGTATGAAATGTTAGGCACAGTAACCATTTGAAATCTCAGGACTCACATTGCTGAACCCAAGATGTAGAGACACACACACATATATTTATATATATAATTACAGTCTTTCTTTCTCTCACTATATAGATGTGTATGTATGTATATATATATATATATATATATATATATATATATATATATATATATATATATATATATATATATATATATATTCATAGATTAGTACTAAGCTAACTGCCCTTGCGAGCCATTTTAAGCCTAGCCAATTATCCCTTATGAGACTCAAACCCTACACCTTGCATTTATAAGGCAAACACCTTAACCAATATATATATATATATATATATATATATATATATATACACATGGGCCTACGTTACTTGATCGTAATTTCACAATCTCAAACAAGAAACATAGAAACCCACTTAAGTGAAAGTGCCCCCCCACACCCCTACTTAAATATACTAACTCCAAGATCGCACTACAGTGGGGAAAAGGATATATTTCCTTAACCCCACTGTAATGTGCTTCGGTGAATCAGCTTTTGCGAAAGTGCACTGTCGATGTAGTGCACTTTCGCTTAAGTGGGTTCTATCTTCTGTTTGTCGAAAAAGTGTGTTTTTGACAAACAGAAGTAGACCATTACATGTACATGCATGTATATGTTTCTAAGTTTCTCTGTCATATTCTTTATTTTCTCATTTTCATCTGCAGAGTCCCTCATTTTAATAATACTGCTCAATTGCCATGTAATTATACCACCATTAGCATACTATGTGGTCCATTGGATTTCTTGGCCTTTCTCGCTCTCACTGCAAGTCTCTACAGACTGTATGCGGCTGCTCATGACCCAAAATCATTTACTTTGATGTGAAAAATATTTCTGAATCCTAGGGACAATGATCACATATTTTTGTGAGATTTTACTCACTTAGATTAATGATACTACAACTCTGTCACTAGAAAAGCAACTGTGGGAAAGCTTTATGCAATTCTCAATAAGAAAAAGCATTTTATTTGGTAGAAAGTCCAGACAGAAATGTCTACAAAAGAAAGACTGAATCTTTGATTTTGTCAGGTGACTACTTCTACAGTTATATACTTCGGGTACCCAGTAAAGGTCAGTCACTTGGATGTTTACAGTTCAAGCTGCTCTCTTGCCCGGCATGTCTATTTCAGTTTTCAGACTAGCATTTCCTTTTTCTACGTGTTCACAAATTGCTATATCTGTTGCATATATCCAGTAGGAAGAAGTCGAGTGGCAAGTTTATTTCAATTCTCTTTGACTTGCATTATGATGGATTTACATGAATGTCCTGTCAATATTCCTAAATGACCATCACATTGACAAAAAACACATCTGTTTTCCCATGAACCAGTGTTCTGCGGTCACCTGAGATCAAAGTATCACAATTATATAGCCAGCCACAGGCTAAATAACTGCCACAGAGACAAAATTAGGTGCAATGAAAGCATACACCACAACACATCTAGTTAAATGTTTACAGCTGTGCACAGAACTGGGAAAAGAGCAAAGTCTGTAATGTTTAGTTCAGTGCATTTTTAAGACCCTCAGAAGGTTACTACATGCTGGATATGAGGGACTGTCTTACATAGGTAATTGCAACCATTACCTCTCAACTGTCTAGATTTTCACAGAATGTCCATATTTATGCTTGATATTTTAGGTCATTTCCTCATAAAATTTGTATTTTTCTGGCAAATTATTAAGGATGGAAGGCAGTGACTAATAACAGACATTTGTTTCAGACTAAATATCCTTCAGAAAATGCATGTTTATGCAAACATGTTATTCTATCAACTTTTTGAGTTGTTAGAGCAGTACTAAAAATCTGTTCCTGATTTTGGGCCTTTTTCCCCCTATTATTATTGGCTTTGTCCAGATTTCTTGCACTGAGAGGCTGAGAGGTATGCTGAAGAGTAGGGCTGCTTAACTTCTTGCTCCTGTTAGCCTCTTGGTTACTTTTTTTACTGCTTGTGACTCTACACTAACTAAACAATATGTGGTGTTACTGGAGAATAATAGAAGTCACAGTTGCATTACTGAATTTTAGGCAGATTGCAATCTGCAGACTTCAGTCATCCAAACACCATTGCATTCAGAGGTAGAGCACACGTATGTAAAAATTGAAACAGCACTCCATATCAAAGAGACTCCACTAGGCCACATGGGATACTTTCATTCATAGGAACAACCCCTGCACAATGTGAGCCAAAATACAAAGGCATGACAATTCATTAGAAATAACAATACAAAAGAAGGCAGCAGAATCCCACCATTTACCAAAATATGATTACTTAACGTATTGTCCTGAAGAGACAGAAAATCAACAACGAGCTTTAACTGCTGAAACTCAACATCGCAGGAGTAAACTAAAATGCCAGCAAACAGAAATGAGTTAAAATGGCAAAAAAAAACCCACTGAAATCCAATGGATTAGCTAATAACAGTGATAATAAATGAAACATAACACAGTAACAAAAGTCATAAAATATCCAACATCAAAACAAAACAGCCACAGTACTTTCAGAAGCAGTTAAGTAACAGGACTCCACCATTTTTTTCACTGGCACACCTGTTGTATATTTGTCATTGGTTCATGTCTGCTATTCGTACAGCCACTGTCATTGTTGAGAAAAGCTGGCTGCAGAACATTGTCTGAAAACTATAAAGAAGTCTAAAGTTTGACTACACGCCATCTGGTAAATAATGATGTAATTAATGTATTGTATTTCTTATATTTAGGCTGGGATTCAGAAACAACGAATACAATGTAAAAGGTAAAATTGTGTAATGAGTGGCTATGTGCAGGATGGCGTCAGTTCAAGGACACATCGTACAGCCATGCAGGAGTACAAAATATTACGGTCAGAATAATATGCACATGACAGTATAATGAGATGGAAATGGGCAACATTATGATAATAAGAGCATTAGTGAATGCAAATGAAAATCATGTGGGACAGGCATTCAGAAATCCATAAAAACTGTGTGGTCAGATGTGGCCACTAATGTAGCTGTCTACCATAATTTCCTGTTGAACAAAAATTGAAATTTAGCAACGATGTTAGTGCTAGCAGCAGGAGTAACTGAACTTTACATGTTAGAGAATGGCTTCATAGCCAGTAGCCATAATGATGAATGTTGCCCCCTTCTTTTTTTATCTGAAGGATCTAATTGTTCCTAACATACCACACCTCTATGACAGGGATAAAGTGAACTGCTACTGCATGGACAGAAGCACTATAACTGGTATCACACATACTCTACTGTCATATGCAGATACATGCAATGCATGGAGTATCTGCTCCTGTGGCCACCAAAATATATGTAGCATTGATAATCTTTGTAAAAGTCAGGGCCATGGTGTAGAGGGATAAAGTCAAAGCTACAGAAAAGGTGATTCAGGTTGATTATCAGCTTGGTCGTGTGAAGTGCAGGCAAATGGAGGATGGGTGTGCCCATCCTTGGGGAGAGGACATGCATATGAATGCACCTCACAATTGATCCTGAGCATAGGCTGGGGATGCCCAGAGGGCATTATAGATGAGCTAGTGCAGGGGTGGGGCAATATGCCAGCACGTCTCATTGCACAGCTAACCTTGGGTGTGTGTTCATATAGGAAGGGAGAGAAGGGGAAGTTAGGGCATTGAAGAAAGCTCCTTAGCAATGGTATGATACTACCCCAGGTGCCTACGTCTCCTCAACAGTCCCAAACAATAGCCCAGGGATGAAGGAACATAGACTAGATCTGATGGATGATGAGAGCCCTAGGGACAGCCAATAGTCAGCTGAAAGAAACAAACAAAAAAAAAAATAGAGAGAAAAAGGCAATCCTTACAACAGGGACTTTCCAGTGACCAAACAGGGATACAGTGTGTGTATCCAAGGCATCTGCTTGACAGGTAATATACCTGTTCCTCGATGCCATGTTACAGCATGTGAGAGACTATGTATGGTTTCCATGTACTGCCAAGAAGAGAAACAGCACTAAAAGGATTTTCTATGAAACATTTCTTTTCTCTGAGCTCCTTGGTGCCATTAATCGCTCCTACATTACCATAAACACCCCATGCAGGGACACAGGGATAGCAATATAGAAAACGTAAGGCATTTCACTCCATCAACTGCCAGCTGGTCTATAATGCACAGGGTATAATCTACAAAGTGTTAATGAAGCACCAAGTCAGGTGGGTCAGGGTGGGTCACAGTGGGTCAAGGTAGGTAGCAGGTGGTATACATGGCACACATACAGCAGGTCATGGTAGGTAGCAGGTGGTACACATGGCACAAACATAAGGTCAGGGTCAGTAGCAGGTGGTATACATGGCACGCATACAGCAGGTCATGGTAGGTAGCAGGTGGTACACATGGCACACACAGAAGGTCAGGGTCGGTAGCAGGTGGTACACATGGCACACACACAGCAGTCTGGGGTAGGTAGCAGGTGGTACACATGACACACAGCAGGTCAGGGTAGGTAGCAGGTGGTACACATGGCATACACACAGCAGGTCAGGGAAGATAGCAGGTGGTACACATGGTATACACATACAGTGAGTCAGTGTAGGTAGCACATGGTACACATGACACACACAGCAGGTCAGGGTAGGTAGCAGGTGATACACATGACACACAATGAGTAAGGGTAAGCAGCAGGTGATACACATGGCACACAGAGTGGGTCAGGGTGGGTAGCAGGTGGTACACATGGCACACACACAGAGGATCAGGGTAAGTAGCAGGTGCTACACATGGCACACAGCAGGTCAGGGTAGGTAGCATGTGGTACACATGGCATACACACAGCAGGTCAGGGAAGATAGCAGGTGGTACACATGGCATACGCATACAGTGAGTCAGTGTAGGTAGCACGTGGTAAACATGACACACACAGCAAGTCAGGGTGGGTAGCAGGTGATACACATGATACACAATGAGTAAGGGTAAGTAGCAGGTGATACACATGGCACACATAGAGTGTGTCAGGGTAGGTAGCAGGTGGTACACATGGCACACACACAGTGGATCAGGGTAAGTAGCAGGTGCTACACATGGCACACACAGCAGGTCAGGAAAGGTAGCAGGTGGTACACGACACACACAGTGAATCAGGGTAGGTAGCAGGTGGGGCATGTGGCATGCACACATAGTGGGTCAGGGTAGGCAGCAGGTGATACACATGACACACACACAGTGAGTCAGCCGGGTAGGTAGCAGGTGATACACATGACACACACAGTAAGTCAGGGTAGGTAGCAGGTGGTACATATGGCACACACAAAGATGGTCAGGGTAGCTAGGAGGCAGTATTCTTGGCACTTGTGGCCCACTGCCTGCTCTAGTACCCTGTGATGTTTTCTATCTTTTTGCCATAGCATACATAACAGCAGTTTACTCCTTAAGGAAGTGGTATGCCTCACTGCTTGGTACATATTAGTGATAAGTTCTTTCTCTTTTATATCTCCATCTTTATCATTATCCTTTTTTCTGTTATTTGGTCCTTGACATTTTGTTTGTCTCCAATTATGCTCATGTATTTTCTAGTGTCTGTCACAAGTATGGAGGTGGGGTAGCAGTGGTCATCTCACTGACCACTTGTCTTGCTATCAAATTCCAGGTTTCCAGCTGTCACTGCCAGCATCTCTTTAGGGTAACATAGTTCACTAAACAGAAAGTGACCTAGAGAGTTCCCTGATGGCCTCTGGTGGTCTGTCTCCAGTAGAAGTACAGGAACCACCTGCGAGTCATGATAGTTCACCTGGCAGGAGTTGGAAGGCCTGATGATGATATTGGTGGACCAATTGCTGGATGCTTGCACTGGCTGCCTTGAGCATGTCATCATGCAACTGGTAGTGTGATTCTGCCAGCTGCATGTCCTCAAGCAGCTATCAGAAACACATTACTGCCTGGTCCTGACCAGTGGGGCCACCAGTGGTTAGGATAAGCCATGAAGGTGGTCACGAGAAGACAGACTTCTGGTTGGATGCAGCACTAGACAGGACAGCACTCAGCTGTCAGTCCACCCTTGCCTCCATCATGGTGGTACCTTACTTGCGTTTCACTTTCTTACCCAATTTGTGGTGCAGTTCTTCACATCAACAATTGTCCACTCATTGTTAACGTGTGTCTCTTCTGTGTTCCAACATTTGTGTCAACATCTCCCCATTGATCTTCTCTGTGTTTTGTATATTTTTTCTTCCACTTCTACCATCTCTATACCCTGTTTCCTGTTGACTCTTTCCTCTTCCTACCCTTCCCATAGCCATCTTAGTAAAACAGGAAAATAAGCATTTTTGTCACAAAAAAAATACTTTCGTCTCTGCCACATTCTAGTCTTCCCTTCCTCTTATTCTCCTGCATGTTCATTTGTTCCTTCTTCCCCCTTTCCAACTTTCCTAGGCATCCATTTCTTTCCCATTTACAGTAAATAATCACTAGGGACCTTGCTGTGAAGTCTTTCTTAGCTGTCTCAGCTGTACTTATGCCAATACATTGATGCAAAGGTAATTATGCATCATTAAATGCATCCTACATGCACGTACAGTGCGCATATTAGATCAGATAATCTAAGCTTTACAGTGACATTCATTACAAAACCTGTGGGACTTCTGTCAGTGAACTATCTAGTTGGTACAACTTCATCAAGCATCACCATTCGTCATTACATTGCTAATCAGCTGTGGGTCACATTGCACTACTTCAACTGCACTATTTTGCATTGTGCAGTGATGTTTCTGAATCAATGCCTTAAACTTACTGAAAAATAACAATTGCATGTAGCTGCCAATAAAGATAAGAGAGCCTAAAAAAGAACTTGAGTTGGTTGAATTGTGTTGTCATTGCATAGAAAAAAGTCAGTACACATTACTGGCTTTTTTTTTTCAGGTCTGTATTATGCGATCTAAAACACTGTTCTTCGAACGAGTAATAGTCGAACCAAAAACATCGAAAACATAACCGCGAACAGCCACGTCCTAAGGAAAACATTTGTGAGGCCATAAACAAACGAAACATACTTCTCAATCCTAATCAAGTGAGGGGATTGGGATTCACGCCCCATACCCCACACCCCCCCAACTAAATATACCAACTCTGAGATCACTCAATTTTGGGGAACAGGGTGAACCATGAGAACAGCCAACTGAATTTTTTCCCTAGGAAGAAAATTTGCATATGTGGCCGTTCATGGTTTAGTGTTTGCGATGTTTTCGGTTCGACTATTACACGTTCGAAGAACAGTGTCTTCGATGGCGTAATAGGGAACCTTGTTTTTCCATGCAAGATCACAAACAGAGGGGATCAGTGACTTTGCCCTTTCTCCACTGTACTGCAGTGCTGGAGGTGGTATAAATAATTAGCAGGGGTTGTAGGGGGTGAAAAATACTGTTTTTGTTGTTGATTTTTTAATTTTCAATCTTTTTTTGAAGATTGGCCAGTTTCAGTGATCTTGTAAAGTTTATATATATACATATATATATATATATATATATATATATATATATATATATATATTTTTTTTTTCCTCTCTCTCTCAAAAGACACACACATACATAATACAGCACATATTTGTTACTGTATGGGGGATAAAAGATGATAAAGTAAGGAGCAAGCTTTTGTCTGAATATGATTTAATGTCGGAAACACTGTTAATGTGTAGGTCAACAGCATTAAAAACTTGTAGAAGACTTCAATGTGTGAAAAAATGAAGCTAAAGTATGTTGGGAATGAACAACACACTACTGTGAATGAAAAGCAAAGTGCAAGAAACGCATCTAAGAAGGCTTTAGATATGTATGAGAATGCAGTTATAATTGAGAAGCATTCAGCTCAGCAAATACTATTTGATTCAAGATGTGGTTACCAGTATGGCAAAACACTGTGTCCATCTATTAACAGGAAGTGCCAAGCACTGTAGTTAAACCAAACATTTTTCTTGGGTATGCAAGCTAAGGGCATAAAACAGTTTTTTGACTGACTGATGCAAATAAACCTAACACCTGTGCAAGTACTTGTGTGTCTAATATCCAAACTGACCCACATGAGAAATGATCTGCCTGTGGGTGCAGTACATATATTTGTTGATTATGTGTGCACAAGTTCTTGACTGAGATCAGATATTTAGCAGATTTAAGATAGATACTGGGTCTGAGTGTAATATTACTGAGAGTACATTCAGCCAGCAGGGCTTGAGAAAGTCAAACGCTACACTACAGTCATATTCTGACACAAACTGAAACCACTGGATCAGATTAAACTGTGTTGTATGTAGAAAAGCAAAGACTACAACATATTATTTCAAGTTGTGCCATTTCAGCAACCCAGCATATTTTGGAAAGGCTGTGTGTAAACTA
>NC_056742.1:417497525-417560722 GCF_019279795.1 Protopterus annectens
GCTGTAACTGTCCAAAGGAAAAAAATAAGGCTCACCGCAGTGCCGCACAACTTCAGTACATTTGTCATACACATGCAGTTTGAGCTCTAACTAGCACAATGAAGAACATCAGCACAGTTAAAAATGCATTAGGAAACAGAACTCTTAAAAGGGCAGTGAAAAGCCATGCACCAATAATAGCAACCCTAAAAACAATGAATAATAAAATGCCATAACAGTACAAAGGAAACCAAGCCTAAATACAGTGCTAGATATGTTCATTGCAGCTGTCACTCAATATTAACAGAAACAGCATGCTCCTATATTTTAAGGACTACTATAAAATGGCTCAGCAAAAAAACAAAAGCTTAGAGTCTTCAACCTCTTCTTCTATAGCATGGGAGTGCCGGGGCATCAACCTTATACAGAGGAACTTCATAGGTGTCCCTCAGTAGGTCCTACCTGTGCTGTGTGGAACAGGTGCAGAATGATTTTAGTTTCCTTGTTGCACCAATCACAAGTCCTACCATGTTAAGATCATGGAGATATCATATCCGCTTATCAGGTCAAGTCCAAAAGTTAAAATGATAGCTGAGTTTCTATGCCATACATCAAGAACACCATGTGAGAATTAGTGATGGACAACACAGTAGCACAAAGCCCATCTATGGCAGAATTATGCTTGTCAGTAGCAAGGAGTAGTGTACAACCATAGGCACAAGCACACACTCTACATGACTTACGCTCTCACACAATGATGGACATTGCCATATTGCAGATGTTTATTAACATAATTAGGCTGCACAGCCATGCACTCATTATTTTATCATAGTACAAATGCATGAGGTTGACGGGGCCTCATAATGTGGAACAGTCTGGTAACACATTGCATTACTGGCACAATTTAGAAAACAGAGTGCTAATCACATCATTTGAATAATTGCCACACTGCAAGACTGTAGTGTGGAGTCTGACAGTCTGTAGAATGGATAGCATAGCAAAGAAAACTGACATACAGGAAAACTGATAACAAACATAAGTACTGGAAAAGTACTTCACATTGCAGACACAGCTTCAGGGTGCATGACTGCCTGACAGAATTGTCACACCATAGAGACTTCCATGTGCTAACACTGCAATGGCTCTGCCAGGCATATGACAGACTGTGTTGGGGTGGAGGTGACCAACACAGAAAGGGTACAACAAACAGGCAAAACATGTTATAATGCAGCCCTCCCACTGCCAAAGGCCCACAGAAGAAACAGAACAGTTGTTCTTCCAATAGTGGGAGGAACGTCTAGCAAAGCCTCACTATACAAGCATGATAGGTTGTAGTTCTTTTGGCAGACACCCACGCAAATCCCAGAAAACTGCTATGACAGCTTACATACCTGTTGGGGGTGGGGATCCAAGTAGAGCACAGAGAGGTTATGCACCACGTACACGTGGAAGGAGATTCTGGGCCTGCAATGGACCTACACACACACACACACACACACACACACACACACACACACACACACACACACACACACACACACATACACCTGCACATATGCTTGCAGACACACACACACACACACACACACACACACACACACACACACACACACACACACACACACACACACACACACACTTTGATTCATGTGTGATCGTACAGGTATGCTGGAACTGTAGTGGCACCAAAAGGATCACAGTATGTGTGGAAAAATTCATCCCACTGGAGACTGTTCTGTTGCAGGCTTTACACATCCATGACATGAGACTCTCAGAGGTGGTCAAAGTGGACATGTCCTCAGGCTCCAGGTGTGACAGGAAACTGCAGCAATTAATGCTTTGGGTAAGCACAAATGGACTTTGCTGTAAGTGTGTTACAGGGTCACAGAAATTATTTTCCATGCAAAGAACAGGGCACAAGACGTAGCCACAGACAGGATGGCCAATGAGGCTGATCACACATAAGACAACCTGTGTCTTATTACAACATAGTTTATTCTAAGCACCTGTGAGCCCCAACGTACACAGTGTTTTCCCAGCAATCTCCAGTCATATGACTAGAGACAAACAGACAGAAGCTGCAAGCACAAAGCTCTTCAAGAGAACTAAATAAAACTGTGTACAGTGGTAACAGCAGATGTTGCCCACAGCAGAACATAGATTTTTTCTTTTAATTTACTTTTACCATCACTAACAAGAAAACTCTTAAATGGACTGTGAGACACAAAGAATATATGTAAAAATTTATTTTATGTACCTTTATCTAAAATGACATGCAGAAGACATCAAAATTAAAGTCACACAAAATCACACCATTAAATAGCCTCTCCACGCTAATGAGTCATATGTTGCATTTACATAATGTGAACTGGTAAAAAAGAAAAAAAAAGTACGTTACTATATCACCGTATAGGTTCATAGGTTTGTACTAGGCTATTGGCCCTAGGGCCTATACAAGCCTAGCCATAACAATTCCCTGGCTATTTCTTCCCATAATATTTATTTCCCTGGACTCCAGTCTAGCTGACGTAATCTCCAGGGTGAATCTTTTACCTCCCATCCGTATAATACCAATATAGGCACCTAATTTGATAATAACCTGATTTTACCTTTTTTTGAAAAACATCTGATGTTGATGACTGCAGTTAAACCAGAAGGTTAATCCATCTCCAGTCTCAGCTGCCATTTAGCTTCTTTAGGCTCCAATTTATTAGTTAAGTCACCCTCTCTCAATTCTCCTTCCACATGCTCAAGTACAAAAGATAAACATTTTTTAAAACCCCCACAAGATGTAGAATGTTTGTATAATGCATTTTTATCATTCTTAATTTTAACAACATAAATATGTTCTGAAATGCATTTATGCAACAGCTTTGCTGTCGTACCCACATAAAACAAATAAAATAATGAACATACTGCTTCATATAATACTCCTAGATTTACAAATATAGTGAATATTACTACTCAGAACCTTATTCTGATTCTGCAATATTCAATAAGGTCCCTTATGGATTCAACAACACATTGTACTGTCCACATTTATATGTACCCTTAATTTTGTTAGTAAGAGGTCTAACCACTGTATACCTAACTTTCTCAAACAGAAATTTTAAAGAAGTACTTTTAAAAGATGCAGTGGTGCAGCGGTAGCATTGTCGCCTCACAGCAAGAAGTTCTCCTGTTTGATTCTCGGCTGGAGTACCTTCTGTGTGGAGTCTCCATGTCCTCCCCGCGATCGAGTGGTGTTTGAAAGACATGTGTGAATGGACATACCTTCATTGCAGGTTGGGCATTGGGCTGGCATCTTGGCACTATAAAAATCAACTGCCAATCATTAGTGGACCTGAGTTCCACTGTGGCGACCCCTAACCAGGAAAAACCAAAAGAAAAACAACAACTTTTCTTAAATATAAAATCAGGCTTGTCACCAGCTATTCCACAAATCTCTTGATTTCCCCTAAACATCTTCCAGTTGTTCCATACAACTTCTCTAACAATTTTAGAATCCACAGAAATTTCAAGTGTCAATGCTCTACTGTTCTTATGTATAACCTTATTGTAAACAAACTTGGGGCTAGCATCACCATTAACTGATGCGGTACTGATCCAAAACTGTTGAATATTAAAATTAATTTTGTTCAAAAGCAGAGAACACAGATTCCCCACCAGCTAACATCTCTACTGCTAACTCGTTTAACATACTGTCACTATAGTGGGCTCATTTAAAGTGAAAGATGAAATGAGCACTTCATCAATGGCAGTTAGCAGAGATAGCTAAGGTTGTGAGCGGTTACTGAGCTGCTTCCTTTCCCCAGGGTAAAGGTTTTGACTCCTTCCTCCATTTGCCTACTGTGTGACCTGGAGCAAATCATTTATCCAGACAATGCTCCTGGTTTGCCCCTGAAAATGTACAGTTGTGTCCAGTGGGCTTATCTAGTCAGCAAATAGGTAAAATATATACATATATACACAAAACAATATTCTGATATGCTACAGATTCTACGTTTTCATACTCTCAATCTACAGGCAGTAGAAATTCTACCATTGGCATTTAAAAGCATGCTAGGGGACAACAAAGAGGACCGCTTTCTTATTTTTCGCAAAAAAGGTCTTTATATTCTACAGTCTATATAGTTAGTGGTTGTGAATCTTTGTATAGGTTTAATTTATGTATTTAGTAAAGTCTCACTTTATGAGGAACATTGTAAAAATGCTGAAAATAAAATGTACAGTACCTGAATCAAAGGGACTCTATACATATACCTGTTTATGAATTCCAGGAAAGGTATTTAAATCTCAATTTGATATAGTCAAGTCAGGAATTTGTATTTATGTATGAAAGCACCATAAGCAAACCAGTCTTAGCTTAGTTTAAATTACAACAGAAACAGCTCTCTTTTGACTATAAACAGCAAGTTCTGCCCAGTGTCTATGCAGCAGTAACAAATACAAAAATGACCCATCTTGGGCCTAGCTTCATTCCCTTGACTTAAAGTTTTCAGTCAGTGATGAACTCATGGAAACAGTTTTGCTGATGCAATAGGTTAAATGAAACAATAACTTTACATTCACTTTTTAGCATACAGTCTCAGGTAAAGCAGGATAACTTACATTCCAGGGTCATCATTAACCCTGACAATACATTTTGTTTGCAAATACTCTTTATAACTGGAGAACAAGATACAGAACAGAAGGAAAAGAATATGAGAGGATGCAGTATCCGCAAGGCAGAGATAAAACAACCTAAAAGAGAACAGAGCACTCAATAAGCATGTGTCGATGGCCAAGAAAGTAACGCAGGTGTTATTTGTTTCAAACTACCTTTTAGTACAAAATCTGGAAGAGGTTGCAATGCCAGTGTTTTTAAGGACATGTAGCACCTTCCACATGGGGAGACGTTACTGAAGAAAGTAACTGAATTAGTGTAGTTACAGACAAGGCACAAACTTTAAATAAGCAATAATGAGAAGATGACACTTTATATACAGCAAGAGAGAACAACATTACAATGTTTGTAGGGGAAAATAGTGAGCATAATGTTCCATTATTTCTTACCCCTATTTTTGAGTCACAAAATGACCTCTTATAAAAATAAGTAAAGAAAAGCAGAAGGTTCTACATGTATTACTAGTGCCAATACCTCATAGGACCTTACATGTATTACTAGTGCCAATACCTCATAGGACCTGAGTAATGTAGTTAGCCCGTAGTCATATATTGATAGGATGCTTGGGAAAGGACAAAATTAAGGGATGTGTACAACCTAGATTTTAATAGCCAGGCATAACGAAAGAAATAGAAAACATAACGTGCATTTTATTCAGAAATGTCAGAAAACTGCATCCCATCCTGCATACAAATGTCCATTGATCCCACCAGCTATCATAGATGTATAATTTCAATGCATTTCTTTGGACATTTCTGCAGCTGCTGGTTAGCTCTAACAATGGGTATCAATAACAGACTATACTACCAAATGTCCAGAAGCAGAGCCATTATGCAATGCTAATGGTAATGTTATTGCCAGAGAACTAGTCCTGTTATTTTGTATAGAGGGCATCCCAAAACAGACACATCGACTAAGCCACTCTTTTTACATCAAGGGTACTGCATGAGTTGTTTCACTGCTTTAAAGCCAAACAGTTGAAAACATCAGTCTACCATCCACAGAATGATGGATTAGAAGAAAGGTTTATTAAAACACTGAAATGCATACTAAGGTAATGTATTGGTGTAGATGGGAAAACTGAGACCAGTTGCTACAGTTCTTACTCTTAGCAATTAGACAGATGCCACAAGCCTTCCAAGAGGGCTGTTTCATACTACTAAGGAAACTTGGGAAGAAGAAAAGAGAAGATTCAAAAATATACCAGAACATTCTCTCATTTTGCGGAGCAGATAAATTCAGGCAATGCCCATATAAGGGAGGGCTTGCAGATGACACAGGAAATGGAGCAATAAATCTATTATATGAATACCTGATTTAGAGTAGTAAATCCAGATAATGATGCTGATACCCTCCATAAAAACAAATTACAGGCCAAATTACACTGGTGTTGCAGGATGATAAAAATAATGCAGCACACATTAATGTGCTAAAGCCATGGAATGAATTAAAGCATTCTGCAGAGAACTTCCAAGCTGAAATTCAGCAACAAAGAAACTTGTCAAAAGTACAAAAGCAGGAAATGATAGAATTTTTATTAAGACATAAAAAGAGTATTTTATTTAACATTTGTTAACCAGGAAAGTCCGACTTGGAATGTGCCAATTTTCAGCAGAGGCCCAGGAGAAATGCTCCAGACACATGTCGTTGTAACGTGAGAGGAAACCAGAGGACCCAGAAGAAACTCCACATGAACGTAGAAAGGACATGCAGACTCTGCACAGAAGGAACCCAAGCCGAGAATCGAACCAGAGAACCTCTTGCTCTGAGGCAAAATGTGAACCACTGCACCACTGCATTTTTCTAACTATAACCCCAGTTGTTATTGACTTCTCACATAATTTAGGTTCATTTTTTGAAAGAATAAAAGTAGACTCAGACTTCCTTCACATTTAATGGTTCATCAGTTATCACTGGTTTTAAAGTGACAGATCAGATGCTCTCCATGCACATACACTAAATCTGTCCCTTACCTGATGCTTGCACTAGCTTACAAACACACATGCATTACACTCCTTCACTTACCTTATCTTACCCTTACTCTAACCATAATGCACACAGACTTGCACATATACAATCTCCCATTGTCACCAAAAGCCACTTAGATCTTTTGACCAAACTATCAGTCGCTCAGTCAGCCATTTACACAAACTGTTGTACTTACAAATTACACTACACTTGGTTCACCAAAGAAAAATATGTATAAGCAAATATAGATAGACAGATAGATAGATAGATAGATAGATAGATAGATAGATAGATATGTGCATCTTTGTATCTATATATATATATATATATATATATATATATATATATATATATATATATATATATATATATATATATATATATATCCATCCCATTCGAGATCACAAATCCCACAACACTGAACTACAGAATACCAAAACAAAAACAATGAAAACTTGCATTCCTGAATGACCGATTTTTCTCAGGGCAAGTAAACATTTGCCCAGCATGTGGAAATTCACCTTTTTGCCATTGATAGGGTTTTTGTGACATCTTTAAGTGGGGACTTAGATGTTACATTGTATTACAAGGAATTATTCTGGCAATTGAGGCTTAATGCTACCCTTTTGCCTGGCATTAATGATAGTATTTCCATTTCTGGTATATTAATGATTAGAAGTGCTAAGGTTTAATTATTTATATGCTATTATTACAAGGCAATGGTCCCCAGTTTTTATACTTGTTTATGTCTTTATTCATGTTTTGGCCAGTTGTATCCTTGTTTATTTATGCCTCATTATTGTGTTCAGCACTATGCCTTAGTTAGTTTAGTGTTAAAGCACAGTCTGATTAGTGTTTTAGTGTTACCATGGCAGTTGATTAATTGTATTCTTTGATTGGCATATTGCTCTTGGGTGTGTGTATATATCATAGTGGTTTTAGATTTCTGACACTCTGAAGAAGTCTTTATTTTAAGATGAAAATGCTCAGGTGTGTTCCTAGGAGATAAAAGCCTTTTGTTCGTGTTCTTTGGTGACTTTTATTTTTATTTTACTCTTTATTAATATTGAATTGCTTAAGTACTTATTTGTACAAAATGAATCTCATAATTCATTATGGCCTGCAATAGTAAACAGAAGACAGATAACATTTGACAGCTCAACACCTGCAAGGCCATCCTAGATTGAATTGTCTGAGAAGCTTCAAGTATGCATTAATTTCCACTGGAAAACATCAGCTAAGACTTTTCTGCCATGAGAAATGCATAGTCTGTAACACACAATCTGTATGGCATTGACCAACTAAAAAACAAAGAACTGCAATATGAGAGGGAATCAGAAATTCTGGTGAGAACTTAGGATTGAATCATTATTTACCCTGATGGACCAATAAGTATGGAACTAATTCAGTAAAGCATGATATTTACTGGCAAGAATTGCAGCACTCATTGAATTTTGGTCATAAAAATATATATATTTTTTTTACTCTTATATGCACCTTTCTGAATTTCTGCCTAGCATTCTCTCAGTTCCCTGAGATGTATGCCTGAAGCTTCATAATAAAGTGTTCATGAGTTTCATCTGCATCTGAAGAGTGAAGTGAATTATGTTCCTCTACATACTGTTAAAGTTAAACATACATATTGTCAGCTTAGCAGTTTGTACTATTCCTGGTGCAATGTTTGACAGTACAACATTCAGTTATAGATCCTATTTAAAATAGGATTACATTAATTTTTTTCTTTCTTTTTTCATTCTGGAAGGTCTGATTTCCAAGCAAGTGTCCCCGGGTAGTATGGGGGTGTGTTTAATTTTAACATTTACTTCTGGTTAGTAAATATCATCTGCTCTGTTTATAATTGTCTTCTTTTCATAGCTCTCAATCTTTCATTGTGTGAAATGTGAAGAGTGCCACTTGCAATGTGAACAAATGAACAAAATGTCGGACACGTATGAATTACGTGGAAGCTGACAGCACAGTCAGTAGCTGTTTCATCATACTTAGAAAGAGCTCTGATAAATTAGTATGATTCGATATTAAGCAGTTTTACTTATGTTGGACATTTGTTAAAAAAAGTGTCTTAACACTGTATGAGTGTCAAACCCTTTTCAATGTAGAATACCATGGAACACAAAAGTATTAAGACTGAAAATAAAGAACATTCTTTATAATGAGGTACAAATGAGAAGTATACATCTTAGGTTTTCCCCCTCTATTTTGAATGTATGATTGGCCATAAAGTTCAGATAAGACCACTTTATACTGCAATAGACATTGAAAAGAAGGGGCCCAACTCAAGAGGTTTGATGGACAGATTAATTAAGCTTATTCTAAATCATTGTATGAGTAGGCCTTTATTCAGCCACTAACACACAATATAGTTCTGAACCAGGTGGGATAATAATTGAGCTGATTTCATGAGTGTTTAGCTGATCCTCAATGTGTGTGTATTCTATACACCACTTTTTTGTTGCTATTTACTGTAGTATATGTGTGCCATTACACTGTTACCATGTTCCTCAATAGGATGTCTGGATATGCATTGACTCAGGGGACTAATGATTTTTTGAACCCAAAGAGTTATTAGGGTTTGCATTAAGGCATGGTTCCTGGTGTTAGTTACTCTCCAATAAGGCTTTGGCCTTCAACAGGCTACTCCTGAGTAAGAGCAACTACTGATTTACCCTTTACTCCACTTTTGATTTTCATTTTAACATGTTAGGCTGTTGAATGATTTCATATAGCATGAATTAAAACCAAGTTTGTATGAGATTGCAGACCCTTGATAGTGGGTGTGCAAAGAAGTTGAAAGGAAAGGTCCATCATTGTACGGGGAGATAAAAAATTGTTCAAGATTTTGTCTTCATTTAGGTGAAATAAATACGAAGGTGTGTGTGTGTGTGTGTGTGTGTGTGTGTGTGTGTGTGTGTGTGTGTGTGTTTGTGTGCGTGTGTGTGTGTGTATGTTTGTGTTGTGTATTTGTATTTGTGTGTGTGTGTGTGTGTGTGTGTGTGTGTGTGTGTGTGCACGCACGTGCGCGTGCACGTGTGTGTGTGTGTGTGTATGTGTGTCTGTGTGTGTGTGTGTGTGTGTGTGTGTGTGTGTGTGTGTGTGTGTGTGTGTGTGTGTGTGTGTGTCTGTGTGTGTAAAGAAGGGCATATATGCTGAACAGTTGTTATAATTGTTTTGCTATACAGTATGGTGATATTGCAGACATTTTGGATTGGGAAGTTGGGAAGTAGAAAACACCATTACTGTTGAAAGGTTAGTTTTAAAGCAAATTATATTAAAGTACTATGTGCCCTCTTTAAAAACATTTTGGGCCAAACCTAGGGTACTGGTAAACTTGGAGTATGCACAACATACCACTCACAGGCAACCATCTCTTTGTGATACTAGATGGGGCAAAACAAACAACAGCTGCACAACACATATACCCCGGGGCAGCACGGGTGAAATGGAGACATCTATTTCAAAACTATGGTGTCTGACAAGCACACAGTGACAAAGCAGTGTCACACATAGTATGCATGGTATATGGAGTGCTTATAGGATGCTACACTGAACAGAGCATGGCTAGGTCACACTCTGCATCAGACATCTCCACATACACCACACAGGATGTAGGGTGGAATGGATTACAGTAATCATCAAGTATATACATAACAAGGGACACAATGACCTGGTTGTTGATAGACAGAGGTTGGGAAGCATGTCACTGGAGATTGAGACACGAGTGTTGTGACACAGGGTACACTGTATCAGGGAAAACATCCTCCTGAGACAGGGTAAAAATGCCACTACATGACTGTGACCTAAGGCCACTCTACTGACATGTTGCAGGAGGAATCAGAACATCCATTGTCAGGGATGATTTGCTACTATGAGAACATGACCATGACCTGGATAGAGTCCACTGAAAAGATGTTCTACCAGTGGGTGCTCAGTGTTATTGCCACCCACGCAATAAGGGGTAGCAGAGTTTTGCCCACTTCTTGATATTGGTGAGAACTGTGTATGCTGTGATGTCCCCCTCCATATAAACACACTGGGTACATACTTTACCCTGACCACAATCAACATTGCTGGTCTGGGCAGTGATGGTGGTGGGGCTGGCTATCCTTCATATGGCGGTGGAAATAGAAGTGGTGTGTGCCACCATAGACATCAATAGATCACTCATTACATTGTCTTTGAGCTCCATATCCTCAAAGAATTGCTATTAGTGCTTGAAATCATCCTTCTGAATGCCACACAATGCCACACAATGCACAGTAATCTGCTCCAAACTGGATTAGATTGCAGCAGGCTGAGCCTGACTAATACTTTGGTGCACTCACTGATTGTTCTTGAGTGTTGCCCACATGTCAGGGAACAACTGTGACACATGATGGCATCTGGTTCCTCTGTGAGTCTGTACTGTGATGGCTCTACACATATCAGATGTAATGCATGCATCTCTCATTGCAGTTGCTAGAGGAAGTATCACTGGTTCTTTCAGCCACAGGACAACCCTCCCCCACTGGGAGACTTACCACCGATGGTAATCATTCAGGCTGCACAGCCTCAGGTTCAGCTGTGGATGATGTCATACCTTTACACTGTACAGCGGGTTGATGCCCACTCAAAATGGAGACAGACGCTTCCACTTTGTCATGTGAGTGTGACTCAGGTATTTTTTTCTCATCATCAAAGGCAATCCATGCATGTGTGCCAACATCAACCTGTTGTTCTTTTTCAGCCTCTACATTTGCTATGGTAACTGTGGCCTGGCCTGTGAATGCACAGGATAAAAAACAACATTGTGAGCATAACTACTGGTGCTTTCACTGTAGCCCTGTGGCAATCATGCTAAAGGTGTACATACAAGAAGAAATGTATAATCCGGTTTACCTCTACTGCCATCTTGGCATGGATGAATACCTGATTTTCCTGTGACAAAACATAAGCAATGGATACTGCAGTCAGCCTGCAGTCTGGATGTGCAGTGTTGCTATAAAATGTATTTGTTACTAACTTGCTGTCTCAACCAGTGAGTTGCATGGGGGTTGGTTTATCCTCTTGCCATTTTCTGTTTTTCAGGAGATTATTCCAGTACTACTGTCACCATGTACGGACGTGAAAAAACATCTACAGCTCTGCTAGTCTTGTCATCCATCATGCACATCCTTTGACCAACATTGCACTGCTATAAAATATGCCTTTGCCTTGGTAATGAGTATCTTGTCAGTGAAACGCTTTCAATGTTGCTGTAGTATGTGATTCTACCCACCTACAGCACTGATAACATGGAATAGTATCTGCCATACCTGGTCATGTAAAGGCTAGTAAGCTACCCTCTGGCAGTCAGGTACCACCCATATGTTCTGAGTGCCTGCAACAAGACTCCACTTTCAGCAAAGCTGAACTTGTCTAGCCTCTGCTGTCCATCTCATCTTTTGGATGTGCTGACACCTGTGAACACACAACATATAGCTATAAAATGTAAATTTCTGAGACCAAATGGATAACAGCTACAGACACAGAGGTACCATATGTTGTTGTTTGTCTTTTCAGCTTTTCCCGGTTAGGGGTCGCCACAGCGGAACTCCTGTCCGCTAATGATTGGCAGTCGATTTTTATGGTGCTGAGTTGCCAGCCCAACACCCAACCTTCAGCGAAGGCACGCCCATTCACGCATGTCTTTCGGAGGCCACTTGACCACGGGGAGGACATGCAGACTTCACACAGAAGGCACTCCAGTCAAGAATCAAGGTACCATATGTACACCACACTATTGTGTAAATATGGGTACACATAGAGCTAATGTAACTGCCACATGTAAGCTCACATACACTCCCTGCAGATTCCAGCATCTCTCTCTTAGGAACTACATGCATGCATAGGGGAAGGTAGTTATCCTTGCTGCCAACTTTATAGGTGATACCCAGAAATACAGGCGACACTCCTATATAGTACTACCATTGGAGAGATACACATGTGAAGGCATAGAAATGTTGTACCCAACTCCTGACACTCCAATGTACTCTACACAGGGCATATCATCTCTAAAAGGACAGAAAAGCTGTTACAGAGATAGGTTACCCTGTTATTGTGTGCTGCTTTGTTGCCAGTATAATTTATGCATGAATAGCATATTCAGGTGAATACATTCATATTGCTACCTTTATGAACATGGCATTCTCGTTCCCAAGGTGCACGGCCTTAGGAAATTAAATCAATACATCTTTCAAGGTAACTGCATATTACTATGCAACTTCTCAGAATTAGCTATAGTTCCCCAAAATGCAGCTTATAGCATTAAGATCACTTTTAATGTCTATGTGAATTAACATACAACATGGTAATGTGTTCCGTAATGCTGCTATTTTATACCTTTTTTGTGCACAAAGAAGGCAAATAAGACCAAGTACCATGAATATTAATGAATCCCTTTATATTGCATGTATTTGACAAGAAGTGCTGCTGTGTACTTAGGCACACCGCAGTGTATCATGTGTAACTGACCTGCACAGGTACACATCACGGGTTTGAGCAGTAACAAGCTCTAGGTCCTTCGATTCAGAAATAACTTTGCATGTTTGACTCACCAGCTACCATTTTATCTTCATAGAAATACTGCCATTTTCTGAGGATTCATGCAGCAATAACAACTTCTGCTAGTTACCTGTGAAGAGCTTGATGCGTAAAGGAGAGCAAGAGTAAGTTTTACCTCCTTAAGGTGTTCCCTTTATAAAATCTGATACCTGCTACTATATCACTATCACAGTGGTTCAGAGAGGTGTGGGCAAACACCTGGCCTAAATGGAGTAACTCCTGAAGATCACTGCAGATTCATTCACCCAAATGGATGATGCTATATGGCTGCCAGAAAGGGACATAGCCCATCCTACCAGGTGCCCTGATTCATATTAAAGTAATGAATCACAGTAGTGCCCCTCATGCCAAAGGTAGCAGCTTTTACACTGCTCATACCCTGCCCTGGTTGTAGTCTGGCATACCTCTTTGCATTGTATCTGCCCCATATCTTGTGCATTGCCTAATCCTCCATCACCATTTTCTCCATCCATTCTACGTCTTCTCATTATAGTGTCTGCTCATTCACCCCTATTTCTCCAGCTGTTTCTATTGTTGCCTAATTGCCCCTGCACACTGACCTACCTCTTGCCTTCTCCTCTTTTCTTCTCACCATTCCTCATCACCACATCTGTATATGTAAATGAAAAGGAATCTTATCCACACACACACACACCCAAAAAAAGAATGGATGACCTGGCTTTCCCTAGCCTGTACTTTCCTATATCTTGCCCTTATGTGTACACCTCTGCTTGCTTTTTTCTCCTTTTGGCTTTCCTATACATCCTCTTCTTCCCATTGTATGCATCTGACATGTATAGATACACCATAGCACAGTAGTTGCTATTACTATATAGCAGTATAACATTATCCTCCATTTTACACCATCCTCTAAGGGGCATGGTAGCAGAAACAGCATTGTCTTTATATATATTAATCATTCCTGCCTTATTCAGATATGCAATAATTTTGTATGCAATGTTTTCAGATTTCATGAGAGTTGTGCAAGCTTTGAGTGTGGCGACTATACATATCGTGCTGTGTACTTCTGCGTATCTTTCCCTTCCATGGATGTGTCGATTGGCATATTTGTTGTGTTACTTATCTCTGTGGAACTGATAACAGGTAACTATATGGAAGCCCACCTGTCCCACTTTAGATATGTAATCAGTCTATGCATTGCTGCACACTACCGCTGTACTGTGCAAGCTCTGTTCAGCTAAGCAGTACTTCTCTATGAAGCCCAGTCTTTTGTTTATCCTACCTAATCATGTTATCTAGCTGTCAGTTTCAGTTATCTAAAGCTCCTTTGTTACTAATCGAAGTCCTCAGCTACAAAGCAGAGCTAATTCCCCTCCCCCTACCTACTTTATTTTTCCCCATCCAGGTGTTCTTCAAACAGGAATGTGGGCTTATCCTGCATACTTAGGCTCGTCTGTTGGAGAAATGTTTATCCTGATCGTTCTTTAGTTTTTGCAGCACTGTCTTTCCTCTTTTCCTTTGAGTTTGTCACAATATAGTTAGCAGACAAGTATAAGACTTTTTTTTTGCAAACCTGGTAAAGATTGCAAATATATTGCCGTAACGCTGTGCTAATGCTGTGGGGAGGGGGGCGCTGAAGCTCATGTTATTTCAAACTAGGTAGGGAAAGATGGAGGCTGAGTAAAACCATCAGACAAAAGGTGCTTAGAGTCCAGCTCATGATGATGGGCTTGTGGCGACTCTGCGGATGGTACTATAATAATTTGGGGGAAGGCTAGGAGGATGCTAATGGGTGAGCTGCAAATAACATCATGGAACAGTGGTGGCTGCTCTCATCTTATGAAAGGAAAGAAAGTACTACAAAAGGTGAAGTGGCATTAGAGAGAAACCCACTTTGTAAGGAGACTAAACTAAAGGTAGACAACAGGTCTGAACTACTGTAGCAACAATACCTAAAAAGGTGGCTGTAATCATATTGGACTTAGGCTCAGGATGGGCTAGTTATAAATGGAGGAAAGGTATACAGCAAAATATCCTACAGACATGTATTTTGCACACAATAGCATTGAGCAGAGTATGTAGGGAGAGTTTGAGGGAGACTGATGAGGTGAAATAAAGGTAGCAAATCAGGGTAAGTTAATGGGTCATGATGGAGGAGAACAAGGATACAAGGAAAATAGTGTACGAGTTCTAGAAAACCTATTATTGGAACTGAAGAGAAGTATATGAGTGATAGGGGATGAGAAGGTAGAATTCCTCAAAGCACAGGAACGACTGCAAGGGATTGCAGAATCTAGATTAAGGCCAAAGCTAGAAGCTAAATACACATACTGGAAAGGGTCTATGTCAAATGTTCGAACATCCAAAATGTCGAACATTACATGGTCGAGACCAAATGTTCGACATTTGGATGTTCAAACATAAAAAAAAAAAAAGAAGATACAGAAACAAAACACTTTAACAGTGTAGGCAGGGGGGCAAGCCCCCCTGCACCCCCACACACACCCCTACTTAAATATACCAACTCCGAGACCGCACTTCAGTTCAGAAAAGGGAAATTCTTCCTATCTGCACCATATTGTGCCGTTGAAAGTCTATCTTCGAGTACTCAAAATTTCGAACGTTTGGTCTCGACCATGTAACGTTCTAAATTTTGAACGTTCGAAAATTTGACAGGTACCCACTGGAAAGGTTTTGCTGGATTCAGTAGAAGCCATAAGTAGGATTTTAGATATACTGTTCAAAGATATAAAGATACAAGAGCAGTGATAAGAGTTTTGGTCTGCAGAGCCATATTATTAGGGCTGGGGTGAAAATTAGGTAAATGTTTTGTACCTTCTGCTGTGAGGGAATTACATTTGGACCAACGCTAGATATCAGCTCAGACTAGACATGAGAGACTTGAGAAGTCACTATAAGACAGCAAATTAGACATTTGAGCTGCTAGATCAGGAACTGGGTGACGAGAGTATTTAATTGAGTTAGTGTAAGAAATGAAAGAACAGTAAAATACTGGAATAAACTGGAAGGAAATGGAATGCATGTCTATCTTTTAATTACTGAGAGCTGTGATAAACAAGTTGCATATAGCTCAGTTTTACCTTTATGTGTCCAGTCTTCTTATATCTTTCAGAATAAAAGTCTGTACTCGCTTAAGTCTGATAAAGGTGCTTTATTATGTAGTATCAAATCTTAGTGTTTCAAATAACAGTGCTGATAAACTAAAATCAACTGAATTATACTGTCCATAGCTTCTGTAGTCAGAATTGTTCCTTTCTTCCTGAATGGCAGAATTAATACTTACTGTGTCAGTTCCATCAGTTTCTGGAATGCTGGATATTTGACCTGACTTCTGCACTCACTCTCAAATGTCTGTACCAAACTTCTCTAGAGTGCACTGCAATGACTTTCTATGTATCAGTCTGAACTAACTTACTGACTTCTGTGTCCAAAGTATCTCTCCTAATAATATTAAAACCCTGTAAATCGCCTACAAGTTCTACATGCCTATTTAACCTTGGGTCGCAAACCTCATACCATCTAAGCAAGATCTGTTTGTACCCACTGTACTGCATGTTCTGTTAGCATATTTTATCTTTTTCAGTATTTTAAACTTAACGTTATTTCTCTGAACTCATTTGTATCCTTCACTGAAACATTCCTTTCTATTGACACTACACATAAAATGTAAAATATAAAATGAAGACATATGCATGCTTTAATATGGCTGCATTTCCAGGCCTATGCAAAGAGAATACTGCATTTATGACTAGCAAACTACATTAAAGTGAAACCTGATCTTACAGTTAGTAGTAAGAAGGTAGATGAAGCTGGGGGGGGGGGGGTAGATAACTATATAATTCTGTAAGTGTGTGGAAGCATTTCATAGATGTTCTCAGGAAAGATTATATGATCAACCTTATATGTGTATCCAGGTCCATGTGACAAACAAGAGTTTTGGTTTTGCTGAAGATGGTGGGGAACCATCTGAACCAGATAACTGCAGACCCACTTATTTTATTAATCGTGATATAGAAATACTAACTCCTTGCCTCTAGGCTAGATAGGGTTTCGTTATTTGATGCAGAAGGGCTTATGTGAGGTTTACTAAAGGTCTCCAGGAAGTGCACAACTGCTGAATGATAAATGACTTGATACAATTTGTTTAGGAAACAGCAGAGGGACAGGAGGAAGCAGAGTTATTACCGTTTGACCTTAGAATGTTTTTGGCAGAGTGAGGTAGGAATTTTTGTGGTCAATCCTACAGAAGAGGATTTCAGCTGAAGATTCTCAAGTTGCACCATGATATACATAAAAGCAGAATTAGAGGTCATGGCAAATGGTGGGATTATTTGACCAAGCAGCAGTGCACCTGGACACCTGGCAGAGATGCACATCAAACCTGTGCTTGCTCACACTTGTTATTGAAGAAATAGTGAGAGGCAAGGTTTTAGCTTGAACAGCCTACAAGGAGTGGTTGAGGTAAGATACTGTTTTAATGTACACAGATGCTTGCATTCTGTTAGCAAAAGGGTGGATGAGTCCTGGAAAACATTGCTGTGCAACGTCAGCATGGTAGTTCTAATCTGTTTATTCAGGCATAAGATAAAGAAGGGAAAACTTATATCTACAGTACAGAAGATGCTAGATAAAAGCAGACATCAGTGACTAAACATAGATTGTGGTTAGAGTCAGAGGAGGTATCAATATAGATCAAGAAAACTGTGATAAGATATGGATACTGGCTGATATTTTAAAAGGCTGGAATAATTTGAGGGATATTCATTCTCATCAGATTATGTCAGAAAGGCTGGAAGACTAATAGTATGTGCTGAAAATGTGGAGCCCGGGAAGCTGGGTTGGTATACATCTTTTGAGTGTGTAAGTGGTCTAGACATGAAATGAAAGATGTTCAAAAGTTCTAAGAGAAGACCATTATGAAATCCCCTTTAGACTCTTAGAAGTGTGCTTGGGCATGTCAAAAAACTTAGGCATAGCAGGAACAACAGCATAACTGGTGTAAGTTCAGGCTTACATGACCAAAGCTCCAACTGATAGGAAATGAAGAGAAGGTCAAACTATGAGAACATGTCACTCACACAAAGAATGTACTGGAATGTTAATAGAAGTGATTCAGTTCTATAAGCTGAGCTATAGTTTGGACTCCTTAAATAAAGACAAAGGGTGGTACTGTCTTTATATAAAAGGACATTGCATGAGATTAGAGGATGTTTATAAACAGTCATGTGTTTTGTTGCTGCTGTTAGGTACAAATTATATAATACATTATTGTTTTGGTCTGACAGTTTCTTAAGGGTAGAAATTACTCAGTTACAAATGCATCAGTATGGACTGCTTGTATTTTGATGATAATATTTATAGGAAATATCGCTAGAAACTATAGGCAGACAAAAAGGATTTAATTTTCATAATACTGTTAGTTAAAGAATTCTAGTAATGTCTTTCTCTAGGTGGATACTGAACTAGATACCTACGCATGAGTAAAATCCTGGGTTACCACCATGGTCTAGTAGTAGAACTGCTAAAATAACCTTTAATAAGAATAAATAAAACAATTTCTTAGTATGTTCATAAAAAGTAGTAGAAAGCTGCATAAATGGTCCTGATAAGCTCTTTCTGCTAAAAATGCCTTCTTCAGATCGTAAAGTTCCTTCTATTGGAAGGAATAAGATGAAGAAATATGGTTCCAATTGGCCTATATTAAGAGATGTTGTCCTCTTTTTACTAATGATTAGTGAATCTCCTATTGGACTATATGTGGGTGTGTACTGAATAGTAACACCCTATTGGAGGGGCAATGGATTTTACTGATAGAGAGAGAGAGAGAGAGAGAGAGAGAGAGAGCGGAAGGAAATTTACAATCTGAAAAAGGCATTTTTAGCCAAACGCGCTTATCGGGACCATTTTTACAGCTCTCTACTACTTTTTATGAACATACCACGGAATTGTTTGATTTATTCTTATTAAAGGTTATTTTAGCAGTTCTACTGCTAGACCGTGGTGGTAACCCAGGATTTTCCTCGTTCTTTACATTTTTCCGTTTGGTTACCTTTAGCAGTTTCAAGTGTTTACTTTTACTTGAACTAGACACCTAGTGTCATTGTTTTGTTGGAAGCTAAACCCTCAGACTTGAACTAATTTTGCTTTTATCAAATGTAAATTATTAAATAGGCTATTAACAAAATATTTTACATTAATACCATATCTACCCCTTAACCATTAATAGTCTAAGGAATACCACTGTTAGAAATGTTTTTTAGCTTATTGTACATCTGAGCAGCTAACACTTCTTGTGTATTACAAAGAGTTATGATTGAGTCACTGTTCATGAACTGTTTCTTAATGTGTTCTCATAATGGATTAACACACTTCTTCTCTTGAGATTTACTCCACTAGTGAATTTCTTAAATCTGTTTCTCAGACATATTAACAACTTGGTTATAAATGATGAGTTGATCATAATCTCTAAAGTAATATTTTTGCGAAGGAACTGTATTTTCAAGTAAGTATTATGTGGGTCACAAAGGTTATTAGCTTGGCAGGATATGAGTGTTTGGCAGTCAGGGACTTTTTTATAAAGTAAGATATCTTCTAAGTAATAGTCTTTTGAATTGAATTGTGAGGTAGTGGGTTATGTATATAATAGCTCTCCGTATTGAAATGTCGAAACTTGTACTGCGGAATCATAAAAGACCCAAAATACAGGGGAAGAGTGAATATCAGACATTGCTATCTCCATAAACTTGTTTTTGCAAGGAAGAAAGTCCCCACTGCACCCCTGAACTTACATATACCATCTCCAAGATCACCATACCTCAGAAAAAAGGGAATATTTTGAGTAATGGCAATGTCAGACTTGTTATATGTAAGTCCAGATAGCCAGTCGTTAAATCAGGACATTTTGGGTCTTGGCAACCTGAGTCCTGATATTTTAAACAGTTGCCATGTCATAGTGTTGTTTGCAAGGTTTGGGGTACTGTTTACATATGAAGTTTAGATTTTGAGATGGGAAAACATTTGTAGTAGATTTTTGTGCTGCTGCATTTGTGTGATATAAGCAAGCAATAATGCCCAAAAGGGTAGACATTAAATGGAAATAATGAACAACTTGGAGGTATTGTGAGACCCAACGATGCAGACAGAGGAATTCAGCACCTCTGGAAGTTCCATTATTTCTCTATAATTCCCATCCTGGAGGGCATTATTGCACTTGGATAATAGGATAGCTGTTAAATTCTTTTGTTGATTTTTTTTTAATGGTATCTATACTTTTTTTTTATAATTTTGGTAGTTTGTCTATCTAATGTTACATGAAACCTGCAGGTCTCCCTAACCTGTACAGATTTTCGCAGAATATCCAGATTTGTGCCTTTTATTTTTGGTCTGATTTTCATAAAACTGTGGTTTTCTGGCAAATTAGTGGCAAATCATTAAAGATTAAAGTTGGAAAATAATGACAGATATTTGAGTTTCAAACTTCATACCCTTTAGAAAAATTCATGCTAATGCAAAACCTGTTATCCTATCAACTTTCTAAGTTTGTAAGAGCAATATTTAAAATTTATCCCTATTGTTTGGGCTTTTTTCTCACTTTTATTTATGGCTTTCTCTAGATTTCTTGCTCTAAGAGGTTAAGAAGTATGTGACACACCTCTTTATCCCCATTTCATCCTTCATGATTTCTTCTTGTCATCCCCCTCCTTTACTGCCTCTCATTCATCCAACCTCCCTCTTCTCTTTGTATCTCTCACACATCTCTCCTTTTCTACTTCTCTTCCCTCTGCTTGCCACTTTCACCTTTTCTCTGTCTCCTCCCTATGGTATCTTTTCCTGCAGCTATTCTCACTTGCCTCGTCTAATGTCTTCATACCTCTCTATATAATGATATGCTGCTATCCCTGTAGTGTAAGCCATCTCAGTCATCATGGTCATATCTTATCCATAAAGCTCTGCTGAGCAAAATTCAATGTTCCATCCATGGTTTGATGTTGTAAACTGCTTCTTCAAATAAATGTTGAAACATATTCTTCCATCCATAATATATATATATATATATATATATATATATATATATATATATATATGGTTCCCCTTCACAAGATCGAATATATGAATACTCGAAACTCATAAGCCTGACCCCAAAATCTCGAGTATTCATATACTCGAAATTGTGAAGGGGCACAAAAGGAAAGTAAAAAACACTTTTTCTAATGTTTTTGCAGTGGGGCTGCACCCCCCTGCACCCCCCACACCCCCCTACTTAAATATACCAACTCCGAGATCGTACTACAGCAAAGGAGATGGAAATGTACCATTATGCGCTATATGTATAAGCACACAATGGGACACTTTCCATTCCTCCACTGAAGTGCGGTCATGAAACCTGCACATTAAGAAAGGAACAGTACAGGGGGATCCAGCCCCCTACAAAAAGGGAAGTAAAACCCTTAATCTAATTTTTTACACTTCCTGTTCACAGATCTTATGAGTTTAGAGCTTTCAGTAATTCGAACTTGTGAAGGGGAACCATATATAGATATATATATATATATATATATATATATATATATATATATATATATATATATGTTTTTTTTAAATATGTTCTGTTCATTTCTTTTGTGATCCTATTCACCTGGGATCAGTGCACTACCTCTTTAGACAAATAAAGTAAATAAATAAAATAATAAACAAATGTTTCAAAGTAGCTGTAGCATATATAATTGTTGTCAGAGAAAGTAATTTATATCCAAAATGTAAGTTTTGTAAGTATTTATTATATACATAGCATTATAGGAAATATAAAGCAAATGAGCCTAATAAGTACTCATACCTTGCCAGGATGCACCATAAGACAACTTGAGGGGATCATGGTAAGTCAAGCCAGGGGTGAATTTGTGAATCTCCATCCATTGATCAAGTCCACATTAGAAGGGAGATAATGTACTGCAGTACCAAAGCAGTGGTGTTTAATGATATTTTCATTTTGTAGTGATGTGTTGTCTATGCTATACGCTGGGGGGGGGGGGGGACGCTACCAAAACTGACAATATTGCACTTTTTTACATATAATTTGTGCTAGTTATTGTACACTAGGTAAGTACAAAGTATAAGCTCATGCTGGGGTGCCTGAACATCTGAGGGGGGGGGGCTTAAGGATGGCACCCAGTTTACAGTAACAAGTGATTTTGGTGCATGATCTGAAGACCTGAAGATTAGATGCCAAATAACAGAAGCGCTACAGAATCCTGAAAGCCTAAAATCCTGAGACCAAAATCCTGAAAACTCAAAATCCTGAAAACACACAGGATATCAACACTTACTATATTCCAGCATATGTACATACAGAAACATATTACCCTTCAACTATATGCAGGGGGGCAAGCCCATGCACCCCCCACACCCCCTGCTACTTAAATATAACAACTCTGAGATTGCACTTCAGTACACTAAGTGCAATCTTGGAGTTGATATATTTAAGTAGCAGGGGTGCAGGGGGCTTGACCCCCTGGTTATACTTGGAGAAGAGTAATATGGCTTGTGTTTTATTTGTTTCTGTATGTACTTGTGCTGGAACATAGTAAGTGTTGGTATCCTGTGTTTTTTCAGGATTTTGAACTTTCATGATTTTGGTCTCAGGATTTTGGTCTTCAGGATTTTGGGCTTTCAGGATTCTGTAGCGCTCCCCAAATAACAGAGGTGCTAGTACTGTGCCTTGGGGAGCACTGCTAGTCTCCTTTATACTCTCTGTGGAAGGACGTGCTACTTGAACTGGGTGGGTTCTACATCTTAGCCAATTTACTATCATTTTACAACATAGGGATCTATTTGAAGTGTGTTTAAGTGTGTTTAGCTGAGAATTTTATCAAATGCCCTGGTCTTGTCAAGGTATGCTGTGTGTATAATCTGACAGCTGTCAATAGCCTGTTTTACATTCTCAAAGAAATATACAAGATTCACTCACAATGATCTGCTCTTGGCAAATCAAACTGCTGCAGACCAAGTCTGGTAAGATTTTTAATATCATACTTGTTATGATGGTCAATTATGATATGTTCCATGGCTTTGCAAATGACACTAGTCAAACTGACACGCTTATAATTCCTGGGGACAGTTGTGGGACCACCCTTGTGAAGTGGCATCACAACTGCTGTGCCCCAGACCTCAGGGACGTAGACAGTGGCTAGGCTCAGGTTGAAGAGTTTTAAGAGTGGCTCTGCCAGTGCCTGCTTAGTACTGTTTATTAGGCAGTCGGGGATGCTATCAAATCTCATGAAGGATGCCTTTAGTCATGGAAAGCTATTTCAGTATATGCTCTTTAGTGATGACTAGGGTAGTCTGAGCTCTTGGAGAATAAGAGAGCTTTGGATAATTGTTTCTGGGTTTAAGTTTGCACTGAATTTGTTTGCTAGTATGTTGCCAATATCCTCTGGATCAGAGTAGGTGATGCCATTTTGAAAAAATTCTGGGCAGTGTTGGGTATTGTTTTTCAGTTTCCCAACATAGCTAAAGAAGGATGTGTAATTGTCGTTACCTTCTGATGTTAGCCTGCTGTATTTTTTTTTTTTTTTTTTTAATAATGCTACTTTTTAAATTATTTGACAATTCCCGATGATAACCTTGATTTGAAGGTCATTTGTTTTGCTGTATAATTTAAAGAGTTTTTTCTTTTATCATAAAGTTTATTTGTGGAGACCAGGATGGTTTGGCCTTGAACCTCTCCTTATTTTTCTATCTAGTTCAGATGCCAGGTATGTTTGTCTCAATGAGCACAGATTTTTTTTGTATATCTACTTGCTGTATTATTGTCTTGGGTGATATTGCTATACGTTAATGATGGAGCTTCATCACAGACTTTAGGAAGTTTGTATGTTTGAAGTTCCTAAATTTCATGATATTGGCATTCACTAGTTTTAAGTCTTTAAAGGTAAAGTTTACCAGTTTGTAATCAGACTTAAAGATAGCAAGATATATACAGATGTTATATTTATAAGAACCAGGTCTGGGATATTTTGACTTTTAGTGGATTCTATAATCTAGTATAATGAGTTTTGATAATTAAATCTAGGAACTTTTGTGCATATCTTACATTTGTGGTATAGGTCTCCCAGTTTATAGAAGGGTAGTTAAAGTCTCAAGGAATAATGGAGTTGTTGCTTAAAGGAAGTTCTCCAAGTGTATTTAAGAATTTAACGTGATTTTCCAGGGCCATAGAGGGTGTCCTGTAACAAGCTATGAGTTGAAAATTTGCCCTATTTATTTTGTCTTATTCTCCGCAAGAATTTTTAATAATATTAACCTGACTTGTTACTGAGCAAATAGTGTTTAATTAACTTTCCTAGTGATCAGATGATGTTTTATTTGACAGTTGGTGCAGAAGATTAAGGAGCTTTTAATGAACTGTTTTTTGATGTGCTGTCATCCCGATTTTGATTCCATAACCCCTCATTTCTTAAATGTACGACTCCAAACAATCACTGAACTAGTCAGCATTCCCAGACTGAATCTGGAAAATGTCTGTGAAGATCAGTGTTCTACTGCGAGCAATAAATAGAAATAAATATATAATTATTTTAATTTGATTTCACTGTTTGCTAGAGGTGCACTGCATTGCTAATAATATAATATAAAAAGAATTAATCTGGTTGCAATATAAAACATTTTCTAGCCTTAAATAACTGTAATTGACTGCAAGCTGTTCTCCCCTAATAACTGTGATATAATATAAACAGATTTATCCTTTTTGCAATCTAACAGTTGCTAGCCATAAATAACTAATTTCAGTATAAAACAGTTGCAATCCCTAAAAACTGCAAAGGGCTGTGAGCTGCTTTTAGAGGTACTTAGGGATGATATGTAGGCATGGGTGTACATCATGTTATGCTGACCAACCTCTAAGTGAGAACTGTACTGACTAGGGTTATATTAGGAAAATATGAAACTGAAAGTGTCAAGGTACTCCATTTATGTCCAGATTAATACATGAACTCTGCCTGTTCTTGAAGGTGAAGCATTTGAGAATATTTGTATACCAACCTCAAATAGTGGAATGAATAGCTGAATGCTTTAACCACATGTTGAAATCTATGCTTTGTAAAGATATAGAACAGGTTGAAAAAAATGAGCTAGATGCTTCTGTACCTTCTCTTTGCTGTAAGTGAAGTACCTCAGGTGTCTGCTGGATTTACTGTAGATGAGCTATTATATGGCAGACATCCTTAAGACTTGCAAATATAGAAAAAGCAAACTGGGAAGAGGAAGATATTCCCTTTAAGAGTCTGATAGAATGTAACACAGAATTGCAGTTCAGACAAAGAACTATAATGCATAGTGTATGAAAACATATGGAGAGAGCAGAAAAATCACAGCACAGAACACTGAATAGAAATGTTCATTTTAAACAGTTTTAGGCAGAGAACCATATGTCTGTGTTGTTATCCAGTACTGAGAACAAAGTCTTTGCCAAATGAGAAGATCTTTTTGTGGTTACAGGGGTGAAGTAAATTAAAAAGTGAGGCAAACTGAAAGCAAAATCAGAACAGTATTATCCCGTAAATGTTTTGAAGCCATTGAGAGAAACTGAATGGCTGTATACTGAATACATTCACAAAAGAGGTTAGAAATCTCATGGTATATCCTGAAGTCAAGAATGGTGAGACATAGGTTCATAGGTTGGTACTAGACTATCGGCCCTACGGCCTATACAAGCCTAGCCATAACAATTCCCTGACTATTTACTTTCCTGGACCCCTGTCTAGCAGAGCGACTGACATGATCCCCGGGGTGAATTTCCTTTCTCCCATCCAGTTGTCAAGGTTCCTTTTGAAGAAGGCCAAAGAGGCACTCTGCTTGACATGTATGGGCAGTCTATTCCAGAGTCTGGGGAGTCTCTGGGCGAGGAAACTATCCCTCCAGCATGTTTTGTTTATTGTGATGACAAGGTTTAGATCCCTAGAGTGTGTGGCTCTGAGGGATTGGAATTTCTTTAAGTGTAGCATGTCCAGCAGCTCTGGGTTTGACATGGCCTTGTATATTAAGCAGAGATCGTCTCTGAGTAGATGATATGCGACAGAGTATAGCTGGAGTTTTTTAAGGTGATCAGCATAGGGCATCTGCTTTAGGCCCGTGATTCCTTTAGTGAGGTATTTCTGCGGCCTTTCCAGTTGTTGCAGATGTCTTGAGAGGTACATACCAAATGGGGCATTGTATTCTATAATGGGTCTAATGAGGGATGAGTACAGTGGGACCATGACCTCCTTTTTTCTGGATGAAAAGCCCTTAGTGATAGATGTGCCACATAGAAGGATTTCCTGATTGTTGTGGTGATGTGGCTATCGAAGGTGAGACCACTGTCCACCTGTGTCCCTAAGTCTCTTATCACACTTTCGGTGTTTAGTGTACTGCCACCTATGTGGTAATTCATGGGTACATATTTTTTCCCAAAGGGGATAACTATACATTTCTTGGCATTGAGCTTAAGCCCATGGCTCTGGCACCAAGTATCTGTCTCTGTAAGGCCCTTTTGTAGACTATCCACATAATTTGGGGATTCAATAATGGCTCCCAGTTTGCAGTCATCTGCAAACTTTGTTAGCCAAAGTCCCTTAGTGTTGGCCTGTACTTCAGAGAAGTAGATGCAAAACAAGAGTGGTCCCAGGACTGAACCCTGAGGTACTCCACTTGTCACATGTCTGGAACTGGATTTAGAGTCGGCTACTTTTACAGTGTGGGTTCTGTCAGTAAGCCAGTTGGCAACCCATCGAGTGATGTAGGGATTAATGCCAAGCTTAGTAAGCCTATCTATGATTCCAGAGTGGGGGATGGTGTCAAAGGCCTTGGCGAGGTCCAGATAGGCTGTGTGGACTGCCTTACCTTTGTCCACGGCTTTGGAGACTGATTTGAAGAAGTCATTCAGGTTCAGGAGACAAGATCGGCCCTTCACAAACCCAAACTGGGTGGGGTCCAGTGTTTGAAGGTTGCCAATGTCTTTGTTTATAAGTTCCATGACAATACGTTCCATGGCCTTGCAGATCAGGCTCGTCAGACTGATGGGGCGGTAGTTCCCGGGATCCAAGGTGGATCCCCCCTTGTGGAGTGGGATAACTGTAGCTGTGCACCACTCAGTGGGCACAAAGCCTGAGGTGTGGCTATGATTAAACATGACACTTAGGTGAGGTGCCAGTTCATTTTGTAGTCCATGTAATACACAGCCCGGGATGTCATCTGGTCCCATGGATGCTGCATTCTTAGCTTTGGAGAGTGCATTTTTTACTTGTGTGGCCATTATTACCAGAATTTGGCAATCTTCCCGTATTGAGATGGGCCATTTAGGGGGTGAGGGGGGTGAAGTTGGCACTGAATTGATCTGCCAGGATATTGGCAATATCCTTGGAATCAGTATATTTAATGCCATTCTGTTTTAGCTCAGAGCAGATCTGAGCATTGCCATTGAGATTCTTGACATAGTTATAGAATGCCTTGTGGTTGTCTTTGGAATCTTTGGCAATTTTATTTCATAACTATCTTTGGAGGATTTTATGAGGGATCTCAGCTTCTTACTGAGGCTGGTAAGGGAGTTTTTTGCATCCTGGAATTTTCCTCCTTTCTGCAACAGTTTCTTCCTTTTGTTGTAAAGTTTGTTTATGGCAGGGAACCACCAGATTGGCTTCCTTTTTTTGGAGGAGAGCATCTTAGTTCTGTTTGGGATGGCACGATTCATGCATGAGTGGATGTGCTCGTACAGTGCCTTAGTGTAGGATTCAGCAGTCGAACTTTCAGTTCCCATCTGCATGTGTGTCATGAAGTTTGTCACTTCTGACTTGAGTAGCATGAAGTTGGCTTTGGAGAAGTTTTTTATGGAGGTTTCCTTAATGGGGGGGTGGGGTTGGGATGCGGATGTTAAGGGTGATTAGCTTATGGTCAGACCTAAAAAGAGAGAATACACTGTAGGGATGAAGTGCCTCCACACAACAGCAAAAATGATGAAAAATAGAATGCAAGGCACACCATGACAATTGAAGCAAACCTTTAGGCAAACCACAAAATCTTTATTGTCAGTAAGCGCTTTCACGTCCAATATGACGCTTCTTCAGACTTTAAAAACAGATTCATAAAACATTCATTAAATAGTCTTTGTCCTCTCATTCATTATTTATGTGGCCCAATAGAATCATTAGATTAATTAATGCAAATTACAACTAAAAATTTCATCTGAAAATTTTCTCTAAACATTTAAAAACTAACATGAAAACATACCTAAAAGACCTAGAAAAGGTGTATACATGTATATATACAAGTGTAAGGAATATAAATATATGTATTTAAAAATGTATATATATGTATATAAATAAATATATCTATATATATATATCAATAAGAATAATATTAAAAAACATATGAGTGATAGCTTTGAATGAATATGTGGGAGTATACATATAAAAAATGTGTATATCAGTGCCTTAGGGGCCTATCCTTAAGGAAAGGTTTCAGGGAGACCCTGTCATTCAAACCATGCCCATTGTCAGCTTGTAATTTAATTATCCATCTATTTTCTTCCTTCTCAGTGAAATTATTAACATTTCCCAGTCTCTCAGTAGTATGTGTGAGTTCTAGGACCAAAAACTTAAACCTGTGTGTAGTGTCTCTTTGAAGTACATGTCTAGCTATGGCATTGGTTTCATTCTCCCTGCTTATAGCATAGATATGCTCCCTGATCCTTTCCCTTAACATCCTATTAGTTTTACCTACATAGAAATCTCCACATTTTTGACAAATCCCTAAATATACTACATTTCTAGAGGTACAACTAGCATAAAAATCAAATTCATACCTGATGTGAGTATCTGGATGTTCAAATACATTTGTGCTCAAGATATATTGACATTGATTACAATTATAACAGGGAAAGGTGCCTTTCTTAGTGGAGAGAAATGTATTGGTTTCATTATGTTCATAACATAGCAGTCTTTTTAGAGACTTAGTGTTTTTATAACTAAAACTCGGCTGCTGACCTACTAGTTTACCAATTCCTTCATTAGATGTTAGGATGCCCCAATTCTTCTTGATAACATCCGTTATCATCTTATTATTATTCATAAATGGAATTACTACCCTATTCTTCTTAGTATTACTCCTCTTCTTATGAAGTGTCTCAATCTCTCTTGGTTTATTAATCTTATTAATATAAGGGTGTCCGTTTGTTGCTCGATCAACATCATGTAGAGCCTCCAAATCCTTTCTATGATATCCTCTCTCTAAAAGATCTCTCTGTATGTCTTCTATAGCTGTACCAAAAGTCTCATTTTTGCTGGTTAGTCTAGAGCACCTCAATGCCTGATTCTTTACTATATTTTTGTGTATGTGGGGTGGGTGCATACTGTCCCTATGTAAGAACGCATTTCTTCTACAAGGTTTTCTATATATCACAGTGTGCAGCATGTCTTCTTCTTTTGTCAATAAAACATCTAAAAACTCAATAGAATTTCTAGAAAATTTACTTGTGAGTGTAAGAAAACTAGTAGTACCATTGATATATCTAATAAAATCTTTCAAAGTATCCAATTCACCTCCCCAAATGAGGAAGAGGTCATACACAAATCTTTTATAAAACTTAATGAACTGTGAAAAAAGTGTGTTCTCCAAAATATATGTTTGTTCCCAGTATGCAAGAACCAAATTTGCATATGAATTAGCGCATGGTGTACCCATCGCCACTCCTGTTGTTTGTAAGAAATATTTACCAGCAAACGTAAAAGCATTATTATCAAGAACCAGTTCTAATAACATAGCTATCCTTATTACTTGGTCTCTGGAAATCCCTTTCTGTATCAAATATAGTCTTAGATATTCAACACCTGTATCGTTGGGTATACTGGTAAACAGGGATTTAACATCCAGAGTTACTAGATAGTCAGTTGCAGTGATGTGTTTATTAATATTCAGAGGTGATAGGGTCTCTAGAAACTGTTGAGTGTCCCTAAGAATCGAGGGTGTTAACTCAACTACTGGTCTCAACTGCTTTTCTAAATAGATAGACATGCTTTCTGTGAGCCACCCTTTGCCTGATACAATAGGTCTCAATGGAGGATTTATGGAGTTCTTATGAATTTTTGGTAGGCCTGTCCAGCGAGGAGGTGACCATAGGTGTGGAGCATCGATTTCCCATGTTGATAATGACCAGTTCTAGAATACTGGAGCCCCTGGTGGGACTATGGATTAGTTGATCCAGGGCATTGGAATTTATGAATTCCAAGAACCGTTAGGCAAAAGTGTTGGTACAGGAGTAGTTTTCCCAGTTAATGGCAGGGTAGTTGAAATCACCCAGTATTAGGGTGTTTGGCTGTATCTTAATATTTCCAGTATGTTTAGAAAGGTGTAGTGAGAATCTTGGGGCATGGTGGGGGATCTGTAGCAAGCTAAAATTTGGATTGCAGTCTTACCTAGTGTTAGTTGCACCTGGAGAATTTCAGATGCATTGTGTTGGGCAACTAGCCTGGTGGTGTGAATATCCTTGGTGAATATGGACACTCCTCCACCTTTAGTGTTTCAGTCCTGGTTTGGTGGCCAAAAAAGTGTGGAAAGAGTTGTAGCCTGGTATTGCAGGGGTGCTCTCTAGAGCCTTGAACCAGGTCTCAGTTAGTACACAGATGTCAATGTTCTCCATTTTTAGGAGTGCCTTGAGAGAGTGCATTTTGAGGTTTAGACTTCTAGCATTGAGTAGCATTACCTTCAGAATTTGCATGCTTATACCTGTTACAGTGGTGGTTTTGTCCTTTGAACTTTGCCTAAAAAAGGCACTATAGAGGTGGCAAGAGCCTTAGTCAGTAACCTGAATCCCAGAGGTGACAGGTGCAGACCATCTCTGGCAAAGCATCATGGTCTGTCGATCATCCCAGGCAGACAGATACTGGCTCCTCTTTGAATGACACCAGAAGCTTAGCCAATTGTTGAAGTCAATCATTTTGTCCTTATATTGTGGTATCATTCTGGGTGAAGGCAGGATGCTACCCAAGGCTAGAGTCATACCTGCCGGGGCCACATGATCCGAGAGCTCAAGTCATTCACTCCAACATGGACAATGACAGAGCCATATTTGTACTTGTGGAGTGACTTGAGTGCATGTGTTATGTGGCGGATCCTGGCACCTGACAGGCAGCTGACTGTAATTTTCTCCTTGTTCAGCCTTGTGAGTGAGACATCAGTGTGCCTGACTATAGAGTCACCTATGACTAAAGTGTTAGGTACGTTGTCTTGCCTTAGGGGCTGTTGCTGGGTGGCACACTGGTGTTGCGAGCTATGTGACACTTTGGTTGTGACTGGTGATTGTTTGCATTTCAGCTTCGGAGGTCCTTGTTGCTTGGGCAGGTTACAGTTAAGAGCCTCCGCATATGTGTATTTAATGTTGTTATGTGTGGGTGTTGGTGGTGTGGGTTTAGAAGGGCTATGTGTTGCTTGAGGTGTAGTGCGGGTGTTAACCTTCTCCTCTTGACTGTCTAGCACAACCTTGGGTGGAGACAGCTTTGCTTCTAGTTTGGCTATGTAAGTGCATCTCTCCCAGGTTGTAGTGTTGGGTGGTAGGAGGAGAGGGTTGTCTGTGTACATGAGGCAATTGCTGCATTGCCCCAGTATGCCCAGATTCACCAGGTGGACAGGAGAAATCAACAGAAGCTGACCCTTGGACATGACTGGTTTGGTGCTTTTTTTGTAAAGTACAGGAGCTGTTTTCCCTTGCCTTAGCAAGGTACTTTGCAATTATAGGCTGTTTAGTGCCTATGATTAATTTCTCCTTATTAAGGAGAGTTGAGTGCTTGTATCAGTTTAAGGCTTCCTAGTGCTTTCTAGCAGGTATTAGAGCAAGTGCTAGTCACAGGGATGCTTAAAGGTAAGATGAAAAAAAATGGTTTATTCTAAACATTGCAGTGTGCACTAGATAAGTTAGATGTGAAAGTAGGTAACTTAAGTTTTACCTGCCTAAAAAGTTAAGTTTTAGTGGAGAGTCACTATTTTTAAAACAGCAAGATAGACTGAAAGGGGGTGGTCACTTTTGTATTCTGGTAGTATGGAATACAGTAGGATGGCCAATACATTTAAATAGTTGAAGGGCAGTGATTTCACAAAATGATAATTTTGTGCTTACTCATACAAGCCAGTGAAAGCAGAGAGGAAATGAGATATATGGTCAAATTAACATAAGAGGCAGGCAACTAGAAAGACAGTGGTATTTAAGAACATGATAGTAAGCGGGTAGGTGGGTGGGGAAAAATTTCCGCCTGACTCACAAGAGACAGAGCTGTGGTCTCTTTTGAAGTTTTAATATGCAGTTAAAAGCAGACATTGGCATTAGGACAACGATAAGAAGTTAAAGAATTTTCATTCAGGAATAAGAACATTTCAGAATTGCCTCAAAACGAATTTCATTTAACAAACCATAGAGACTGTCCCTGGTAAAAAAGTTTATCTAAAACTATACTACATACCAATGTCCTAGAATCAAGCATTTAAGGAAAAGATGCTGAAAATAGTTAACCTCACAGTCAGAGAGAAATCTCAGAGTTGAAGGAATAGCCTCATTATACTAGTTCCCAACCTTGATGGGACTGTAATATCTTGACTTAAATAGTATCGCCAGATTTGATTACTATTGCATTACTAGAGGAGATGAATTAAGTAAATGCTTGTGGAATATCATGCATCTTTGCTCCTTGAACTTAAACAAAGAAGAAAACAGCAATTCCATTTCTCAGTGGCCTTGTTCACTATAAGGTCATGCTATTAATCTTCATGGGACTCCAGCAGCATTTCAGAGGCTTAAGAACCAGATTATTTGACCTTGCAGTAGATATACAGCAGCTTGTCTTGATGTTATTGTTTTTTCTCTCATGATTTGGAAAGTCACCTCCCTGAGGTTCGAGCCATTATATACTCTTTATATCAAGCTAGATTAACAGCCTGTCCAAAGAATGTCCAAATAATGATACACAAGCTATATAATAGGAAGAGGGACAGTAAAGCCACAGGCAGTGGAAGTACAAGGTATGCATATCTGGCACATGCCCACTACCCAAAGACAATTCAGTGCTTTATTACGGATGGCCAAAAACTACCCAAAGTTTATCCCAAATTCTGCTATTGTGACATGCCCCTGACTGATCTGATCAAATGTTTGGCCTTGCCAGATGTTAAGTGACAGAAATGGCATTGTAGAATTTGAAAAAAATGCTATACTCTGAGATTTTGTTGTTATCTTTGAATGTCTACAAACAGTTGATGGTATACACAGATGCCTCTGATGTGTCTGGTGGAGCAGTATTGGTACAAATGATTGAGAGGATGAATTCTCATTTTGTTACATAAGTCAACAGTAGAGTACAACTGAAATGAGATATTCAGCAATTAAACAATAGTATGTAGTCATAAAGTGGAGTCTACCAACTCTCTAGCATTAGTTATTAGGCATATTGTTCTTGTTAGTTACATGCCATGCAGCACTCTAATGATAATATAAGCCAAAAGATGGTAACTCTAAACTTGGTTAGTGGACTTTATCTTTGCAACCCTTTTAGTTTAAGATATCTTGTACCACCCAGTCTGGCACCACATGAAAGGGTATGGGATCCAACAGCCTTTTCGTTGGAGCTAATAAAAGGGATTCTGAGCTTGGGGGGGGGGGGTCATGCAGCATGGGAGGTGACCTGGGTAGGAAAGCAGATATTCTAGCAGCAGCATATCAAGTTAGTCTTAGGAGGAGCTTTATGGTGGAGACCTGAGTTTATTTTATTTTAATTTTAATGTATTACTCAAGTAAATGGATAGTCCAGAGACACTTTTCAGACATATCTGGGCCAATAGGCAAATACAGTATCAGATATAATGCAGATAGACATTATTGTAACAAACAAATGGAACTGAATACATCAAAGGTATATGCAAATGCAGATGAAAACAACTGACTCTGCAATTTACACTGAATTTAAAAGACAAAAGAATTGGTACTAACAAACAAGAAATCCATACAAATACAAATATAAATATGTTATGTACAATCTTCATAAAGTTTTTGAGAGTCTACACAATATATGCAACAAAGAGATAGGCATTTATAATAAGTAAAACAATGATAATGTGCATTATAGGAGGATTGTAGGCTGGTATTAACCATTTCAATGAAGCAATAGCATTTAGATTGCTTTTGGCAAAAGGCAATTTGGGGGCTTATCCTGAGGCTAGAAGAAAGGATTACATTTGCCTGGTATATGTGGAAGTAGAAACTTGCAGTTGCAACATTTTCTGTTTGTACTAATTAAAACATCCTAAAAGGAACACGTTTTTATTTCATTTTTTCCGATTACAAAATCTGCACTTTAAATTTGAAAAGGTGAATTCTGTAGCTTACTTTATTTATAAAACTGCACAGGCATGCTAACATATAAGTACGTGTTTTTTTTAAATATGTCAGAATGTCATTTAAGTATAATTTGCAGAACAGTCCTGGGATGCACCTTATGCATGCAGCATGAGGTAGTTAGACAATGAATCTAGTAAAAAGAAAAATCCCAGGATTTCCCATCACAGGGAAATGATAGGGGAAAAGATCTCTTGTTTGACAGGTTAATATTTCATGCGACTAAAAAAAAAAAAAGACTTGGACATGGTTTAAGTGAAGTTCCATGGGGAAAAGAGCCAACAAAATAATTTTACTATTTCTGGTAGCAGCAACCAGATTACCAGTGTCATTGTGCCGCTTGTGATGTTTCCCCTCCATATTTACCTTCTGCCTTCAGGTTTGTATGTAATCTCAATGACCTTAGTATTTTGTTTTTGTTTCTTTATGTTATGCTTATTGTGATACTGATATTTTTTGTTAATAATATTTGATTATAGTACAAGATTTGGTGTTTTTGTTCACCAACAGGTAAAATAATATACTTACTATGTTCTGTACACTACCACCATGCCATATGACAACAAAATCTTACAGAAAGTATGCATGTATGTCTCTGTACAGTGATAGCTACAGCTTTGGAGAACATTGCTTTAAATATTTATGGGTGATCATATTCTGTTAACACTGTGGTCAGCTAGGGCTGCACATCAACCCTCCAATGTCCAAGCAGCAAAATAGTTTTAACCTTTTCTCTCCATGTCACTCTGCGCTTTACATCACTGCAAGAATTTTACAAATTGCTGCTGCTGTGAATGCCATGACTGTCACAATTCCTTGAATGTTATAGGATGAAAAGCAGTCAGATAAATCAAGTGCAGAATGGGAAACATTACAGTGCTATAAAACAAACGTGTTCAAGGCATTGTACAGCATAGCCAATATGCAGCCGCATGTTCAGTCTGTTATAAACACAAATGCATAGAAAAATCTGAGGGAGCAACAATCAAGAGCAGAATGGGAAACATTACAGTGCTATAAAACAAACGTGTTCAAGGCATTGTACAGCATAGCCAATATGCAGCCGCATGTTCAGTCTGTTATAAACACAAATGCATAGAAAAATCTGAGGGAGCAACAATCAAGAGCAGAATGGACAAAACATTACAGCAGTATAAAACACATACGTTTCAATGCATTGTGCAGAATAGCCAACATGGAGATTTCTGTTTATATGATTACAAACATAAATACATAGAAAAAGTTTAGTAGTCCAACCAATCTGTTTGTACCATGTCAATGCCTGTCCTATGCAGCCATTTATGTTTTAGTTATGCAGGACTGTTAAAGTTTCCACTGAACAATTTAGCATGACATTTACATATATTCAAAATAATGCAAGTATAATGATGCACCAGAAATATAAGGTCTTACAAATGTCCTACTGCTGTTGCTATGACAAGCATTTGCTGGCATTTTCACTTGTATGCTCAAGTGACTCATGGCTAAAGTAGATAGCATAGCCTGCTGTTGTCTTTTATATAACTTGAAGAGTTTTGATTTGTTTGTTCGCTTTCTTATATTTTTTATTATGGTTGGTCTCACAAAGTCTGGAACCAGAAATTTCTGTCTTACTGCAGCATATAGACTGTCAAATCTCATAAAGCATGTTTGTCAAAAGACTGTTATGGTCAGAGGAAATGTCTACTCCAGTGCACTTCTCTGTCTTTTCACACTGTCTTAGTTAAATGCAGTGTCAGAAAAAAATGACATCATTATACAAAAGCAAAATAAAACAAGGGTGCAAAAGGATCATTACTACTGATCTGAAAGCAAGAAATCCATCCCATATTCTTACTCCTAGGAGCCAGAAAAATGCCCATCAAACAGTATTCACCTTTTATTCAAAGTAAGTCATTAAACACTGTCATGAATGTAATACTATACTGCAGTCAAAATCCACACTGGAATGCAGAGCAGAAGATGTCCAACTGGCAACCAGCCATGCTGTAAAACTATTTAAGTTACAGCATAGGAATAGTGATGTATGTTTCAGCTCACATGTTGTGTCATATCAGTGCTCTCACAGAATGCTGACATTTGACCTGTCAGCCATTTTACTATCACAGCATCTAAGTAGCAAATGACAGCAATGTAACATGACGCATGGTCTGTATATAAGCAAACACATACTATTTTAATCAAAACCATCAGCATAAATAAATAAGAGAATAACTTGAATTTCATGCACAGGCTCTGAGGGTATTTAATTATTTTGCAAATTTAATGTGTATATTTGGTAACGGGATTGATCTTAAACAGACGTTTCCCAACTAGATTCAGTAATTTTCCACTAAACTGTTAAATGTTCCTTTCCCCATATAATTACTGCCGTGCATATCAGTTTCACTCATGATGTTAAAATTGTATGCATATAACTTAGGGAAACTACAATATCTTCACAGACACTAAAGCTTGTTACAGCTGTAATACATTTTAAAATCCAGTACTGCTTATTAATACACTGTAGGTTTCTGGAGCCCCCCCCCCCACCACCACCACCACCACCACATCCCTGGCCTTGCCTGTAAATGAGATTTGGTTAAGTGTGACCAACCAGATCAATGAACAGAAATAAATGAGTAAAGAATTTCTCAGCCAGGAACTGCTCGTTTTGGCAGATATAACTTCTGCGGTGGTGCAGCGGTAGTGTTGTTGCTTCACAGCAAGAGGTTCTCCCGTTCAATTCTCGGCTGGAGAACGGGGAGTGCCTTCTATGTGGAGTCTGCATGTCCTCCCCACGGTTGGGTGGGCGTTTGAAAGACATGCCGTAAATGGGCGTGCCTTCATTGAAGGTTGAACGTCGAGCTGGCACCTTGGCGTTCATCAAAGTCTACTGCCAATCATTAGCAGACCGGAGTTCCGCTGTGGTGACCCCTAACCGGGAAAAGCCGAAAGACAACAACAACATTGACTGCAACCTTGCAAATATTCACTGTGCAGCAGATTATAGCAGAGTCAGAATTCTATGAGACATACAAGCATACATGTCTTCATAAAAAAAGGTACTAACACAAGCAAGATGTTGGCATCCATATTTCTACTTCAAGATGGCACATTTCTTTAACTAATGACTCTCTGATTATAGTATTATATAGCTTTCTACAACTGTAGCATGATTTTGTGGCTTAGTAGTTATCTAAATTGATCGATATAATATTTTGCGTATCTTTTCAGTTGAACTCTAGAGAACTGCTTCTTAAATGCAGTAACACTCTTATGAGGTCTTTCTTACTTTCTTTTAGTGCCTGGTTGGGGGCTAAGAGGTACAATGCCTGAAAACTCCTGCCTTGATGTCTTATTGCTGATATATCTTGGGGCATAGATATATATTTGGACTATTCATATATTCATGGAGTACATAACAAGTATATTATATTATTTCGAGCCGCGGTGGTACAGCGGTAGCATTGTTGCCTCACAGCAAGAGGTTCTCCTGTTTGATTCTCAGCTGGAGTGCCTTCTGTGTGGAGTCTGCATGTCCTCCCCATGGTCGAGTGGCCTCCGAAAGACATGCGTGAATGGGCATGCCTTCGCTGAAGGTTAGGCGTTGGGCTGGCAACTCGGCACCATAAAAAAATCGACTGCCAATCATTAGTGGACCGGAGTTCCACTGTGGTGGCCACAAACAACAACAACATAACAATTATATAATCAATTAGCACCTACAAGGATGGAAAGAAAGTTAGTGGCAGAACTACACTTTTTCTGAGTTATATTATTTATTAGTTGTCATATATGACCTTCATTAATACCATTTCTACTACAGATGACCATTAACAATACACAAAATAACTGACCTGAGCACACTCTGTTTTTTATTATAATTATTATTGGTGTGGATAAAGAAAGGACATGCTCTACAGAATGACTACCTGTTGAAACTCCAAGGACAATAAATGTTATCTTCAGAAGAGGAAGACTGTATATGTGTATAAAGAGAATAAATAATAACTTCTAAGCTGCAGTATCTAAGAATATTCCTCCTGTTTCAAGGTACAGCAATTTCTGATTTTTATAATTGTTTAAATTCCCCACATGCCAGTTATCAGTGCACATGCTATGAGTCTCAGACCATTTCTCCTTATCTGAGACATGCATCCATTGACTCTGATGACAGCCAGCTGGCCAACTGCAGACCATCAGGGTTTTTATGGCCAAACCCTGTCCAGACTACCTGGACTGACAACCCACATAACCTGTAGAGGAAGACTGCTAATACCACTGATACTCACCCCCAACACATCTACTAACCTGATAAAACTGTTGAAGAACACCAAACTTAGAATAAAACAAACAAAATGACAAATGCAACCCTTCAGGAACACTTTAATGTACAAAGATTTAGTGCTTTTTTCAGTGATAGCTCCGACTTCATCAGAATAACATCATTTCAAAATCACACACTTTTTATACATTAAATTCAGTAACATGTTCATAACTTACATTCCCTAGTGAATATTTTTGATAAGATTTGTGAAAGAGAAATTAGACAGTTTTTCTCACAAGCAAACCCCCTAGAGCACAACCTAGATTATATACAGAACAAACTACTGAAAGAAATTTTGTGTGTGAGACTCTGACATCTGACATCTACTAACCTGTCAAAGGACTGTCTTCAGAAAGTTGTTCATAGCATGAATAGCCTTAACTCAACCCCCCAGGTGGCTGACATGAGGTGTGCTATACCTTTCCTATGAGCATGTTTGGTAATATACATGCACTAATTAAGGCTACATTCACTGGGATGTCGGCCTTCTTCCCCAGAAGTGGCCACTTTTAGTGCTGTGCAAGTCTTTGTTTTCATGGTGGCAAGCAGACAAATGAAACCAGTTCTTCCTCCAAGAATGGACAAGCCAGCATCAGCTGCTTACTCCCATCCCCCTGCCAGCTCTTTTAGTGTCCCAGTTACAAACTTAACCTGAGTCATCTGGGTCATAGTCAGAGTTTCCCTTCCATGCACCACAGCTAGTCAAAGCAATCGTAGAGTTAGCATATGTAAACAGCAGGACTGTAAGAGGAAGAGCCCATCCAAAGTCAGTGGGTGGAGCAAGGCAGCCTCCCTGCAAAATGGATTTAAGGGTGATAGACTGAGCTTCACCTTTCAATGTCGGTTCACTGAAGATGTATTCTATTTTTCAGAGTTGAGGAATTATCAACTATTGGTCTTACACTTCTGGAGGGAAGTAGGCAGTACAAGGTAACTGCAGCAACTTCAAGAAAAAACAAAGTACAGAACCTATCAAGAAGCAGTTATTATTCAATTTATGCCCATACAATTATACTGCAGCATAAGAAACAGCCAAAGTTGTAAAAAAGAAGCTCCTCTTCCAGTTATAGAAAGATTACGCCAAGTCCAACATGTCAGTAGGACAGAATCGCACAATCATTTTTATCATGTTATTGTAATGTAGCATATTGAGTATTGTTTGCATATAAAAACAGTTGTATTTCACCTGTAGAACAGGGGAAGAGGGAGCATTTGATTTGAGTGTTGCATTCATGTAGCTACATATATTGGAATGTCAGCTCTTTGAATCACCCTTACTGGAATACAAAAATACTAATACTTTGAAGCAGCTTTCTGTCTGGATGTAGCGAAATGAGTAATATTTTGCAAGTGGGTGTTTTACTTTACTTACTGAACGTTTGATCTTATATTATTCTGGGAGAAAATCAACTCTTCCTAGCCGGGACTGAAGGACAAAAAATCTTAAGAACTAGTATTACTAGCATTTAGAATGATTTAGCACTAAAGCTACTGATGTGTTTGGTGTTTTTTTTTTTTTTTTCAGCTCTTTTGATTTGTTCTACACTACTACGTTACATTAACAATCATGCAGTAGCCATAGTTTTCATACTTCATCATCTAACTGTTGGCCCTGGATGTGTTTCTTGCTGTTGTCCATGACTTGCCATCAACTGGTTGTTACATTGTTGCTATTGCCCAACAGTGTTTTGCAACACGTTTGGCATTTTGACTGAGTGTAGTTTTTTTTTTCCTTTTAACATTCCAAACACAATACTGTGGTTGTTTCATCATTCATGGGATGCCTTGATTTATTTATTTTTGGCATTAACAGAAGGGAAGGCTAAGACATTGCCAAGTTATTAGAACTTTGGTCCATATTGAATGTTTTTGCTATTTTAACAAGCTGTGTGATTGAATTTTGAAGACTTTGCTATGAGAACATTCTAATGCTACTGTTTTGCTGCAAAATATTCTTGTCATACTGTTATTTACTCATGTTTTTGTGTCAAATAACTCTTCATATTGGCAATATTTTGTATGCATATATTTCATTGTATTACATAAAAGTGCTTAGGCTAAAGGACTCAAACAAAATTAAAGTTATGTAGTTGTTAAAAATGAATCAATAATCAAAACTAAAACTAAGAAGTTGTGTGGATTTGACTGATCATTTCTCTTATTTCCCTTTCAAACATTACTTTTAGGTACATGGCGTGCTTCAAGAGAATCTTTGCATCCCACAGTGATGTCACATTTCACACATGGATTAAGAAGGCTTATAGTGTTATGTTTCCCTAGTTAAGCAGTTCGCATCTGTTTCATTTAAAATATCAGTCAGCATTTTGGAAGCACACATACTGACCTTGCTGGGTCACTACACAATCTTAGTTTGAAACTAACATAGAAAGATACTGTAACATGCATTATAAATGTCTTCTTATATCTCATAACCAAGTCAGGGTGCTAATTTCAGAATTGACAATGTACTACTTCATGCAGTGAAATGAATTGAATGTTCAATACTTTAGAAAGCTAAATCAAAATACTCAGATGATGTGTGGTTGAATCCTTTTGTGCAGTCTAAAGGGATATCATAAAATATGAAAAAGGCAGGAGATACCAAACACAGAGCCATACAAAGAACACAAACATAACTGGGGCCTAAGGAGGGAAACATAAACATGCATTTAGTAAGTCCACTGTACAGATCACTTCACTGGCCATTTTGCACATGCTGGGATACAGGGAAGTGTATTGCAAGGAAAAGAGACTTGCTTGGATAAATTCTTTAAGCAAAAAGGCAATAACTAAAAAGTAGCCAGGTCATTTGCAGAAGCATGACAGGCCTAAAACCAGTGCCCCATGAAACACCAATGCATGATAGTGTAATGAGAAGCACATATTTGCAGAGCGTATACTATATCCACTCAGGTATATATAAATGTTTAGGATATGACCATGCAAAAAATAAATCACAGCACAGTGCAAGCCTGTGTGTATGTTAAAGAGTCCTGTGGCATGATAGAGCTCTCATGAAAATTGATATGAAGTTATCAGGAAGATTCCACAACAAAGTTATGAATGCAGGCCCATATAACTTTGCATAGGCATGTAGTACAACCAGAGCTATATATGAACAAAGCTATGAATGTAGGCCTATACAACTGTGCATAGAGATGTAGGGCAACCAGAGATATATATATGAACAAAGCTATGAATGCAGGCCCATATAACTGTGCAGAGGCATGCAGGACAACCAGATATATACATGAACAAAGCTATGAATGCAGGCCCATACAACTGTGCAGAGGCATGCAGGACAACCAGATATATACATGAACAAAGCTATGAATGCAGGCCCATACAACTGTGCATAGAGATGCCGGACAACCAGAGATACATATGAACAAAGCTATGAATGCAGGCTCATATAACTGTGCATAGGCATGTAGGACAACCAGAGATATATATAAACAAAGCTATGAATGGAGGCCCATACAACTGTGCATAGGGATGTAGGGCAACCACAGATATATATATATATATATATATATATATATATGTACAAAGCTATGAATGGAGGCCCATATAAATGTACATAGGAATGTAGGACAACCAGAGAGATATATATGAGCAAAGTTATAAATGCAGGCCAATATAACTGCATAGGGATGTAGGACAACTACATATCTATCTATCTGTCTATCTATCTATCTATCTATCTATCTATCTATCTATCTATCTATATATAGGTCACCTTCATTTCGTCAACAGTTCATTTCACTGACAACCAAGTCAGCAGGCCCAATACACTGAAACTTCATTTCACTGACACTTCATTTCACTGACACTCATTTTGTCAACAATGGTATATCACCTATTCCCCACTGGACAGCGACCCTGGAGTTAGAATAGATAGTAAGGGGGGGTGGGGCACAGCCCCCCCCCCACAATGGGGGTTTGTGGGTGGCGAAGCCCCCCACATATCATAAACATTTTACAGTATATAGATGTATTCTTACAAGTGCAATGGATAACTATTTCCAAAAATCCATTTCAGGACCCCAGTAAAGCCCCAACACCCCCCCATTGTGGGAGGCTGTGCCCGCCAAGCACCCCCTTACTATCTATTCTAACTCCAGGGTCGCTGTCCATTGGGGAATAGGCCATATACCATTGTCGATGAAATGAGTGTCAGTGAAATGAAGTGTCAGTGAAATAAAGTTTGAATGAATTGAGCCTGCTGAGTTGAGTGTCAGTGAAACGAACTGTCAATGAAATGAAGGTGATCCATACATATATATATATATATATATATATGTGTGTGTGTGTGTGTGTGTGTGTGTGTGTGTGTGTGTGTGTGTGTGTGTGTACAAAGCTATGAATGCAGGCCCATATAATTGTGCATACGGATGCAGGACAACCATAGATATATATGAACAAAGCTATAAATGCAGGCTTATATAACTGTGCAGAGGCATGTAGGACAACCAGAGATATATATATATATATATGAGCAAAGCTATGAATGCAGGCCCATAGAATTGTGCATAGGGATGTAGGACAACCATAGATATATATGAACAAAGCTATAAATGCAGGCTTATATAACTGTGCAGAGGCATGTAGGACAACCAGATATATATATGAGCAAAGCTATGAATGCAGGCCCATATAATTGTGCATAGGGATGTAGGACAACCATAGATATATATGAACAAAGCTATAAATGCAGGCCCATATAATTGTGCATAGGGATGTAGGACAACCATAGATATATATGAACAAAGCTATAAATGCAGGCCCATATAATTGTGCATAGGGATGTAGGACAACCATAGATATATATGAACAAAGCTATTAATGCAGGCTCATATAACTGTGCAGAGGCATGTAGGACAACCATATATATAGATGAACAAAGCTATAAATGCAGGCTCATATAACTGTGCATAGGGATGAAGGGCAACCAGAGAGCTATATGAAGCACAGTGCATACGATAAAGGACAGTGGCAGAGCAGTTATACAGGGGAGACACAAATGCACACTTAGGCAGACACACATACACACGCACACATATGCTTTCATACACACACACACACACACACACACACACACACACGTGTGCACGTGCACACATGCACACACTCTCACATGCACACATACACATGTGCAACCACAACCACAGCATGACTAGAGTTTTAATAATATATTAATAATATAGTAGTTTTTTTGTAAGTATCATTAGTATTTTTTATAAGTATCATTATATTACGGATATGGATTTGGTTATATAAAAACATTAAATTAATATGATTTAAATTTCTTCAGATTGTGACTATTTTTTTCTGTTTAAATGTTGGCCATAGTTAATTTCGCCAGTTCTGATGAAATCATATTTAAGAGGTGAAAGCATTAAAGCCATTAAAACATTTCTTTGAGCTCCAGGGTATGAATATTTCTTTTTCTTCTTTTTTATTTTTGGTTATCAGTGGTTATTAGTTTCACTGATGCTGCTGGAGTTTTAGATTTTTCTTGGTTACAAATCAGAAGTGAATTGAACAGTGCCTATTCGATCATTTTTTGACCTCAGAATAGAATTCGGTAGTGACATGTGATAATGATGCAATGATACTGAGCAACAATCAGCTGAGCAAAATAAAAACAAAACAAAATAACAACAAATATAAAACTCCATATGGCAGAAAAGAGCACTACTAGAAAGAGAAGAATGAATGGGGGTCTAGGGAAGGTGACCCTGTTCAGAGTACATGATAATTACAGGAATGCAATGTATGCAGCAGTGATAATGTGTACATAGCGGGTGCATTTAATTGTTCATTTCCAGACCCCCCTACTCTGTACAAAGTCTCTGTAGTGCCTTGTTTCTACTGTGAGGAAACCTGACCCATTCATAATGAGAGAGTACTTTTAGCTTACAAAATGGCTCATCAAGGGTCATGGCCAACAGACACCTAGTCATTGTATCTTGCCCTACCACAGTTCAGACAAACTCATAGGCAACCATTTCCATCATCATGTGTTCATTGATCCACCACCCTCATTACTTTTCCCACCCTCACTTCAGATACCCCTTTGGTGTGCTTTAATTTACTTCTAAACTTTGTATGAAGAACCTGATGGTCTGTGTCACATTCTGCTATAGGTTTTTTTTTTCTGACTGTACTAGAACTTCCATCTGACTGCGGTGGTGGTGCTGCAGTAGCGTTGTCGTCTCACATTAAGACGTTGTCCTGTTTGATTCTCAGCTAAAGCGTCTTCTGTGTGGAGACATGCGTGAATGGGCGTACCTTCATTGAAGGTTGTACGTCAGGGCTGGCAACTTGGTACGTAAAAATCTGCTGCCAATCATTAGCAGACCGGAGTTCCGCTGTGGCGACCCCTAACCGGGAAAAGCCGAAAGATACAACAACTAGGACTTCCATCTCTAACTGAAAATCATATATTGACCATCTGGTGACATTCACTTATAATGCCATTTCTTAGGCTGCTGAAAAAGAACGTTTGATATAAGCAGTGAATTATCTTGTTAGATTTCTACCTCTGTCCCTAGCCTATGGGGCTTCATTTTGTAAACCTGTGTCAGTTACACTTTAAATATCATCTTAAGTACTCATCTATGATGAATGTAATGTCTTGTTTGATGTTATCTGCAGAAAATGTTGCAGATCATCATAAAAGTCGTTCGCTTCCTTTTCTTTGGTATTTGTATTTAGAGCATAAACTTGTCAGTCTAATCTTGAATGTTGTGCCTTCAAGCCTGATTGAGATCGTTTTTGGGTTACAACTGAGCAATGCTTTAAAATACTTGTAGTGAGTATGAGGGCTATTCCACTTTGCAATATTCTTTTCCACAATCAGTGAAAGCTGTGCTTATTATCGGATGTAAAATTACCACTTCTAGTTAACTGAAATTCCCAAATTCCTAAGTTGTTAAAGTTTATTCCTGTCATCTCATCCTTAACCACATCAAGTTTACTTTGGTTCATAACTCTTACATTCCAAGCAATAGGCATGCATTTGGTGGATGCTAAGGATCCATAGCGTTGGGGGTGGGGGGATGGGGGAATACAACCAAAGAAATAAAGTACTCAAATGCCAACACAAGTATTCCCATTTACTTGCACAACAAACTCTAGTCCAACATGCACAGCTATGCATGTCAGAATGGAGTTTGTCACCCAAGTAAAAGGAAATACTTGCAGACTTGTGTTGTCTTTCTTTTATATTACCCTATTTCTACATACATAGTATATGGCTGCATACTTTGCATGCATTCTTTTCTGCTAGAGGAATATAACTGCTTACAGTTACAGAGTTTGCAGGTATAAGAGTCCTGTATCTAGAAGAGTTTTTTTATTATTATACATTTCAGCTGTCTTGGATGTTGCAGAATATCTCCCTTGCTTTGTATCTTCATCATCTTCTTCTTCTTCTTCTAACTATCCTTTCAGCTTTGCCCATTAGGGGTCACCGCAGTGGAACAACGGTCTGCAGAACGATTGGCAATGGAGTTTTATGGTATCAAGTTGCCAGGCTGGCACCCAACCTTCCACAGAAGGCACACAAACGCACACCCACTCAGACCTAGAGCCAATTTAGAGTGTCCAGTCCACCTACAGCATGTCACTGGGATCCCCATGCTTTGTATAATGCTACCATTTTATTGTCTTCCATTTAACAGCAATCTGTATTTGCTATATAAAACTTAAAAGGTAATTTTAACTTGTCAAATAAGGTCAATAATACTTTTCAACTCATGTGCTGCAATACTTATTGCTTATCCAACTGTTTTTTGCTACTGTGTCCGTAATCCATGTAAACATATATGGATGCCGCTCTGGTTATCTAAACTAACTTTCCTGATGCCAATTCCTGAAATGCTACTGTCCAGACAGCTGCCTTGTTATCATACTTGTAAACCTTTCCTGTTAACATATTAGTAAACTACTCTTACTACCATGTCTGTAAACTATCTAAAATCTATATGTCTGTTTCACCATGAACATGTAAGCTTTATTTGCAACTCACGGAGTCCTACAGTCAAACACAGATTGTATTTAATTCTGTGTTAAGTCTTATGATCTGTAAAAAATCTCTTACTTTTGTTGAGATTTTTAACTTATGTGGAGCTTTTTTCCCCAGCACTCTGCTGAAAATGGGATAATGCCCAGTTGGATTGTTACAGTTAATAAAAATAAAATGAAAATAAATAAAAATAATAATAAGACCATTTCACTCAGATCAGAAATTACTGTAGAGCATCCCCTGTGTTGTTGTTTGTCTTTTGTCTTTTCCTGGTTAGGGGTCGCCACAGCGGAACTCCAGTCCGCTAATGATTGGCAGTTAGTTTTTATGGTGTCGAGTTGCCAGCCCGACGCCCAACCTTCAACGAAGGCACGCCCATTCAACCCCTATAAGAGCTGTTTTTCCAGCTGGTTGGTAGTTAGCAAGAATGTCAACAACTAAGGTGAAGTCCAAGGAGCACATAGCATGGGAATGCAGCAAGAGTGTATATATGGTGAAGTTACTCAGGAACTCGTTACATGTGATGAACATACATAAGAAGGCCCAGTGACCCACCACCTGTGAAACTAAGCTCAAGAATTATTGTTTACCTTCTAACAGGTGCAGGTGTAGTGACATGATCTTCTTCTTCTTCTTTCGGCTGCTCCCGTTAGGGGTTGCCACAATGGATCATCTGTTTCCATTTCTTCCTGTACGCTGCATCTTGCTCTGTCACACCAACCACCTGCATGTCCTCTCTCACCACATCCATAAACCTTATCTTAGGCCTTCCTCTTTTCCTGGTACCTGGCAGCTTCATCCTTAGCATCTTTTTCCCAATATACTCTGCATCCCTCCTCAGCACATGTCCAAACCAAAGTAATCTTGCCTCTCTGGCTTTGTCTCCAAACCTTCCAACCTGGGCTGACCCTCTAATATACTTATTCCAAATCCTGTCCATCCTTGTCACACCCAGTGCAAATCTTAACATCTTCAACTCTGCCACATCAAGCTCTGACTCCTGCCTTTTTGTCAGTGCCACTGTCTCCAACCCATATAACATAGCTGGCCTCACTACCCTCCTGTACACCTTCCCTTTCACTCTTACTGGTACTCGTCTGTCACAAATCACTCCTGAAACTCTTTTCCACCCACTCCATCCTGCCTGTACTCTCTTCTTCACCTCTCTTCCATACTTACCATTACTCTGAACTGTTGATCCCAAGTATTTAAACTCATCCACCTTCGCCACCTCTACTCCCTGCATCTTCACCATTCCTCTATCCTCCCTCTCATTCACACACATATATTCTGTCTTAGTCCTGATGACCTTCATTCCTCTTCTCTCTAGAGCATATCTCCACCTCTCCAGGGTCTCCTCCACCTGTTCCCTACTCTCACTACAGATCACAATGTCATCTGCAAACATCATAGTCCACAGGGACTCCTGTCTGATTTTGTCTGTCAACTTGTCCATCACCATTTCAAATAAGAAAGGGCTCAGAGCTGATCCTTGATGTAATCCCACCTCCACCTTAAACGCATCCGTCACTCCCACCGCAGACCTCACCACTGTCACACTACCCTCGTACATATCCTGTACCATTCTTACATACTTCTCTGACACTCCTGACTTCCTCATACAATACCACAACTCCTCTCTAGGCACCCTGTCATATGCTTTCTCTAAGTCCACAACACAATGCAACTCCTTCTGACCTTCTCTGTACTTCTCCATCAACATTCTCAGAGCAAACATCACATCTGGTAGTGCTCTTTCCTGGCATGAAACCATACTGCTGATCACTTATCATCACGTCCCTTCTTAACCTAGCTTCCACTGCTCTTTCCCATAACTTCATGCTGTGACTGATCAATTTAATCCCTCTGTAGTTACTACAGCTCTGCACATCACCCTTATTCTTAAAAATCGGTACCAAAACACTTTTTCTCCATTCCTCAGGCATCCTCTCACTTTCCAAGATTTCATTAAACAATCTAGTTAAAAACTCCACTGCCATTTCACATAAACACCTCCATGCTTCCACAGGTATGTCATCCGGACCAACAGCCTTTCCAATCTTCATCCTCTTCATAGCTATCCTTACTTCCTCCTTGCTAATCCAGTGTACTTCATGATTCACTATCGCTACATCATCCAACCTTCTCTCCCTCTCATTCTCTTCATTCATCAACCCCTCAAAGTACTCTTTCCATCTCCTCAACACACTCTCCTCGCTTGTGAGTATGTTTCCCTCATTATCCTTTATCACCCTAACCTGCTGCACATCTTTCCTTGCTCGGTCCCTCTGTCTAGCCAATTGGTACAGGTCCTTTTCTCCCTCCTTAGTGTCCATCCTTTCATACAACTCTTCATATGCCTTATCCTTAGCCTTCGCCACCTCTCTCTTTGCCATGCACCTCATCTCCTTATACTCCTGTCTACTTTCTTCATCTCTCTGACAATCCCACTTCTTTTTCGCCAACCACTTTCTCTGTATACTGTCCTGTACTTCTTCATTCCACCACCTAGTCTCCTTGTCCTCCTTCCACTTTCCAGATGCCACACCAAGCACCTTTCTAGCCATCTCTCTTACTAGATCTGCTGTAGTTACCCAGCTATTCGGTAACTCTTCACTGCCACCCAGTGCCTGTCTTAACTCTTCCCTGAACTCCACCTCACAGTCACCCTTTTTCAATTTCCACCATTTGATCCTTGGTGCTGCCCTCACACTCCTCCTCCTCTTCTTGATCACCAATGTCATCCTACAAACCACCATCCTATGCTGCCTAACTACACTTTCCCCTGCCATCACTTTACAGTCTCCAATCTCCTTCAGACTGGCCCTTCTACATAAGATATAATCCACCTGTGTGCATCTGCCTCCACTCTTGTATGTCACCCTATGCTCCTCCCTCTAGTTAAAATATGTATTCATCACAGCCATGTCCATCCTTTTCGCAAAATCCACTACCATCTGACCTTCTGCATTCCTTTACTTAACACCATACCTACCCATCACTTCCTCATCCCCTCTGTTCCCTTCAGCAACATGCCCATTGAAATCTGCACCAATCACAAGTCTCTCACCTTTGGGTACAGTCATCACCATTTCATCCAACTCACTCCAAAATTTTTCTTTCTCATCCATCGCACACCCAACTTGTGCAGCGTATGCATTAACTACATTCATCATTACACCATCAATTTCCAGCTTCATAAACATCAGTCTATCTGACACTCTTTTCACCTCCAAAACACTCTTAGCATACTGTTCCTTCAGGATAACCCCCATGCCGTTTCTCCTCCCATCCACACCATGATAAAACAATTTGAACCCACCTCTGATACACCTAGCCTTGCTCCCCTTCCATCTGGTCTCTCGCACACACAATATACAAACCTCCCTTCGGTCCATCATATCAGCTAGCTCTCTCCCTATACCAGTCATACTGCCAACATTCAAAGTTCCGACCCTCACTATCACAGTCCTAGCCTTTACCTGCCTTTGGGCATGCCTTCCCTCTCTTCTCCTCCTTCGGCCAACAGTAGCCCAATTTCCGCCAGCACCCTGTTGGCCAACAGTACTGGTGGCAGTCATTGTTAACCCGGGCTTCGACTGATCTGGTATGTATATCTGTGCTGTTGTCAGCATGTATGATTTGGCCAAATTTTACGCCGGATGCCCTTCCTGACGTAACCCTCCCCATTTATCCGGGCTTGGGGCCGGCACAAAGAAATGCACTGGCTTGTGCATCTGGAAATTATCTTTTTAAACTATGAGTACCACGCAACATATATAAGTCAAACTGTAGAAGAATAATGCTATGCCTGGCCTATTGTTTTAGATGTTGATCTACAGCCACTGTTCCACTAATGTGGCATCATGATGTTGTAAAACCATGACTCTGTTTTACCAATATTTTTCCCAAATGAACCTCCATGTTTCGATCACATTGCAGTTACTCCAGATTTGTGCTTATCTATCTTAGCCTCTGGTGGGATTTCTGCCTTGCCTTAGCTATTTCTGAACCTAAACTATATAGAGTCAACAAACTTCAATATATTGTTGTAATTTTATTTGCTTTCTGTAATAATAAAAAAAAAAAAAAATCACTGCCTAGCAATTTACATAAACCATGTATATATCAAAACTGTGCATAATATATACTACATTCTATTTAAATGCACTTAGATACTAACATAGCACATGCTTCAGGTTCTGAATTTGCCCTAGCTTCCTATCCTCATCCCTGTCTACTTTTAAATGTAGTATTTTGTATACTCCAATTTTCCATTAGGCTTCTCAAATTTGTATTAATCCAATATCTTGGTTTGGCACATCTTCTCAAATCAGATGCTGAAATCCTGGCCTTCATCTCCCCATGGTCTTCCAGGCCAGGCATGTGGAAGGACCACAGAGAATGTAACATTCATCCTTACCTCTTGGTCAATGACCTGTATGTCCATTGTTTAGCTTTTACTATCCCTTCTGTCTCTCCTGCCAGATAGTTCATGCCCATATTATTAAATGAGGGCTGTTCTATCCTTATCTGTTGCTTACTGCATTTAGCATTACTCATATTTCCCACTTCATTATTAACGATAGCATTGTTTTCACCCAGATTTTACTATACATTTCACCTTTCTCTTCTGTCTTTCTGACCATGGTAGTGATTACATTAAAAAGTTCCAGCAATCCAGGAACCACAGTTTCAACCTGATACTTGGCTTCTTCTTCTTTTACTCCATTCATCACCTCTAAGATCTCCTCTACCCATCTCTTCAGCTTTCCCTTTGACCCCTTCCATGTGACCCCTCCTCTTTTACAGTTTTTCACTCCTCTCTTCCTCTCTGTGTCATCTTCTGCTTGCTTACCCACTTGCAATTTCTCCCATTCATGCTAATTATTCACCCTAGATCTTCCACATTGGAATTCATTTCACTCACTTTCCCATTGCCTCCCTCCCATTAACCATTTATATGCTTTGCCTCCCTCCCATTAACCATTTATATGCTTTAATATGTTTTTACAGATTGCAGTTAAGTCCCTTTAATGCTTAAAAAAGGACCTGCCATTGTCCCATTCATTGACTAACAATGCATGTAAATATATATATATATATATATATATATATATATATATATATATATAGGTACATGTTTGTACTTTACTCAAGGATACAACCTGTTCATTTTATGGCTGTAATGTATATGCATATTTACAAGCATTTGTACTTTAGTTAGGCATGTGTAAGGTTTGAAAAGCAGGCCGTTCTGTTTATCTTTCCAAAGCAACCTCTTGCCACTCAGCGGAATGTTATACCGATGTTAGGTTTCCATAGTGACAGTCAGCCACAGTGGTAGCTCTGATCTGAAGTTTGTCAGCCGCAGAGTACATATAGTCTGTCTGGATCCTGTTGATGAGATGGTTGTGGGCTCTGTCATAGTTTTAGTCACATTAAACAAAGAGCGAAAAGGACAAAATGCAACTCTTTGTTGTACCAAAGCTGAAATGGTTCAAATGAACTGCTGTATCAGTTAAAACATTGATGGCAAAAACCTTGGTCCAGCTGCAGGAGCACACACCAAGTGCTAAAATTAGGACTCATCCTAGACCTTCCCGATCATCATTATAGCTGCTTGTCTACTACTATGTCGTTGAAGCTGCAGAGATCTAGCCTTGATGCTTACACACCAAATCTCTCCTGTGTAAATAGCATACACACAAACAGTTAAAAGCTAACATCAGAAGTGTGTCAACACAATTTTTATGTAACCATGGTGTTCAGGGTCTGGCACAACAACGGTTGCATTCATTCATAAATCTAGATACATACTGAAATTAGAAATTGTACTCTGCATTTAATATCCATTCAGCAATGCTTAAAATGTCTCATTTATTAATATTGCTTCTTGAAGGACTACTGATCTATTTTTACATGTCTTCATTCCACATAAATTTTTATGTTATAGGCACACATATACAGGCAGTGTGTTGTGACAGGGTCTATACAAGGCTGGTCAGTTTACTCAGTTGCATTTTTTTGACAAAGTTGAGTTACTATTATTATTATTCATTTGTAAACCGGGTAAGTAAATTAGTCATCGAAGACCCTTTCCAATCACAACTTGGACCATAGGGACAAACACATATACATTATATATGGACAATTTAAAATAGCTAATAAACATGCATGTTTATCAGTGGAAAAGTGGAGAAAACCAATGGAGATACTGGAGAAGATGTAAAGTAAACACATCAAGTTACTAGAGGTTAGGACTGAACTTCAAAGCTGTGAAGCAGAGTTCTTAACCTCTGAGTCACTACACTGCCCATGCATCTTTTATGCATATATCAGCAAGACTTTTGCTGTAAATATGGGTAGGTCTTAAATACGCAGTGTTGTTATGGGTTGCATAGCAGAGCTTCTCAGTTACAAAACAGGTCATTTATAAGTTCAAGAATAAGTCATGAGTATTACAACAGAATGAAAGAAACTGCTTTCTTTTTTTTTTTTATTTCATTTCCAACCTCCCAGCTAATGAGTGTAACTGCTTTCTAATGTTGCAAATACTGTTATTATATAATTATGAAATTTGTTATCGGAGTCTTAGCATCATTTTTTAAACTATTGAAAATTAAGAAGAAGAGTGTAAACAATATCCTTTTTTTCAGGAGGAAAATATTCCCTGTACCACCCATGTTGGGGGGGGAGAGGTTATAGCTCACTATTCCACCTACCGGTTTCTGTCTCAACATCAGAGAAAAGAGGTATAAGGTTTTGATAGATATTCATGTTATTTTCTTAACATCTGAAGCCATCCAGCCTTATAAATAGAATATTTAAGCAGAAGGACTATAGAGGGTGCATCCCTCCATATGGGGATACTGGGAGGTTTCCTCTGTAAAAACAAAAGTGTGTCGTATCAGAATTCTAACTGTGAATTGCTTTCAAAAGTTTCTGGGAGTTACTCTGTGATGTAAAAATGCTTTAATGGCCTGAATTTTACTGTAATATATTGCTATAAGGATTTAAATAATAGTGAATTTTGTGTGAAAGAAGTTACAAACCTTGTGCATAATGTAGACAGTTAAGTTAGATTAGATTAGATTTCTTAAGCTGATTGTTTAATATAAGCTAAATATCAACATTTTAATTTATTATTAATATGTTGAAATATTAAGCTTTTTTTTCTTTTGGTTCATAGGTGTTTACTAGGCTAATGACCACAGGGGCCTTTTTAAGCCTAGCGCATCCCAAATCTCTGACAAGTTCTGATACCCTTGATAAGTGTAAACATGGGCCTGGGAGATGAACCATTTACAGGTTAACTGTGTCCATTAGAGACATCGGTGCCAAACCAGGAATGAATTTCTGGTTTTCCATCCAATTGTCCAAGTTGCACTTGAATTAGATTAGGGAAACTCTGCTTCACATGGATGGGGAGCCTGCTCCATAGACATGGTAGTCTCTGGGGTACATACCTATCTCTCCAGCAAGTCCTATTTATATCACAGGTAAGGTTTAAGTCTTTAGAATATGCAATTCTTCTGCTGTTTCTTTTGTGGATATGCAGGAGATCCATCAGAGTGGGGGTCTGACAACGCCCTGTATGCCAGGCATAAATCTCCCCTCAAAAGCCTGTAGGAGACAGAATACGGGGATAGGGTCTTGAGGCAGTCTGCACAGGACATTTTACTTATGCCCTGCATTCTTTTAGTGAGGAACCTCTGTGGACATTCCAGTTGTTGGATATGCCTAGTTAAGTACATACCAAAGGGGGCATTGTACTCAATGATAAGTCTGATGAATGCTGAATACAGTGGAACAATGACTTCCTTGGCCTTAGATGGCATACCTTTGTTTATAAGTTGAGCAGCATAGAATGATTTCCTCACCACTGTAGACACATGATGGTCAAAGAGTAGAGTGCTGTCTATGTGTGTCCCTAAGTTCCTGACTACTGGGTAATCTCTAAGGGGTGTGCTGACAATATGATAGTCATCAGGGATGGATGATTTCCCAAAGGATACTATTATGCATTTCTTGGCATTTAGTTTTAGTTCATGGCTCTGACACCAGTTGTTTGTCTGTGTCAACCCCTCCTAGAGAACATTTGTGTCAGTGTGAGATTCAATGACAGCTCCTAATTTGCAATCATCTGCAAATTTAGTCAGCTAGAGACCACTGACATTGACCTTGACTTCTGAGAAGTAAATGCCAAAAAGGAGCGGTCCGAGGACTGATCCATGTTGCACTCCACTTGTGACTGGCCTCTTTGTAGAGGAGGACTCCCCAATTCTAACTTCCTGGGTCCTGTCTGTGAGCCAGATGGCTATCTACTGGGTGACATACGGGTTTGTACCTGACCTCTTGAGTTTGTCAACAATGCCCGAGTAGGGTATTGTGTCAAATGCCTTGGCCAGGTCAAGATAGACTGTGAGTGATTTTGCCCTCATCCATTGCTTTGGTGACCTTCTCAAAGAAGTCCAGCAGGCTGAGTAGGAATGATCTGCTCTTGACAAAACCAAACTGGGTTTGGTCCAGTGACTGTCACTGGAGATTTATTATATCTCTGTTAATCATCTCCATGATAATTCTTTCCATGGCTTTACAAAGAAGACTAGTGAGACTTATGGGTCTGTATTTTCCAGGGTTTGCAGATGGCCCACCTTTGTGCGGACGGATGACTGTTGCCTTTCTCCATTCATGCGGCACGAAACCTGTTTGGAGGCTACAGTTAAACAGTAGTTCTAGAGGCACTGATAGATCATGTTTCATGCTATTTAGAAGGCATCCTGGGATATTGTCTGGATCTAATTTTTGCTTGAAATATCAATGATTAAAAAAGGTTTTTGCCAGTTAATAGACTCAGAAGAAAACTAGTGTCATCACTTCACTATTAAATGTGAAAAAATATGAAACATGTTAGTCTGGCAGTTAGTGCAGAAGTCTGAGGTTATGATCAGTTTGCAAGCTGCTGCCTGTGGTACAGGGTTTGATTCCCTCAGTCACCCTCCATTTGCGTAGTGTGTGACCATGAGCACATGACTTAACCTGACAATGCTTTGGAAAAATGGGCTAGGCTCTTCTATGGTCTCCTGCATCACATGTTTAATAACTTATAATCAGACAGAAAATATGATATGGTCGTATGTTCAGTATTACTTCGGAAACACATTTCTTCAAATTTCTTCGTGACAGTACAGTTTTTCAGAAACAAGCTGTTTTTTTTTTCACCTCAAAAGTAATTTAAAACTTATTCTGTAATACATGGCGAATGCTACTCTGTTATCTTATCCTTTCATGTCTATGTTTCTAACAATGCCTAAACAGTGGGGTTTTTCTATATTTGTGTGTGTATATATGTGTGTTTGTAATTTGCCTTTAATGATAAAGGCATGATTTCTGCTGTCACTTTTGCTGGTTTATCTCCTTAATACTCATGGCCACAGTACCACCCTGTGGACAAAATTAGAAACAACTCTGTTTTTTTCAGAGAACATCAGGTTAGTATTTGGTGTTAACATGAACATGTTTTCAGGCAATCATCTGAGTATTATCTATGGTCCAGCATAACTTCCTATACAGCTGCTACTATTAGACATTTCCAGTTAACAGCAATTGTTTTTTTTTTCACATTCCCTTTCTATCTTTAAGAAAACAGTTGCTATCTAAGAGCAGAGACACTATCACAATTAACAAGGTACTGTACCTGAGGTTTTCATGATCAGAAACCTAATGGCAGATTCAGTTTGTCATAATTTCCTTCTCTTCTTTAAGACTTTCTTAACTTCAGATAACTGATCTAGCATACAACAGCAGTCAGTATACATACTATGAAAACAAGTCAATCAGTGAGTGCACTGTACAGACAGAACTCAAGAAATATACAGTATTCTCAGTATTTATCCCAACAGTAGCCCCAAGTAAATTGTGTGATAAAAATATATCCCTACAACCCCTTGACTCATTCCAAGTTCTTAACACAAGAGCTTGACAACAGTTCCTTCGATTATACAACCTCAAGTATCTAAAACACAGGCAAAAAATTACTCAGGTTTGTAAAAAATACAACCAAATGTAACTTTTTGTTTAAATCATTTTTTTGCAAAGGACAGGACTCTGCAACTCCCCTGTGTGGAGATTAAGCCCCCTACATCTGACAAATTAAAATACTTGCACTCAGACAAAGAGCAATGACATGGAGTGTAAAGCCTGCCTTGGGTCTTTTGCCAGGAAGCTGCAGATATAGACCAGTAACTTAGCAGACACATATCAGCAGTAACATCCTTTTCATATGTGCCTCAAGTTAAAAAGCAAAACAATGAAAAAAACAATATAAGACTAGAACTGTTAAGCTGAGCAACTGTGTTAGTGATCCAAGACCTAACAAGAGGCTAATAAACATGTGTCCTGTACAGTGCATCCATACTTTTATCTGCAGTCTTAGTACATCATCAGATGTTCAGCTACACTCTCAGTGTCTTCAACAGTTTATTTTTCAGCCTTGGTGCATCATCAAAGCTAGTAAAAACTAAAGTAAATATTGACATTGTGTGTGTGAAACACTGATATAGCCACCTCACAGAATACCGCAGCCTAAAACAACCTCCTAAACACAAATCAACTTTTAATTTAAGAGCAAAAATTAGAAAAAAATCCAAGAAAGTAAAACACAGACTACATTTTACATTCACTTTAATGTAAAAAAGGAACAAAAACATTAACAAAATCCCTGCCACCCCCAACAAACCAAACACTTCTCATCTAGCTTTACCCATAGAAATTAATTGCATTCTTTCTAAAATAATAAAAATAAAAGTACTAAAATACTCCCTGAGATTCAGAAAGGCTTACTTCGATGGGAAGTCATAATGTCAAAAGGTTTCCACACGATCCACATTGGTGTAGTGTGGAGAGCAGCCTTGCTCAAGAAGGCACATTCTAATGTGGCAGGCAAGACAGAAGGCTACTATTAATTAGCTGTGTGCTATATTCCAGAAATGTTCTCAGCTCTCGATTTACAAAGCTGAGTGATGAAGAAAATCACTTGGCTGATTAAAATTTTACTCGACGGAAAAAGTTCACTCCTTCTTTTAACAGTGCTCACTAACTGACCAGCCCAAATAGGGCAATTAGCATAGACAGAGAGGATTTCTATGAATCCCAGTCAGATCTGATTACAGCCAGTAAATCAGATAACAGCATTACTGACAAAGCAAACCCAGCTCTGACTATCTGAACTACATAAAACTAAACAAAGTAAAGCATACTTTATGTGCAAAACTAAATATCCTAAAACTACCCTCCCCAACTAGTAAAATGCATGAAAATGAATTGCCACTACAAAATAATAATTACAAATTACTCAGAGGTAGACTACAAAGTCACCCGTGAAACATTTAATTTATAAAAAATCTACACAAACTGCCCGTGTATTTCAATAGAAATCGATTCAGTTAATATTGCATATGAAATCAATTACTAACAATATACTAATAAAGAAAAAGAAATAAATAAATGGTTAAATAGAGCATGTGGGCATCTGATTTGGATGACACATGAAATATCTTGTATTGTAGCAAAAGTAAAATAGGTCCTTAAACCTACAATACAAGATTTTTCAAGCACTACACGTTACACCTACAATACAAGATTTTTCATGCACTTGTTTGTCTTTTGGCTTTTCGGTAAGGGGTCACCACAGTGGAACTCCAGTCCGCTAATGATTGGCAGTAGATTTTTTATGAAATGCCGAGGTGCCAGCTCGATGCTCAACCTTCAACGAAGGCACGCCCATTTACGCAGCATGTCTTTCGAATGCTACCCAACTGCGGGGAGGACATGCAGACTCCACACAGAAGGCACTCCCAAGCCCAGCTGAGAATGGAATGAGAGAACCTCTTGCTGTGAGGTAACAATGCTACTGCCATACAACCGCGGCATTTAAACACCCGCATGTTCCATACTTTTTAATATTATTGCTAACAGTCATGCTTTCAGGGCTCCATACTATGTATTGAGGCTGGTTTATCTATATTTTTAGAAAAATAATCCTTATTTCTCCCATTAACCTTCCATGACTGCTCCACACCATACCAGTTGATTGTGCAGGCATTTTATTTATTTATTTATTCATTCATTCATTCTTGGTTGACAAGGTTAATCCCATTAGGTTAGCAGCCACTTTTCTGGGAAGACCCGGTGTGGTACTTTTACTAGCAGGGAAATTTGGCCAGGGCATCATAAACTTCTCCTACTCTTCATTGTCGAGAGTGGGACCCATTTTTGCAGGAACACATTCTGTTTCCATTACATTCCACAAACAGAGGCAGCATGGAGAAACAGAGAGGCAGATGGACAGAGAAGACGATGATGGAGAGGTAAGAGAAATAGAGGAGAAAGTAAATATCAATATCAGACAACGTGTGCAGGATTCTGAGGAAATGTTCCAAATAAATCTGTTTGATGAAGATTAGACAGCAAATGATGGATGTATAGTTACAACCATCAAGTTGGAAGGGTGGCAGGATGATTTACTTAAAGAAATGGTGATGCAGAGTGAGTCAGAAAATGAAGGAGATGTTTCCTGGTGAGACATTATGGAGACAATACAAAAGTAGGATGCAGACACAATACTGAAGAATAGTGGAGAAATGGTAAAGAAAACACATGCAGAGAAAGTAAAAGAAGGCAGAAGGGGAGTAGCAGAAAAGAATGCAGAAAAAAATGAAAAAACACAAGTATGTGGAAAGGGTCCAAAGTAATTAAGACAAAGAAGTGGACAAGTGTGAAAAAAGAGAGGAACAATTTAATAGCTCTCTTTGGTGGAAAAGCACATGAGGTAGGAGCATTTATTACTATTAACAAAGAGATATTTAGTGACATATCTGAGACTGCTTATTCAATAGAAAATTTTCTTGCAGAATATGAAAAAAAGAAAGTCTGTAACCAATGGAATCGTTATGTAATAAAAGCATTTAACAGAGAAACAAAAAGAAAAAATCATGTTCAACTTCAAGCAAAGGTAGAAAGAGAGACTGTGAAAAGGCATTTGAAAACTTCATGTAAAGAAGTACTGGACATTGCAATACTTTAAGTCAAAAGGATTTTATGGACTGGTTGCTGGGACTGTAATATTGTGTTAAAATAGAAAGAGAATAAATATATACATATACCAACAATGATAGACGTGGAGGGAAAAGGGGTGCCATAACATACTAGGGACAACCCAAAACATCTTTTTTTGTGTAAAAGGAGGAAATGTGATAAGTAACTGTAACAAAAGAAAATGTTATATTTGTGGAGAAATGCGATATGATGCAAAAATGTGAATTACAATGTTATAAATGTTAAAAAACATTGAACATTTATGGATGAACTGCAAAAATAAAAATAAGAGTAAGGAAAAGGAAAGAGAAGAACATAAACCAAAATAAGAAATTTTAGAAGTAGTAGAAATGGAAGAAAAATCAGATGAGAAAAAAACACAATAAAGAGAACATATGAGAAGGTTTTGAAATAAAGGATTAAGACGACATAAATTGGGAGGTAGTAAAAAAAAAAAATTATATTGATAAAAGGGCAAAAGATATAAAAAGAAAAATTAAAGGGATAAGAACAAAAGAAAAAAAGAAGAAAGGAACTTGATGAAAAAGAATGTAAACAGCTAATGATTAGGGGTTGGTATAATGGTTAAGGTGTTTGACTCACAGATACAAGATACAGTGTATTATTCCAAGTATAACACCATCGGACACACCACGAGAAGTGTAAAAAGTCTTCTTTTATTCAGACAGCATAAAAACAGAACAAGATAAGCGCTTTCGCGTGCTGAATGCACGCTTCCTCAGATCTCATTAAACAACAGATACAACTTCATTCAAATAGTAAACACCAGCCAATGAAAACACATTGTCAATTAAAAACCAATTTCAAATTAATCTAATTCAATTCATTAATTGCTAAGAGATAAATTACTTCATTGAACAATATGTTAATGTAACCTAGATCGCAACCCTGTTGCAATTCAAAACAGCAACTGAATATAAAACCAACATTCATATTATTCAACTTATAATAAACTATGCGATGTTTATTCTAGAACATCAACAAATACATTTCATTTCTGGTGCTAAAATTTAAACACAGAAAAGATGTATAAACTAGACTGTTCATTAAAATCCTTTCTGTGATGTCATATTGACCTGTTGAAACGCTAAAACAGCTCGCTTCAACCAAGTTACATCTCCGTAGATGCTCTATGGAACTGGCGCTTTTGTTTTCTGCAGCCATCTCTATATTTATCAGAGCAAATTGTTTAGACACTTAAAAAATATGCATACAAATATATATATATTTTAAATCTAAAACAGCTCTAATATCTAAGCTGATACAAATGGCATCGGAGTGTATTGCTAATATAAAAAGCAACTATGCGATTTATAAACTGAAGCACTTTGAAGTCATAATGACATACTTGCATATTAATAGTAACCAAATAAATACTCAAAATTCTCTTTTGAGCTATGTACCCCTATAACCAGGCAAGAATATAATCCTGAATTCTTTTAAGATCTTTAAATATTAAGCCTGTATTCACCGCTGGTATAAGGAATGTACAACACTGTAAAGAAATTTCACTAGCATACGCTAGTGAATAAAATAAAATTACTCAATATATAATCTCTCATAAAACATGAGTATATGAGATATCAATTATTAAAAATATAAGCAATATCAATGTTGACAAAAAACCTGTGTTAAAAAATATATTGTATTGATTAAAACCTATAATATTGTATTATAGGTTTTAATCAATACAATATATTTTTTAACACAGGTTTTTTGTCAACATTGATATTGCTTATATTTTTAATAATTGATATCTCATATACTCATGTTTTATGAGAGATTATATATTGAGTAATTTTATTTTATTCACTAGCGTATGCAAGTGAAATTTCTTTACAGTGTTGTACATTCCTTATACCAGCGGTGAATACAGGCTTAATATTTAAAGATCTTAAAAGAATTCAGGATTATATTCTTGCCTGGTTATAGGGGTACATAGCTCAAAAGAGAATTTTGAGTATTTATTTGGTTACTATTAATATGCAAGTATGTCATTATGACTTCAAAGTGCTTCAGTTTATAAATCGCATAGTTGCTTTTTATATTAGCAATACACTCCGATGCCATTTGTATCAGCTTAGATATTAGAGCTGTTTTAGATTTAAAATATATATATATTTGTATGCATATTTTTTAAGTGTCTAAACAATTTGCTCTGATAAATATAGAGATGGCTGCAGAAAACAAAAGCGCCAGTTCCATAGAGCATCTACGGAGATGTAACTTGGTTGAAGCGAGCTGTTTTAGCGTTTCAACAGGTCAATATGACATCACAGAAAGGATTTTAATGAACAGTCTAGTTTATACATCTTTTCTGTGTTTAAATTTTAGCACCAGAAATGAAATGTATTTGTTGATGTTCTAGAATAAACATCGTATAGTTTATTATAAGTTGAATAATATGAATGTTCACTTGAGACAACCCTTAAATTAGGTTTTATATTCAGTTGCTGTTTTGAATTGCAACAGGGTTGCGATCTAGGTTACATTAACATATTGTACAATGAAGTAATTTATCTCTTAGCAATTAATGAATTGAATTAGATTAATTTGAAATTGGTTTTTAATTGACAATGTGTTTTCATTGGCTGGTGTTTACTATTTGAATGAAGTTGTATCTGTTGTTTAATGAGATCTGAGGAAGCGTGCATTCAGCACGCAAAAGCGCTTATCTTGTTCTGTTTTTATGCTGTCTGAATAAAAGAAGACTTTTTACACTTCTCGTGGTGTGTCCGATGGTGTTATACTTGGAATAATACGCTGTCCTGCTTTGCCTGAAGACACTTTGGAAAACGGTGATATTATCATCTATTTTATTTTATACAAGATACAGTGTTTGATTCTCACCTTTGGGAAAGAAATTAGCTAGGTTTAGAACGACCTATTAAGGAAGCTTACATAGTAATTAGCTATGAACGTATGAAACCATGAATCTAAGGAAAAGGGAAAATGAAAATTTTAAAGTGCTTTCTGTAAACGTAAATAATATTAAGACTTTAGTAAGAAGAATAGGGATTTTTGGAGTGGTGTAGTACTTGTGGTATAAATGTAATTATATAAGAAGACACAAGATTTTTAACAAATGAAGAAATATTACAAACAGAGAAATTATGGGGAGGAAAGATAATCTGGAATTTGGGAA
>NC_056742.1:417593558-417728558 GCF_019279795.1 Protopterus annectens
AGCAACAGGCACTTTCTGAATAATAATAAGCATAAATCAACCATATAAAAATATGACAGAAACCAGAACATTCTGCAAAATCAAGGACAGATGAAAAGCCACTGTAGTACTTGTGTCTACCTTGGATGGGGGGATATTCTGCACATTTACTCTGCATAACTGCTCCTTGCCTTGCTTGGACACATCCAGAGTCACTACATGGGGGAGGGGGGGTGCAACAAGTATGTCACAATTTGAAATATCTCTGGCTGACTGTGATGGCCCTGATGCATTTGTCATACCTCTCAACCTCAGAGCAAGACATCTGGACAAAGCCATACACAGAAGTGGGACAAAGGCCCAAAAATAAGGACAATTTTTTAAATATTGCTCTTAAAAGATAATAGAATAGTAGGTATTGCATTAGTATGAATTTTCTGAAGGGTATGAAATCTGAAACTTAAATGTCTGTCATTAGTTTCTAACTTCAATCTTTAATGATTTGCTACTAATTTTCCAAAAAACACAATTTTATGAAAAATGGACCAAAAATGTGATGCAAACATATAAAATAGCCCTACAATACAGTTAGGAACCTGTCAAAACAGGGACACTTTTCTAATATCAGTACTGCTAACTTGAGCAGCTGACAAAATAAAAGAATCTACATGCATTTCTGAAATAAAAGTAATCTATAACTCTGATTATTACAGTTATTTATTAATTGTAAACCCTCCACATTTTCTTCCAAAATTGCCATTTTGCGGAGGGATTATTAGGGGAAGAGCAACATTTTGAGCCAAAATCGGGGACAGCTGAGAGGTTTGGATTTGCCTAATTCTATAAAGCAATTTATTTGCACGTATCTCTCAACCTGTTAATGCAGGAAATCTGGACAAGGCCAAATATATTGGGGGAACGTATAAACAGTACTAATAATTGCTCTTGTATAAACTGAGACAGTTGATAGAATATAACAGGTCTTGCTTTAGCATGGATTTTTCTGAAGGTTATGAAGTCTGAAACTCAGCATCTGTCATTATTTAGTGACTTAATTCCTAAATGGTTTGCCAGAAAACCACAAATTTTATGAGGAACAAACCAAAATAAGAAGCAAAAATCTATTCATTCTGTGAAAATCTGGACAATTGAAAGATATAGTTCAGCCGGGGCTGTCTTTGAGTTTGCTGCCCTTCCCCCTCATAAAATCATGGTCGAATTGAGCCTCCCCCCTGCAGCCATTCCAATGAACCATTACTTGGCTATTTCACCCCATTTACCATAAACACTAATGTGCATACTGCTTTACTTCTACGATGATTTGGACTTCATTTGAAAGTTTTATTTTGCATTTTACAGCATAAACACTAAGACATCTGCTAAACAAAGCAATGCAGTCTCACAATGAAAACAGACTTAGCATTAAAACTTCTCTGCCCTTGAAACTCACATTCAGTGAAACAGCATTGAAACCCACATTCAATGAAAATACATTTTGCTAGTGGCAGATAAAGATTAGCTTTGGGCTGTTTTCAAATCATATGCCCCTTGCACACAAAACATACACGTGCTCTTTGATACACCTTCCTGACTGTATTAAATTATATTCCTTGTACAATATAGTACAGTTGTTAGACGGTGTTTTAAACTTATTGTTTTGAATATTTTTCCAGTAAACAATGAAACAAAATGCATGCACCAATAATGACAAAACTGCCCAATTCAGAACATTTTTCTAGTAAACAATGAAACAAAATGCATGCACCAATAATGACAAAACTTCCCAATTCAGAACATTTCCATCATACAAGTCTACTCAAACTTCTACAGTCCACCACTATCAGTAAATATTAACAATCTCTGAAGAAGTAAAAGTCATCTAAATAATTCATCATTAAAGAAATCTGTAACTAATGAAGAGGTTGCTGCTAGCAAACAACTTTATATTTCATTGTTTCATCTACAAATAAAGTGCCTGTTGCCCTTGAGGAATAAATTGCCTATGTTGCATTAAAAAATGATAAGCTAGTAATATTGCAATAGGGAATGGATGGCAAACTGATAACAGGTTCATAGTTACTAGGTATCTTTGCCAAAAAGGACTGTAGTATCCATCCCCCTGTACAGTATCAGAAATGCATCTACCTACTGTGGGAGTAGAACACACAGCCTTCTAAATCAAAAGCAAGTACACTACCTGTTGTGCTATTAACAATGCAAACAGACTCAGCAATACAGCACTAAACTTTTGTTCCCCTGCAGCTCTCAGCTTCTTGTAAAATCTACTTGACACTCAGCTGTATCTCTGAACTTTGCAGCACAAGAAATCTGGAAAAAGCCAAAATTTATTGGAGGGGGGGGATAGCCCCAAAACCAGGGACACATTTTAAACATTGCTTGTATAATGTTGGAAAGTTGCTACAATAAAAATGCTGTGTTATCACCATATATTTTATTGCCGAGTATTGAACCCAGGACTTTGTGCAAAACAGTCAGAGCAACATACCACTATGCCAAATAATCAATTTAGTGAAACAGAGGAAGACTGAAACTTAAATGGCTACCATTTAGTGAATTCAGTTCTCTCCATAGCTGTCAACCTCTTAGCACAAAACACCTGAACAAAGCCAATAATGGGGGAATACAGCCCCCAAACATATTCAATGAATTCAGTTCTCACCATAGCTCTCAACCTCTTAGCAAAAAACATGTAGACAAAGCCAGCAATAGGGGAATACATCCCCCAAACATATTCACTGAATTCACTTCTCACCATAGCTCTCAACCTTAGCACAAAAAACCTGGACGAAGCCAATAATGGGGGAATACAGTCCCACAAATAGGGACAGATTTCAAATACCCATGTTATAAACTTAGAAAATTGCTAGAATAAAAGGTTTTGTGTTACCATGTACTTTCTGAAGACTATGAAGTCTGAAATTCAAATGCTTGTTATTTTTATTTATTTAACATTTGTTAACCAGGAACATCTGACTTGGAACAAAAGCCAATTTTCAGCAGAGGCCCAGAGAGAAACACTCCAGACATATGTCTTCGTAAGATGGAAGAACATGCAGACTCCACACAGAAGGAACCCCAGCCAAAAATCAAGCCAGAGAACCTGTAGCTGTCAGGCAACAGTGCGACCAGTGCACCACTGACTGTGTAAGGTAACAAAAATACAGAAACCACAGATTTTATGAGGAACAGAACAGAACAAATATGAGGCAAAAATCTAGAAATTTTTTACAAATAGTGGAGGGTAGGGAATTCAGGCCCTTGCCATCTGCAACCAAGGTACAGGGTTCAAGCCTGAGGTATTCTCTACCCACCACTATGTGTTCTCTCTAGCCACCAGTATACAGCAACTGGGGCATTACACACACACACACACACACACACACACACACACACACACACACACACAAATATGGGTCCATGGCCTTTCATTGCTGTATAGCTCCATATCCACTCACTAAGCTCCTGTGAGATGTCACTGATCCCGACGTGAAGTCCTTCCTTCCTGCGACAGTAGGCCAGCCTGCAGACATTGAAGTCCCATCTCTTTCACACACACACACACACACACACACACACACACACACACACACACACACACACACACACACACACAATTACATGCATGGGTCCAGGGACATCCATTGCTGTATAGCTCCATATCCACTCGCTAAGCTCCAGTGAGATGTCACCAATCCTGTGGTGAAGTCCTTCCTTCCTGCAAGAGCAGGCCAGCCTGCGGACATTGCAGTCCAATAGCACAGGTCACCCCCGTGTAAGATATACTGTTACAATGTCCTGGATGTTCATTTCAACAATAAGGAGATGTATATGCTTTTCCAAATACAGAATACAGATTCTGAAATGTTTAAATTACCTTCATATATAAAGCACAGACACATTATAAAGAGACAGTGGACTGTAAATCTTTACATCTATTGTTGACAACTCTACCATAATGTGCGAACAAGAGGCACATCAGAAACATAGCATGTGATACACTTATAACCATTTGTTGTAGTAGTAAAGTTACTAGCTCAATATTTGTGCCTGACTCTTGATTACATGTCTGATCTCCTCAAGCTATCCTGTATATAGATGTCCTAATACTTGCCTTGACTGACTCTCACACTGGTCTCTTTCTTCTTCCCTGATCACCAATAACTATTTGTCAATATTTTATTGCTTTATTTCCAGCTTCCACCTTCTTATCTCTCTGAATCACCCATCAGCCATTAAATATCATCTCCAGCTAGTACTGCTTCTTCCTTTTCAGCCCCCCCCCCCCCGTTGATACTGTTTTACTTGCTCATCTACATCTGAGGCCTTTACTAGGTTCTGTTCTGGGAGCCAAACAGACTGATCCCTGTTATTTGTAAGTGACTGGCCTATCCCTTGAGCTGCCATTTTATTACTATGAGCCTGAAGGTAACATCTCTACCACTGCCATTTTGTTATTTTCTGTCACACTTGGCATCCATAGTATAACACTTATTACAGCACAAAAACATTACATAAATCAGTTTGTCTTACTGTTGAAAGCACATTTGCTTTCTAGGAGGCAAAGTTTCCCTTTAAACATTCAGTGCAGAAGTAAGAGCTTGTCGCTCAGGTATCTGTAAAACCTACTGAGGGCATCCTGTTTGAGTATCTTTCTGTACACCAGAGAATATCACCCTGGCTAAGAATGTTTACCCTTTCCTCATCCCATCCACCCCATAGTTAGTCTCAATTGTATTTATTTAATAAGTTATTCACTTATTCATTTAGTCAATTGCTGATGAATATCTATGTATACCTATGACTTGTTGACCATTTGCAGCATTGACTTCTGAAATATTGACATAACTATGTCAAAACATGGAACAGCAACATGCACTGAGCATGCTCTAATAATTACTCCTGAACAGGCTAAACCTATTACAAGTGTTTATGCAGGTAATCAAGTTGCTCTGCACTTCCCACATCCCCTGCTAATTATATATACCAACTCCAAGATTGCATAATATCAGGGAAAGAGAATATTCCCCTACCCAGGGGTTGTCAATCTCATATTCTTGTCAACCATCTTTGCCTGTTGTCCAAATGATGTCAACCAAACAGCTGTTGACATAGTGCATGTTTGATGGGTGGTAATACAATAGCATATATAGACACATAGATAGATATAGATATAGATATAGATATATAGATACAGTGGCACTTCACGAAAGGGCTGAAACATTATTCTCATTAACATCAACATACTTCTGCACATGCTCTGAGGTATGTACTCAGACCATACAAATTTAAAAACAGTGTTTTTTGCAGGAGGTCAAGGCCCCTGCAGCACCTACTAATTATTTTTCCAACTCTGAGATCGCACAGTCCCTGGGGAAAGGGTATATTCTTTCAACCAAATTGTGTTAACAATACAGAAATTGATTTAAACTTATATTGACTACTATATTGAGTTGGAATAAATTCTTCGTGTTTCAGTATTGGAGCCTTCCTTCATTTCACACAGTGGTTCGATATTAAGTGTGTATTTTTGGTTGAACCTGTGTTGGTTCTGTTGGAGTGTCTATTCGTTATATTGACTACTTGCAGGTAACCCATATACTATATCTAGATAGATAGATATAGATATAGGAGCCATTCATTTAGTCAAATGTAGTTTTGGTTAACATCTGTTTAGTTAACATAATTTGGTCAGCTAAGCGGACGGTTAGCAGCTGTGCGAGCTTGCACAATTCTTGGGTTGGGGAATATGCCTTTCCCCAATATTGTGTGATTGTGGAGTTAGTATATATAAATTGGAGAGGCTGCAGGGAGTGCAAAACAAGCTTTTTGTCTCACTTTTGTTTCCTGTTTTAGTTTTGCATGTGCCAAAGTTATTGCTCAGAGCATGCATAGTAATGTGTCAACATGCATTGTTGATGTTTTGTAGTCAATGTGTATAACATCTGGATCTTTTGATTATTGTCAGTTGACCCATATAGACATATAGAGATATAGCTATATAGACATAGACATATTCACACAATACCTTTATAAATCTTCCATAAGGTGTAAATTATCACAATACATACTAATAATTAAAAAAAATCATTATACAGAGAATGGATTGTCATTACAAACTGTGTACTACAGTACATAGTGATGAGCACTTCTGTTCCTTACATCTGACTTGGAGCTTCTTCAGACAGTAAATGAACCATCATTTGTGCATTAAATAGCAATCCACAGTGTTGTTTGACATATAACCATCAATTAAAAAAATAAGAATTGTTGTTTGTCTTTCGGCTTTTCCTGGTTAGGGGTCGCAAATTAAAAAAATGAGAATATTAAGATAAAATGTTAAAATCATATTCATATCCACATATGTACATATATACACATAAACTAGATCATTAAAAGTTTCAAATCAGCTTGTGGTATTCACAGACAGTCTACCATCCAAATTCTAACCAAGCCTAACCCTGATTAGCTTTCAATATGCCAAGCATTCAACTCAAACACTGACAAATTTTAACTGCTTCAGTTTCATTTCATATTTAATAAATATATGTTAATTTAGACCAGGGGATGTGTTGCCAGTCTAAATTCTCTGTTGTCTAATTTTATCTCAATCTCTACACCATGCCCATCTTAAATAACTCTTTCAAGTACATAAAATATTGTTTTTTTCTAAAATATGGCAAATATTGGGACGTTTATATTGTGTATTATAATATTAATGTTTTCTTATGGAAGACAAATGGTTCAATATAAGCTGCTGTAATTTCTTACTCACATGGCCACTACAGAATCAATCACAGTTATTTCTATTTGTGCTCTTTCATTGTTTCCACATTTCTTTGCTTTATACAAATGGTCTTAAAGTTTCTGAAATATCTGTAATACCCATAGAGGATCTCTAGTTATTTATCTTGTTATAGACTCCCTAAGTTAGGCAACAACCCTTACTGCTTTCTGTTGCCCATGTCATTGTGCTAAAAGTTTTTGTGCTCTGGAGTTATTATCAAAAACAGTTGCTTAACAGCAATCTTGTAAACTTATGCATATTATCCAGACAATCCCTTATTTTCTCTTTAGCATTCTGCAGTTGCTCGTCTTCTTAATTTCTGAGATGCCTCTATATTCTCAATATAGTCAGGACATCTAAATAATTGCTGATACTTCATAACTGTATCTCTTTTTCTTTTATTTCTACCCTATTTTTAACGTCTACTTTCATTTTATCACACTCACTAGCTATAACTTCTGAAGAAAGTAGACATTTCTATCTTTCCTAATAACTCTCAAATGATTTTCTCTACCGTTAATTAAATTCCATTCTTTTTAATAGGTAGATGTGAAATTGCCGGTGTTTCATTTTTACTTCATTACTCTGCATATTTATCTAAGTTTTCATTGGTACATGATCTGAAATACTTATTGGATGTGCACAGAATTAAATGCACATATTGCTCTGAAATATAATATCTGGCCAGTCTAGCCCAGTTATTGTACTTTGAGTAATACTATGGGAAATAATTTGTAAATACCCTCCAATAATATGTAAATACCCTCCAAGTTCTTACTACTGAATTCACATTTTCTGTGCCAAATATTTTCATAAATTTCTACCCTCTTTTGTTATATTTTCACTTCTAGGTCCCCCAGATACACCCTCAGTGTTGCAAATCACGTTCCATTCCCCATCTATAAGTAATATTCTCTGATGATAGCTAATTATTTCTCCCAAATTTTCTTATGCTCCATAATAACAGTTTTAGGTAAAATATAATTACATGCCAGTGTAATGCTCCCCCTTGCCAGTAGCTCCTTACTGTCACAAATCTACCATTATTTTTATCCCTCTTCTATAACTATTGGAGCTCCTCTAGCAATTAGTGTAATTAATCCCCTTTTCCTTTGTCCCCAGCATTCTGCCGAATATTCATCCTGAAATCCTTTCTTTACCATGTGTCTCGTACAGCATTATTTGCAGTCTGCATTTCTTAATATAATTCAATACTCTTACATTTTTGTCTATACCTGTGAGGCCACTTATGTTCCATAATAATATGGATCTCATAGCCATTATAATAAGTTATTATTTCCACTTATTATGCGTGATAGCTTTTCTAAAAGTCTATTTCCAACATTATTGTTATATGCATGCATTAATGTTTGGTAGGTTTTTCTTTTATATAATTCTTTCTTGCCATCTCCATTTGAACCTGTCACATTTTTCAAGACTTTTTTTATTTTAATGAAAAGTTTTAAAAAACAGATCCCAAGAACACACCTCCAGAACCTATTAACTTAAAACAAACCCCTAAAACTATGTATATCCTCAATTAATGAAATTTAATCCTCCTGATAGGAACAACTGTCCCAAATTGACAGCTGTACCTACAAGCATTACCTAATAAAATACTAAGGTTGTCCCTACTGAAATGCATGATACAGCCAGTGCTCTCACTTACACCAATTGCTGTTTATTCTTGTCTTATCTCTGTTCTCCTTCAATATATGAAAAGTAGCTTGTATTTTGCCAGGTAACATTAACTTTTAACCTTAAAAAAGTGCACTGGCTACCTTTTAATAAAACTAAAGTATACACTGTTCTAGTAAATGGATTAAAGTATTTAGGATGTTAGGAAAACTATCTTGTATTTACTTTCAATAATTTCAGACTTTATTTTTTACTGAGCTGCTTGCCCTTGTACCTTTTAATTTTACATTTCAATGAGTGAGCAGTGTTCAGAACTCTCAAGATTAGTTGCCTTCACCTGTAGTCAGCCTATCTCCATGGAAACATGAGAATAGAATGTACAACTACTCTCAGCTACACTGAACATTTTTTGCTAAAGGAAAAAAGAAAGAAAAAAAATCTAATATCATTAGATGTGGAAGAAACTCAGCCATTCTCATTATATTCACCATGTTTTTAGATTATGCCAAGGGTCTTAATCCAGGCATTCTCCTATGCAAAAGTAAGAGAAAATTTCTCAGTTCTACATATATTTTAATCAGTGCACTTTTACACCTCTTCCCTACCCCAGCAGCCCAAGATTACAGCATATTAACTTAAACATGCTTTTGTCCAGCCTTTCTTCTCTTTTTCACATTGTAATATCTACATTTCTTAAAACTAAAAAGTACTTGCTTGTTATCATATCCAACAATCACTAAAAAGACTCAGTGTCACCCTCTCATTTTTAGATACCTCTGACTATATACTACACAAATCTATTTTACTATATAATATGCAGGTATACCGTGAAATGTTTTATAGAAATACTGTTAAGAACAAAACTTGTTTTACTTACATTTACTTTTTTCTTTTTAGTTTCCTTCTCAACATTAATTATACGAAGTGGGGTATATGCTTTTCAGTCCAGCCATAGGTTTAACAAAGTCAACAAAAGTCTAATCTTTCCCAGCCATTTTGTCTTTTAAAACCTTATTTCACAAATTTGATTGATGCTTTATAGTTTCATATTAATTCACTAATTTACTGTTGCTGGTCATCTTCATGTTCATTTTTGTCTCCAAACACCAGTCTCCAGTTCAAGTCCAAGGCACACTTGTTTCTTCTAGTCAGCTCCTGTGCTTTTTCTGTCTCTCAAACATTTTCATTTGGAACATTGGGAAAGGTCTCTCTGTAAACTTTATTATCAGAAGAATGACAAGGAGAGTCCCCTTCTGTTTGATGTCTCACTTTTTTGTTTGACAACTGTTCATAATTGCTTCTTAGCCTAGTCTGTAGAAACAAATGCTTTTAATTCCTCAGGAAAAACGTAAATATTCTAAAGACAGCTGGTTATAGCAACTTGAATGTCACACCTGCCTCTCAACATTCCCCAATTGCTGGGATAAATTTGCTTCTCTTTTGCCTGGTGTACATTTTTGCTGGTATGATTGCATCTTTACTAATACAAGTCTTGGCTGCTTTCTCATGGCTAAGTTTGGAGGACACAATTAATGTGCCCTTTCAATTATTACATCCTGTTGTGAAATACCAGTCCAGTTGCTTATTTGTACATTCATAAAATTAATACATTCTAGTCCTTCCATTTTCTTCTCGTACTTAAAGGCATTTTCCCATCCAAACAGTTACCAAACCTGGCCCTATTTAGCTTGCAGGTTGATTTGGCCACTGCCTATTTTAACTGCTTCAATTGAATTCAGATTTATTTAGACTAAGTGAGGTGCTGCCTGCTTACACTAGCAGCTAATGTAGTTAGAGTAGTTTTCTGTTGTCCATTTTTCTTGGTTTTACTGCTTCTGTCTGAAATATCACTTTCAAGTACATAAAATAAAAGTTTTGTAAAATCTGGGCAAACTCTGAAGTCTCTATAATGCATTACATTCTTCATATCTTTTTATGGGTTGCAAATTTTTCAACATATGCTGCTGTAGTTTCTTAGACTAACATAAAAAGCACCACTGTTAGAACAAGTGGCACTATAAACCATTCATCCAGTCAAATAAGTGTATCAAGTATATCATTTTTTATTACCATATATTCTAAATAAGTGCAACAAAATAACAATGACTGCATGCACAAAATATATACTGTACAAGAAGAGATGCATTCATTTTGAAAGTTAAATTATTAAAGACAGAGCAGTATACAAGGAACAAAGGGAAATAAGTTTAACGTGTTGAGCTACAAGATATTTCAGACCAGTTTCATATCATTGGATAAGGACTTCAGGTGCATAAATTGAGGACTTGCAATAAATGATCATAGCTCCCATGCTGGATTAAGATGAGATGAGTGAGATAAAGTAAATGTGTAAATCTGCAGATGAATATGTTACATACATCTCAACTGTCCAGAATTGTGCAGAATGTCCAGATTTTTGCCACATGGTGTTGGTCCGCTCATTATAAAATGTGTTTCTTTCTGGCAAATCATTGAGAATTTAGTTCACTAAATAGTGTTGGACATTCCAGGCTTTATATTCTTCACAAAATGCATGTTAATGCAAGGTCTGTTATACTAACCACTTTCTAAGTTTATACAAGCAATGTTTACATTTTGTTCTTTATTTTGGGACTTTGTCTCCCTGTTATTTTTGGCTTTGTCCAGAATTCATGCACTAAGAAGCTGAAGGGTATGAATGCACAAAATGTACAAAACATAAAACCCACTAAAAATAATACAGCATGTAAATTTGCCTATGTCACAAGTGATAATTCAAGAAAGGTGTTTAAAAATAATAATAATAATTCTAACACATGCAGTCAAAATGGAAGTAAAGCTGTAAGGGTTTGCTTTTGCTAGCTCTGAGTCTGCTCCTGTTTTATTATCTGCTTCCATAGTGCTTCAGTGATTTACTGGACTGAAACACTTTGAGCTATATTTTATGAGTGACTGTCATTACTTTTTTAGCTTTGTTCTTCTTAACTGGGATTTTATAACTGTTTAATTTCTTCCAGTATTCTGCAATTTTCAACAGATCTGCAGTCTGTCCTTTCACCAGTATGCTAGAAAATCCTGGTAGATGATGGATTCTCAAGTTACACAGAAAAAATGCCATCAATTTCAACTCCAAAGAAAGAAATGCAGCATAAAAGGCATAAAACATCAGGAAAGGAAGAAAGATGCTTCTTCCAAAGTACTAATTGCCCCCTCAATAAACTAAAAGAAGTATTCCATCCATTACATGTAGCTGTACAGACAATGTCTGCACAACTCAGTAGGTATTAGTAATACTTTGGTTGAATAAGTTTGTAGGGTTATGGAATACAAGACAAGAGTTTTAACCGCCGAGGGCAATATTTCTAGTACTGCATTCAGGATTGACCTACTTTCCAATGATCTTTCAGCTATAAAAGAAAAGAAAAGAAAAACTTGGCTGACCTAGAAGTAAAAATAGTTATAAAAATATTGTCATTGGGGTTGAATAAATATGATTCTATCAACCTAATATATGTTATTCAGGACATTATCTAACAACTAGCTGAGGAACCAAAGGCAAAGAAAAAAATCATAATAGAAAAGGAGCACAAGGTTCTTTGTACAAAGTCTACTTCTGATTCTCCTAAAGTAGTTTATGTCAAATTAGTACATGTTTGAGATACAGTAAAAGTTATTAAAGCTGTCAAGAATAAACAAAACTTTTTTTTCAGAAAACTATCAGTTGAAGTCTTTTGCAGGCATTACTATGGAATATAAAGCAGCAATAACACAATTTCCTCCTTTTTGCTTATTCCTGATCTGAAAGAACATTTGGTTTAGATGCTCTTTCCAGCTAAATTAACTTTTAAATGGAACAGTTGCAAACATCAAACAACTGATTCCAAAGAAGCAAAGGTTATTTTCTAAAAAAGTTTTTTTTTCTGTGATGTTAACTAAGCATTGTATATATTTGCTTATTTTACAGTGAAATTTGAATAAGTGGTATATTCAATCAAAAATGTTTTTTGCATTCAAACCTGACTGAGAAAATGAATGCAACTGCATGCATGTTCAAGTAATTTATTATTTATTTATTTAACATTTGTTTACCAGGAAAGTCCGACTTGGAACAAACCCAGTTTTCAGCAGAGACCTGGGGAGAAACACTCTAGATGCATGTCTTTGTAATGTGTGAGGAAACCTGAGTACTTGGAGAAAACCCACATGAACTCAAGGAGTGCATGCAGACTCCACACAGAAGGCACTCCAACTGAGAATCGAACCAGATAACTTCTTGCTGTGAGTTGACAATGCTACTACTGCACCACTGTGATGTCCAATTATTTTAATTATTTTATTTTATCTTAGTGGCATTTGATTACCAGGAATATCCAACTGGGTAGGAGCCTATGTTCAGCAGAGGCTTGGGGAGAAAAGCTTGAAAATATTACAAAACATTTTAAGAACAACAATTTTACTATCTTTAAAAATAAGACAAAAGCAACATCAGTTTAAATCATTATACCAAATTAGACATAATATGAAAACATTGCTTAAGGACAGATACAAGTTATATGACTATGATTTAATAGGTAGAGAAATTTTAGCCAGTTTATAGAATGATTGTCTCTGTCACACTGTATCAGACAACATTGTAGTTCAACCCACTCCATTTATCCTCACTATGCTTGGGCTCACTCCACTCCCCTACCCTACTCCCATTCCCACCCACCCCCACTCTCCCTAAATTTATATCTAACCTAACCATACCCCATAATTACGTGCCTGACACTAACTTTCACTCACCATAACAACACCCATACCCTTTCTATCATTCTACCCCCTCACCACATTACTACTACCATCCAATCACTGCTTTCCCTACCACACAAATATCCTCTCCCCTACATAGCACAAAATCCCTCTAATTACTCCCATATATAACTACTACTCTTCCTATCTCTATACCTCACACTACCATGCTCATTAAAAATTCAGTTATAACACTGATTCCCTAGTTTGTTTTTTCCTCCTAGCTCACCATGCTACTTCCTGACAAACACACCAGATCATAAACTACCACTCTCCAACACTTCCATTCAATCCAAACCACTACCAATCCAACTTAAATATTCATATCTCACCGCAACTTTACAATAACTCCAAAACACTATTCTTCTCTTTTAAATATGTCCACACCAATACCACTATATTCTCTCTTCCCAAATATCACAGACAGATATCCATATTCAGAATCTTTTTGCTTCAATCTCTAACTCAAATTAAACTCAAAGCAGACATTCACCCAACCCATGGCCCAAACTTGTCCACCCAACCCATGGCCTAAACTTGCCTACCCACCTTGTTTACACTGCCTCCCCTCTCCCACTCCAAACTCAGAAAATCGGACCTTCATCAATCCCCACCCAACCCTCCACTTCCCAAAAACAGTAACTCTGACCAATTCATTACTACTTTCAACCTCAGAAGCATTATAATCAAAGTAAATTAATTCCATGCTTCCCTTGCTCTCTACTCATCAGATATAGCTGTCATAACCAAAGGCTAAAGACTCACATAAAAGATGACGAAATTCTAACCAAAAGGCATAGTATTTTTAGACATGCTAGGTTAAACAAATGTGGTGGAGGCATTATTATCATGTTTAAAGACTCCATCAAACTAGTCCAGCTAAGCTGCACTCCCACTGACCTCCCCAACTCTGAATTATTAACCACACATCTAGAAATCAATTCTCACAAAACAATAATAATCACTGCCACTTACTTACCTCTCAGGAACAACCTATTCATCATAGAAAACCTTCTCTGCTGGGCATCAACTTACTTCAACCAAGAAACAATAGTCCTAGGTGACTTCAACCTAGACTGGCTTACCTACTCCTCTGATAATACCACCAGCTTTATCATCCTCTACAACTTCTCTTCAGTCATTAATTCTTCCACTCACATCGATAAACATTCTAAAAAACAATAAACACTAGACTGGATACTAACAAATAAGCCCAACCTGGGTTACCAAGCAGCTTGCCTTCTAGACATGTTTAGTGACCATTCCCCAATCTTTCTTCTCAGGAAATGGGTTCACACCCCTAACAACATCATATTCAAAAACATCCACAGCAAAAAAAAAAAACTTCTCCCCCACTATTAATTCACTGCTACAGCAATGTGACTGGTTAACATTAAAATTCCTCCAGTTAGACCTCACCGTTCAATACTTTAAAAATGCATTTCTTGAAATATTAAATAACCTAGCACCCACAAGAAAATTTCACACCAAAACCAAACAACTACCTTAGCTATCTAAAGACACTAAAATACTACTTAAATAAAGGGATAGGGCTTGGTCACTTTATCAAAGTTCCAGAAACAAAGATAACCTCACTTCATACCAACAACTAAGAAATCAAGCAAAGAAACAAATTAACAATGACAAAAATTATACTTCCAAACATGCCAACAAAAATACCACAATAACCCCCCAAAATTTTGACAAAGTATTAATTATCTCCTAAACCCTGGAAAACCCTCTACCTCAGCACCATCTACCAAAAATACCTATGAGTGTCTAGCATCCCAATTCAATACTCACTTTATCAACTCAATAAACTCCCTCATAAACATTAATTCTAACTCACCCCTAACAGTACCCATCTCCACTGTATCTAATTAAGCTCATACAAACTAGTTAGACAAAAAAGCTCCTAACCAAATTAAAACCGTCTACTCCTACAGCCAATCAACTCCCCAATCAATTTTCTAAAACTAGCTGCTACTTCCATCTCCTAACCTATTTCTTTACTAATCAACCACTGTATCTCTGAACAATATGTACTTCTCCTCTGGAAAATATCATATATCATCCCCTACACAAAAGTGGCCCCTCTACAAACTTCTCTAACAACCCATTGTCATTCTCTCCCCTATCCAAAATCATAGAAAAATGCATTCACCAACAACTCCTTGACAATTTTCGTAAGAATAACCTCTTATCCAATTCTCAAGATGGCTTCCAGCATAAGCGTAGTACTAATACTACAAGTTTCTCTAACACTGTAAACTACCTCAAAAATGAAGGCCAACTTGTCTCATCAATTTTCCTCAATATGTCCAAAGCTTTTGATACAGTATCTCACCAAATACTTCTCAACAAACTAGCAACATATAAAGTCAGTTAAACCAAATCAGGGATGTTGTGCTATCTTTCTCATAGACACCAGTCTACCAAATGGCAAAACAAACTTTACCCTGTCTACCCATCTCTGTTGGAGTCCCGCAAGGCTCTATCCTCAGACCTCTCCTCTTTATAATATTTACTAATAACCTCAGTACTTTCAAGCAGCTAGCATCTATCATTCAATATGCCAATGACTCCTCTCTTATTTGCTCTGTCCCCTTACCTCAGGAATTACAAGATAAAACACAAACATTTCTCTGAGACATAGAAAACTACCTCTCCAACCATCAACTCATACTCAACCCAAACAAAACTAAGCTAATGGTCTTCTGTAACAAAAAAAAAATAAAATAAAAATAACCAACCCTCCCCTCACCATTTACTCCTCTAGTGGCACAAAAAATGAACCAGTTGATCTTACTAAGCTTCTAGGTGTAACAGTAGATGACTGTCTAAAATTCAACAAACATATATCGCTAACAATTAGAAAAGTCCACATCAAACTTGGCTCATTCTATAGCACCAAACCATACCTAATCAACAACGTCAGACTCTCCACAGCCAGATCCCACATACTATCCATCCTCCTCTATTGCTCCCAAATCTTTACCAACCTGCTCAATTCCGATTTAAATAACCTAGTTACCCACTATAAGAAAATTGTCAAGTTGCCATAAACCAATCCCAAAAATCTTATCATTGTACCACACTTCACCATCTCAACTGGATTGAACTACACAACCTACTATCTCTCAACCAACTAAACATTGCCCACAGTATCATCCATAAACCCGACAATTGCCCTGCTCTCATTGACATAGTTTAAGTTAACACAAATGTCAGGTCCCTTAGATCATCTGACTAATTCTAAAGGAAACTAAATCCCATAACTACTATGGAGACTCCCTTTACTCTAATAACATATCCAGAACCTGGAACTTATTACCTCAAAACATCGTAAAAAATCCAGACAGTCACAAATTCAAACTACTCCTAAAAGAACATCTCACTAATCACTGGCTATGCTCCTGCACTGTTACAGGCTAATTACACCCACTTGATCTCTTCTACTCTAACTAGATCAGCTTTCGTACACATACCAACTTATACTCTCCTATGAGACAGAAAGTTTTTGGTCTGTCTGTTTCTCTTCTTGTACTCTAACAACTATCTAAAAAAAATGTCCGTTTATTCCTGTTATCATGATTTGTATACTTGCATGTATATTGTGAGCTAGCAAACTTGAAATCAAATATTTCTGTATTTGTTTTCACCTCTACCATGTATGTGATACTCCACTGTATTTTTACATTGCTGTTTTCCTGTCAGTGACTTGTTGGAGCTCATCTCCCTGGGTCTCCTCTGAAAATGGGCTCCTGGCCATTCCAACACTATCAGGTAAACAAAATGTAAATAAATAAATAAAATAAGTTAGTATGATACAAACAGGAATTGTGATATGAAATGAGAGAAAAGCAGGATTCTGGCATATTTAGAGAGAAAGCCAGGGAAGAGAGAAACCGATAGAAGTAAGAATGTGAGTGAAGAAGGGAGAGTAAGGAATTGTAAGGAATGAATATGTATTTGTTAACATTTATGGGTATAGTTTATCCTGGTGTTGAGCAAGAATAAAGCCAGCTTTTGGCTAGGAATATTTCAGAATGGTTTTGAGACATGCGATGGATGTTATTGAGCTGATGGATAGAGATAAGGAGTTCCAGGCCTTAGTAACATGGTACACCTACAGAAAATACCCAAGAGATTTGATAGGTTTGTGGACAGATAGGAGTTTTTGGTCATTGGATCATAATGACTAGCTGAGAACATAGTTGTATAGAATGTTATTTAGTGCTGGACAAGCAGATGGATTCTGGATAATTTTAGAAGTGGTAAGAAGCTGTGTATATGTTAGCTGATAGTGGTAGCTCTAACTAATTCTTTCTTGTTTAGTGCTATACAGCAGTGGGTTCTGAAAGGGGTATTTGCTGCAAATTTAGCAACTTTGTTATAACATTGTTTAAGTTTTGATTTTTAGTGATGCTTGAAGGTTAGTAAGAATGGGCGCACCATAGAGAAGTCTGGGGAGAAGACAAGTGGTGGCAACTGTAGCCTTAGTTGTGTGGGTAAGAAAGTTTTTATTTCTATAAATCATCACTAGTTTTTGATGAGTTTTTCTGATGCAATTTTGTATATGGGGATCAAATTTAAGATTGTCATCCACTATAAGTTCTAATAATTTGATATGAGAAGTAATGTCAATGGTTGTATTATCAAGAGAGAGGACTTTAAATTTTGTTTTTTCATGGGAGAGGGGATTGTGGAAAAAATAGTAGTTTGTTCTTCTTCTTTAGGGATGAGCATGAGCTGTGAGTCACAAGGTCATGTTGCATAAGCTGTTAAAGATTCCTGAGTAATTATTTGGAGGTATGCCATGTTGTCAGATCTATAAATGAGTGTGGAGTCATCTGTAGGATAAAGCCCTGCTGTAAATCAGTGGTGACTTGCAGATATGGAGAGAGGTTGGAGTGCCATTTTACTGACTGACATCTATTGGATAGGTAGCCTTTGAACCATAAAAGGGAAGGCTGAGATAGACCCAGTGAAAGAAATTTGAAGTAGAGGTTTGCTGTGGATATTTAACTTTTTGCTATAAAATTACAGCTTTTCCATGTTTTCTCAGTACATAGGACTGTGCTAAAAGTCTACATTTATAAACACATTCTCTTTTGAGCTAGTGATGAATTTCACACCACAACTAGCTGCCTTACTGGGTGCACTTTCTCATCCTGGCCTACATGCATCTGCTGGTTCATACAGTTTTGCTTCGTGTTACACTAATTGCTGTTAGTATATTTTAACCTCAGTTTATTTTGCAGCTCTGGACTCTCTAGTACAAGTCTACAGTATTTTAATGCCATTATTTGTTTGAACTTGAGAAGATACATTGTGGTATCAATGAAGGTTTGGTTGTTAAGAAGTGTTTATTCATATCAGTGGATGTTGTAGCTTTATACATTAGTAAACCAGTTTGAGAAGTTTGTGATAATACTGTGTTCTTTTTGAGTATAAGGACTAATTTTTCCAACAAGGAAATTAATTTTGTGCACCTACTGTTGGAACTGGTACTTGAAAACAGTTACTTTGTATTTAAAGATACATGTTTTCATCAAATCTCTGGAGTATGTATGGAGACACTATGGTCCCCATATTTGTTACTTTAGCACTTGCTGAATGGGAGGAAGAAGTTTTCTACAAAAAGGAGAGTTTTAAACATTGTTTGTTCATTTTTTTTACAGATTTGTTTATTATCTGGAACAGTGAAGCAAAAGAGTTGAAAAAAATGTGTTGCCATATTGAATCAAAGCACACATTTCTAAAAATGTACTTATAAATATAATTTTCCTCAAATTTCCTATTTTAATATATTAACAAAATCTTATGATATTAGTCAATTTAAACCTTCTATTTACAGAAGGGTGACTTTGGTTAATTCCTATTTACATTATTGTAGTTATCACCCTTTCTACACTAAAAGAAGTGTGGATCAGAGTCATTGTTTTAGATTATATAGGTCAGTTTCCAATGAAGATGAGTTTTTAACAAAAATAGAAGGTTTTAAAAAGTTTTTTCAAGAGAGGAATCACCCAGATGATTTAGTTGAAGAATTAATTACTGAGACAAAAGACAAAAGGAATATACACTTTTCTCGATTTATAAAATCCATTTATGAGGTTAGTGAAAGAAAATGTAAAGGATTTAAGAATATTAATAGTTTTTCACTGGCACACTAACTTGATTCATTGGGTATAACACATATTATTAATAATATTTGCAAGACTTTGTGGGAAAATGAGTAATTAAGAAAAAATTCCAGTGAAAAAACAATTTTTAAAGAAAAAATAAGGTAGTCTGTAACGCATCTTAGAAAACAGTGGCAGTTTTTGTCTGAGTAGGTCTGCAAGGAACAGAACAGTTTTAATTTGAGCAAGGTCTGCAAGAACCAGAACACTTCTTTGCAATGGATGCAAACAATATTGTTTTATTATGGCATCATCAAGTTTTAAAGTTGAGAATGCTAAAACTATTTTTAGTGTTGACATTTTTTTATCATGTAAGTCTGGGCGTATAGTATATTTAGCCTTATGTTCCAACTGTCCAGCATTTTATACTGGAAAAAACATCAGAGGTCTAGGTGAAAAAATGTATGAGAATTTTCTAACTATTAAGAAAAAAACTTGAACAAGGCTTTGGCAAACATTCTATAAAATGTGAAACATTTAATAAATTTAATTTCTGTATAGATAAATGACTAAGAATAGATTTTAGAGGCAGTAATGCAAGCAACCACTTAGAAAGCAGAGAACTTTATTTATAAATCAAAACTTTGAATCTGATACGGTTGACACCATATGACTCTAGTCTTGAAACTTCAAATCTTTTAATGGAGATCTAGTACAGTGCAGAAAGGGAAGATTTCCCTTTTCTGCACTGTAGTGCAATCTCAGAGTTGGTATATTTAAGTAGCAGGGGTGTGGGGGTGCAGGGGGGCTTGACCCTGCTAAATGGTTTGTTTTTGTAGGTTGTTGTGTTTTATTATATTTTCGATGTTTCAAGACTTCGATTATATGGTGTCGAGTATATCAGATTCAAAGTTTTGTAACTTCAATAATGTAATATAGACCCTATTTTTCCTGCTGCATATGAATGCACTATATCCAAAAAGCCTTCTGGAGCTAGTAGAAGAGTCTTAATAGCATTTATTTGTTTTGTTTTGATACTCAAGGTATTTGGCATAGTTTTCTCATTTTCAGCATTAATATTTCAAAATTTATCATAAGTAATTGCTATTTTTGTTTTTTAAGTATACCTTGTGAGGTAACCTAATACTTCAATTTGTGTTTTTTTCATCATTTTCAAAATATATTTTCTGTGGTCAACAATTACAGCCCTCTTGTGGAGCGGCTAAGATGCCGACAGGCTAACAGCAGAATTCTCCTGCTCTGCTACTTTATTTTTATTTTTGATAGGAATTTATATTTTTAAGATATTCTAAGTGCTTTGTTAAGTGCATATAACTACTTAATACCATCCTGAGGGATATTATCTGAAAGATTTTGTTATATTTCATTATTTCCTGTCAATTTTTATCTGGAATGTTTCTTCACTGGTAAACTTGAAATGAGTAATTTAAAAACAAACTTACAGGATCTAGCTTTGAAAAATGAACTCCAGTCTTTTCTTACTAATGTACAAGAACTTTCAACAAATGAGACAACTTTAAATAAAAATGTTCAAAACGTGGAACAAATACACGAGGCTCTAAAACAACAAAAATAACAAATCTCTGAAATACAGGAAGCTTTAAATGACATTGGAGGTTATCCAAAGATGAAAACAATATTGAATTTTTGCTGAAGCAAAATACCCTACTACTAAGTAAAAATGATGATCTGGAAAACAAATCTAGGAGGATTAACATTTGTATTTTTGGTTTGCCTGAAAAAATAGGAAAAGAAAGCATGATAAACTTTCTAACATCCTAATTCCCTAAGATTTTAAGTTTACCTGAAACTATGTCATATGGTATTGAAAGAGCAAACATATCTTTGGTTCCCTCTTCTTCAAAGAAGAGATCTACCATTTTTAGATTTTTTTCATCTCAAGACAAAGAACTAATTCTTAAAACAGTTTGCAACAAATCTCCTATTATGATAGAATATACAATAATAAGTGTTGACGGTGGCTACTCCTCTGCTGTGATGTATAAGAGAAAAATATTTTTACCTTTAATAAAAGAACTCAAGAAAAGACAGATTAAAGTTCACCTGCTATTTATTGCCAGACTTAAAATATTTCTTCCTGATGAAACCAAATTCTTTAAAGACTTGGATTCTGTTATGTCATTCCTGAAAACTAATAAAATACTAGAACAAATTGAAGAAATGGATTGGGGCAACAGCTCATTGAAAAGACAAGTTGAGAGAAATAGATGCAAAATTAATGAAAAGGAAAATAAAAAAATAACTTTTAACTTAATTTGTTTTAATTTTATGCAACATCAGTATATTGATATATTTATATGTTTTCATGATAAAGGTTACTGATTTCCTTTAATTAGTTTTGAAAAGAATGCAGCATAAGAACCCCCTCTGCCTCTGTAAAGTTATATTCCCAGGAGAATCCCACCAATTATTATTGCAGTTTAGGTTAGTCCATTAGTTCAACTGAGTATATTGTCCTTTCTGTAAGATTAAATGAGCTGTGGTGTGACATATGTATAACAGAGTATGGGAACTAATAGTAGATTTATTGAAATGATGAAGCTGAGATTAATGACAGTTACTCCATAAAAGAAAATTTGTCTAGTGTATGGAGACTTTTCCTTTATATTCCCTATAAACAGATATGCGTCTCAATGGTTTATAGGACTAACTGGAGGAGCAGGCCCCATTGAGGTAGAAGAATAAGTGGGAAACATACCAAATCTACTGAAATCCTGAAGCCACTTCTTCACAGTTATACATATATTTAAGTCTGCTCTGTACTCATACAATACAAATCTGGTTTTAAATACAGCCAATGATATGCTTGAATTATAAAGGACAGTAATAGTGTTCATCATTGGGAATCTTCATTGTATTAGAGACATTGTCAACTATCTGACTTCTCAGCTATTCAATAGAGTTGCACAAGCATGTGTATTTTTTAATTTGTGATAATGTGCCATTTCATTTTATTAAAAATAAACATCCTGTTTAGATGTAGGAGTTCAAAATAAGACTAGGCAGTCAGAAAAAGTAAGGTACACATTACAAACAAAGTCAAATATAATTTATAGTTCTCTAAGACCCCTTTAGTTAAAGTAAGCATGTGTTAAGTATGCTTTTTTACGTTTACATGACATACACAATCTATTTAAAATGGGGTAAATGTGATCTTTCTGACATTTTTATTGAATAACTACTAGATATTAAGTTTGAGTTATAATGGTGCACAATCCTTTGATTGCTACAATCTAATTTTTGATGAGTAAGGAACTTTTGAGACAATGTTTCATAATTCAGTATATGTATTTGTTGCAGGAATAGGACATTTTAAATACAGAATTTAATATGTTTAACCTGTTTGGCTTGTACTGATAAGAGTGTATTTGTAGTAAGTTCTTTGAATGTTGTCTTATAGGAAGTAAAACCTTTCAGTTCTATAGTTATAGAGTAACTATATATAAGGGGAGATAAAGTGTTTTAGTAACAATTTAGATTGTTAAGCTTTCTTTTTTTAATCACAAAATGATATTTGTGAATTTGGTATATACTCATCATAAGTCTCTAAGTTGTACAGTTTTGAATTTAATTTGAATTGTTAATATTTTTACATTATTAATAATATATAGTTTCATATTAGAAATATATAATGATAGGTAATCACAATATTGTTTATACTATTGCTCACTTTTCCATACACTTTCATTTTTTCTTTTAAATAGGAAAGGATGATTTGAATAATTATATTAATATATGGGAACCTAAAGCTAGAACAGACAAATTGTTCATAATGTTTATAATTTTCATTATATTTTAATTATTATCTTTCTAGTCACATATTTTCCAAATGTAGAAGAGGGGTATTTAACTCACAGTTGTTGATAAGTGGGAATGCTTGGATAGGTTTGCTACTCAAACTAGGAGTTTTAAACTTCATGAGGGGGAAAGAGGGAAAATGGAAATTTATGTTTAGTTTTTGTGAGATATTTTTGTTTTTTTTATTGGTGTCTACTATTATTAATAGCAAGTATATACTTAATAATTTCAAAGTTGTCAGATATATATTTATTAATAAGCAGTTCAGTATATATATATATATATATATATATATATATATATATATATATATATATAAGTAGTTAATTGGTAATATTATATTGTCAGAATTATGAAGATATTATTCGTATTTTTTTCTTACCTACATGACATACTTAAAATGCATGTCTATTAATATTAATGGATTAAATAATTGTTACAAGAAGGGTAGTTTAAAAAAAATCCCTAAGATGTTTAATTCTCAGTTTATTCTTTTACAGGAAACACATTTGTTATAAGAAGATGCAGAAAGACAATGCAAAATATTACTCTGTTTTATCTAGTTCTCAATATAAACAGCAAAAAAGAGGAGCAGCTATTTTATGAAAAAATTATATACCAGCACCTAAAATTCTAAGTACATATGATGATGAGAAGGGAATGCTTAGTTTATTAATTTTAGAAATCAAAAGAAAATTATTCACTTTTGTCGATATGTATTGGATTCCGGGAATAGGAGTAAAACCTGTTAAGCATTAATTAGAACAGATTATTCAAATTTCAAAAGGAAGTATTATAATGGCAGTAGATTTTAATTGTATATTACATTATAAGATTCTAATACTATTAGCAAAAGAAGGAAACCTGTTTCAGAAAAATCACTAATAGAATTCATAGATTTATTTAATATTAAAGATATTAATGAATTCTCAGACTCAGACTCATTTTTTACCCATTTCTCATGTAGACATGGATCACAATAAGAATAAAGAGAGTATATATGTTTCAAATGATTTAACTACTGGACTAGATAAAGTTAAAGTAGTCTCTTGTCTATTATTAGACCATAATGCCATAACATTTGAAATTATGCCAAATTTTAAAAACATTATCTCTATTAAAAGGATACCTGCTTATATAATAAATATGAAGGAATTTAAATAATTCTTTAATAGAGATTCAGACATTTAATGAAATCAATTATACAGATAATACCTCCTATATATATATATATATATATATATATATATATATATATATATATATACTGGTGGATCTACAAGAAAAACATGTTAAAATTAGGTAGTAAAAAGGGAATAATAACTTGTCAGGAGAAATTAATAACATAAACAGTAAATAGTTGGACATTTAAAGTTAAAAAACTATGAATAATCTAGAAAAGATTAAAATAAACAATTATTCTATAAATCCGAAGTCCATGCACAAGTTAGCTACTAGAATGATTATTAAATCTAATCATATTAGAGAGTTATACTCCCCTAACAGTAAAAAAGGGTTACTGAAATAGAAGACATTCTAGATGTATTTAGGACTCACTTTAATAAAATTAATCAATATAATCCAACAATGGATTCAAAAGATGTAATTAAAATATTAATTGAAAATCATACTAAAATAAATTATTTGAAGACCTGATTAAATTAATTGATAGACCAATTTTAATAACTGAGCTCAAAGCTCAAACCAATAAATTGAAATCTAATAAGGCTGTTGGTAATGGTGGCATAATACCTGAACTATATTAACTAATGCATAAAAATGCTTTACGTGTTTTGCTCAAAGTATTTTCAATAGTTAAAGGTTTAACCAAAGTCCCACCATCTTGAAAATACTACTTTAATGTCTCCAGTTTTAAAAGTTAATAAAGACCCAACAGAATGCTCTTCATATAGGCCGATCTCATTATTAAATATAGATTATAAAATACTTATGGTTATTTATGCTTGCAGAATAAAGCAATTTCTTCCATTATTGGTAAATAATGACTAAACTTGTTTCATAATAAATAGGAATTCTTATGCTACTATCAAAAGAATAGTAAGAATAATAGACCATGCTAATAATACAAAAGATAAGCTAACTTTAGTAAGTTTAGATATTAATATTTCCTTTGACTCAGTTAATTGGGATTTTCTTTTATTAGCTTTCAAGGAATGTAAGTTCTTCAAATAATTTCTTACAACTTATTAAACTTCTTTATGAAAATTATTTTGCTTATATCAAAGTAGGTTCATACACTTCTGAGTCAGTTATGACTTCCAAAAGTACTAAACAGGGATGTCTTCTGTCACCATTGCTTTTTACTTTAATTATGGAACCATTTGCAAACTATATAAGATCAAATTTAGATAACAAAGGCATACAGATAAATAATAATTTAAATACCAAAATTCAATTATATGCAGATCGTATTCTTTTGACCAGAATGATTGTAATGTTTCTTTCTTTTCTGTGTTTAATGCAATAAAAATCTTCCAGAAGAAATGAGGAATTAGCTTTAATGAAAATAAAACAAAACATTTACCTATAAATTGTAATACTTATAAAATACATGAAAGATTTTCTAAATATAATGTAGAAGATACAAAAGTCAACTATTTAGGGATAGACTTAACAGATGATATTAAAAATATAACAACCTTTAACTATAATAATCATTTAAACTCTATAAAGAATCTTATTAATAAATGGAATATTTCTTTTTACTATGGAAGAGAGGCTTTCCTTAATTAAAATGATTATCCTTCCAAAAATGTTATATATAATGCAATCTTTATCTTTTCCTCCCACTAAAAATATTATAAAAGAGTTTAATTTATTGATCCTGAGAGCTCTTTGGTTTCCTAACAAACCTAGATTAGCTTTAAATCATCACACTGGGGATTGGTCTTTGGGTGGTATTGGTTTGCCAGACTTAGAAGTATATTGTTTGTCATCAGTCATTAAGACAATATGCCTTTGGCTAAATAATAATTATAAGGCCAATTGGAAAGATATGTAAAAAAACATTTGGTTAAAATCTAATTATCTGATAAGATCACACCATCACAAAATACTAACTGAAAATCTTCATTGGCTTTTAAAAGATTACTTTCAGAAAGTAAAAACAAATCAATTAATTATTTTATATTTCCATGATAATGATCATCTTTGAAAACATTATTTACAAGAATTTAGAATGCAAAGCATAGATTTTCTTACTGTTTCCTATAGTTTACACCCAAAATACTATCAGTATATTCAATTTATCAACAATGATTACACTTAAAGAAAAAAATGATATATTGGTATCAGTTGATGGATAGTGGAAAACTAAAAAACTATAGATTATATTATGAATACATTTGAATTAAGTAAAAAATATAGTTACACATTAATATTTGTAGACAATCAGTTGAACACAAGGTTAAATTAAGGCAACTACCAGTAAGAAACTCTATCCCTAAGTTTATTGATCTTTTAACTATTTTGATGCAACAGAACATAATGGGAAAAGACTTCTATATAAAATATATAAAGTGTTCAAAAATACAACAAAATACTACAGTGAAAGTTATTGGGATTATTTCAGACATATTAACAATAATTATCAAAGTGAAGATGATAAAAACTACTTCCTTGTCACATTGGAGACTATTCTCTTGGAAATTCATACATAGAACTTTCATTATAATACATAGAGTAGAATTAATGTGCAAAAACGATTTAGGATGTTGGAGATGTAAGTTAAATGTCACAGCTGATTGGCAGCATATTGATTGTGTAGTAATCAAGCCATTTTGGGATAACATAAACATGATTTTACAGGCTGCATTTAATGATGCATTTATTTTAACTAAAGCTCTAATTTTATGTAATATACCAACTCCTGCTTGTGTCATCAGAACAAAATACCCTCTTTTATGGAGTATCTTAATAGCAAGACAATTTATTACCAAGAACTGGAAGAATTAATCTAGTCCAACTATGAAATAATTTATAAACATTGCAACTAAGGCATGTCAATCTGAACCTATTGCAATCAAGACAAGAACAATCAGAGTCACATCTTCCTACAACTCTTGGCTGAAATTTAAAGAACTGCTAAATAAAACTGCTTTGCTAGGGATGGCTTGCACCAGTCACCCCTGGGTTTTCGAATACTGGCAAAGGCTCTTGCCTCCCCCATAGTGCCTTTTTTAGGCTATGCTCAAAAGACAAACCCACCCCCATAGACAACACAAAAAAAAAAAAAACTAAGGGTAATGCTGCTCAATGCCAGAAGTCTAAACCTCAAGATGCACGCACTCGAGACTCTCTTCAGTATGGAGTATATTGATATCTGTGCAGTAACAGAAACCTGGTTCAAGGCTCCCGAGAGCATCCCAGCACTAACAGGTTATACTTCATACCATGCTTTCCGGCCCCAAAACTCAGACCGAACCACAAAAGGAGGGGGAGTATCCATATTTTTCAAAGATACCCACACCTCCAGGTTAGTGGCACTGCATCAGAGACCATCCATGTGCAATTAACAGTGGGCAAAACTGCCTTCCAGTTTGTAGCCTGCTACAGACCACCCTCCCAAACACAGGAACCTCACTTGGCTTTCCTGAGAACACTGAAGAATATGAAGGTCTCTCCAAACACTATTATATTGGGTAACTTCAACTACCCAAGCATCGATTGTGAAAACTACTCAAGCACAAACACCCTCACCCAACGGTTCCTAGAATTTATAAATCAAATGCTATGGAACAACTGGTCACCACTCCCACAAGAGGGGAAAACATATTGGATCTGGTCATCACCAACATGGGGTCTCTATGTTCCACATCAGAGGTATACCCCTCATTGGTAAGATCAGACCATAAACAAATCTCACTGGACAGCCATATTCCGTCACCACCCCTAGCCAAGGAAACCATGGTGAAGAACTTCTCAAAAGCAAACTTCACACTTTTCAAAACTGAGGTGGAATCCTTCAAATCCCCCGGGCCAGTGGAAAATATGGCCCAAAATGCAGAATCCTTTACAAAAGCATTCTATGGACACCTACAGGAATGCATGGAGCATGCTTTCCCAAATAAAACCAAGACTCACTCCTCCAAAGGCAGGAGACCTGTCTGGTGTACCCCAGCCATAAATAAGCTATACAACAGAAGGAGGAAGTTACTACATGACAGAGCAAAATCCCAAAAAGGGAAGGCGTCACTGATCAGTACTAGCAAGAAACTACGATCCCTCATAAAATCATCTAAGGCCAGCTTCAAAAGAAAAATTGCACAAGACACTAAAGATAATCACAAGGCCTTCTTTAGTTATGTCAGAAACCTGGGAGGCAACTCCCAGATATGCTCTGAGTTAGTGCAAAATGACAAAAAATACACTGAACCCACAGACATTGCCAACATCCTGGCAGAAAGGTTCAGTGCAAACTTCTCCCCCCCTTCCCCCCAAAAGAGCAAATGTCTATCCCAACAGAGTGTAGCCTTCCCGAGATCACAGATGCACAGGTGAGAGCTGCCCTCTCCAAAGCAAAAAACACAGCATCAATGGGACCAGACGGTGTCCCAGGCTGCGTCTTACACGAACTCCAAGAAGAACTAAACGCTTATATAAAGTCACTGTTCAATCTCAGCCTTACTACAGGATATGTACCCAAAGAATGGCATACAGCAACAGTGGTCCCACTCCACAAAGGTGGTGCCACAACAGACCCCGGAAACTATCGCCCTATAAGCCTGACTAGCCTGGTCTGCAAAGCTATGGAGTGTATCATCATGGAAATCATAAACAAAGACATTGGGAACCTCCAGACACTGGATCCTACCCAATTCAGCTTTGTTAAGGGCAGATCTTGCCTCTTGAACCTGGTTGACTTCTTTGAAACAGTTACCAAAGCCATAGATGAAGGGAAGGTAGTCCACACAGCCTACCTGGACCTCGCAAAAGCCTTCGACACAATATCCCACTCGGGCATCATAAATAAGCTCACCTGCTTAAATATCAACCCCTATGTCACAAGATGGGTTGCAAACTGGCTCAGGGATAGAACCCACATGGTCAGAATAGCAGGTGCCATGTCAGACTCTAAACCAGTTACAAGTGACGTCCCACAAGGCTCAGTCCTGGGACCTCTCTGGTTTGGTATATATTTCTCTGAGGTACAGGCTAACACGGGTGGACTATGGCTGACCAAGTTCACAGATGACTGCAAACTGGGTGCGTAATCAACTCTCCGGCTGACACAAGCATCCTCCAAAAGGGTCTCACAGAGACGGATAACTGGTTCCAGAGCCATGGCCTAACGGTAAATGCCAAAAAGTGCATAGTCATCCCCTTTGGGAAAAACAAAGTGCCCACAAATTACCACATAGGTGGCAATCCATTAAGTATGGAAGAAGTAATTAGGGACTTGGGGACCCAAGTAGATAGCAATCTCTCCTTTGACAATCATGTTGCCAAAGTAGTTAGAAAGACCTTCTATATAGCCCACCTTATCATGAAAGGGTTCACATCCAGATCAAGAAAGGTCATTGTGCCCATCTACTCATCACTTATCAGGCCCATAACTGAGTGCAATGCCCCATTTGGGATGTACCTTACCCGACACCTGCAGCAACTGGAAAGACCCCAAAAGTATCTCACCAAGAGGATCAAGGGACTCAAACAGAAGCCCTATGCAGTTTGGCTAAAGAAACTCCAGCTCTACTCAGTTGTGTACCGCCTACTCAGAGGCGATATGTGTCTGACGTATAAAGCCATGTCCAGCCCAGAATTAATGGACATGCTTCACCTCAGGAAATCCAAATCCCTTGGAGCTACATGCTCCAGGGACTTGAACCTCAGCACAGAAATAAATAGGACATGCTGGAAGGACAGATTCATATCCCAGAGGCTCCCCTCACTCTGGAACAAAATCCCAATCCATGTTAGGCAGAGCCCCTCACTGACCCTCTTCAAGAGAAATCTTGACGAGTGGATGGGAGATCGTAAGTTTACCTCTGGGATCTCTTCTGTGTCCCTGCTTGACAGAGGTATAGTAAACTAACCTTAAAAGGGCTACCTTCTGTGACCTACTATTCAGAGGCACAGTCAACTAATCTTAAAGGGTGGCAAAAGCCAAACACACTCTGGCTATGCTTATAAATGCCCTAAGGCAGATAGCCTAGTATCAACCTATAAACAATCAATCATTATGAACCTATAAACAGTTATTAAAACTTAAATAATTAATGTCAGTATTCCTTTACTTTTAGAACTCTTGTTTTACATTGGATGCCTTTAAATAGTTATTTTATTGTATTTTAATATTATTTGCATTGTATTTTTGGTTAAGTAATTTTTTTTATATTTCTAATTGTATACATTGCTGTTTGGATATTAAAAATGTATAACAATAACTGAGAAAAAAAAACAATTGCAGCCCTCTCATCTTTTACTTTTCATAATGCAAGTAAAGTAGATCAGTGAAAGACACTGAGAGAATATTTTTTATTTTTGTCTGACCTACAAGTTTTATTTTGGGGACTTATTAAAGCATTTTTATCTGTGCAAATCCATTTGGTATTTGAAGACTACTTCCGGATTCTGCTTGGTATTTTTCAAGTGTTTGTTCAGTTTTGTGCCTCTACTTTTTTGGTACACGGAGAGATGTAGCAACTATTTTTCTGTTGCATTAAATTATGAATACATTACTGACCTTAAATAAACTGATCTCTGGTTTAAAACCAAGGACCATGGCAGCTTTATTGACAAAGCCATATCTATTTTATTTATTTCTACTTCCAAGGTCAACAAATTATCATCTAAGTGACACTTTCCTTTTAATCACTATCAACTTAAAGACTGAAAATGTTAAAATATTTCAAAGACCTTGGTCACTGCCTGTTTCACACTCTTTCTTTCAGACATCATCTAGATCTAGATGTTCTCTATACCAAAAATGTCCACTCTGCTACTTTTCACACGTCTAACCCTGAATCTAGATACTCATTGTAAATAATGTTTTCTCATTGTAAAGGGAATATGAGCTGTTCATTGTTTCTTCTTTTCAGATAACATAAACACATTTTAACCATATGCATTGCAACCTGTTAACCTTTTTGCCTCTCTCAGAATTCTGAACAACATTGCACTACATGACAAAAAAAAATGAATTCACATTTTATTCATCTCCGTTGTGACTGTTTCACAAGCTGTATTATACATAAACTTCCTTCTTAAAGTTCACTTCCTCTCGGGATATGTCCTTCATCTTTACATTTTCTTCTCATACCTTCCACTCCATTCCCTCCTCTTCCACCAATATTTTTATCCAATGTATCAAACTTTTCACTGTTAATGACATTTTGTCCTTTTTAGGAGGGCCTGAATCTGGAACTTAACACCTAACCATATTCAATTTTATCCTGACCCGCATTATTTTATAAAATATATAAAACTATTTTTAGAAAACAAATCATCCTAATTATCAGAAAACCAGCTAAGTGCACTCCAATAAATGTTCTTACATAATAAGCTACTGAAATGTAGTAATATTAAAACGTATTTAGATTAAAATAGGTTTGAATAACAGTTTTATTTCATTATATAGTTAAATACTGTATATTTAACTATAGCTCATGACTGAAAATATTCTTGCTTGGATCACTTCAACCATATGATTAATAAAAGGATTACTAAATAAGTCTATCCCTCTGAAAGAGTGTTGCATGTCGGATTAAAAAAAAAATCCTCAGTTACTAAAAATTGAGAATACATTTATTCAGGGTGGCTAGTCCCCCTGGAAATCCAAGAAGGTGGACAAGACCTCCACATTCCCTGAATGTATATGTACTTAGCCCAATGTCTTATGGCAGTAGAGAAAGGAGAAATACCCCATTATCACATGCACAGGTCTAGCACAAACAGTGGCCTCACAATGCCTAAAAATCTAAACTTTGGTCTGAAATAAATGGTGAGTTCAGCCTGTTGTGTTCAGGTAACTTAAAACACAATGAAGTGCTCTTTAATTAACTTTATAGAAACACTAAATAACTGCTATACAGATATAACTATAACTAACAGCTTGTGCAAAAAATTAAAACAGATATTATAGATTATGAGAACAATTCTTCATCAAGGAGCAGAACAATAGTATGTATAGAAAGACTGAATATCATCTGTGAGTTCCATTGCTAAGTGTTAATACTCTAAGATTATCAGACTTCGGTTCTCCATGCTTTCTGACTGTGCATTGTATCATGCCTTTCCTCCCTAACAACAGCTGTGTCAACTACTGAAAGACATGGAAAACAGGTGAAACAGAAAGAAAGGAAAGAAAATAATTTGGCTTTGACTTTAAGGAAAAGTTATGAAGTTATTAACCCTTCATTGTTTGCCTTAAATGACACACAAACTACTATTTCACATTTGGCTTTCAACATTGCTTCTGATTCTGTTATATTAGATGATGGTTAATTTGAGATTTAAAAGTTTACTTGGAAGCTATTGCTTAAATATTTCAGCTTATGATATTCTTTATTTTATTTAAATGTTAACTGGTTAAGAACATTAGGCATGAGTGCATGTTTTCAGAGGACAAGCAGATACACCACCAGGTTATCTATCTAGGTAGAGATCGAGGGAATCAAACTCATAACTACTGAATGAATATCATTAGTAGTTCAATAAGTATTTAAGGACCTGACAAAAATACCGAAAATAATGTACTAAATTCAGACAATAAATCAAAGCTTTAATTTGCTAAACATTCATGTTGCCTCATCCGTGCATTGCTTTGCATGTAGTTCAATCATTTGAAAATGCTACACTAAATTTTCCAAACACGTTGTAACAAAATGTTCACATTTTCATAGTAAGAATAACAAAGTCAGTCTGTCTTTTGAACAGTAGAAAGCATTTTTTTCTTTCTCTCGTATGAGTCACAGCCAACTCCTAGAGTGATCTGATATACAGCCAACACTATACACAGAGCTTGCAAGTAAAAGGGGAAAATGGAAGCGGTTTGCCAGGTCTTTCCGCTGTAAGACACATTCATGCACTCGTAGCTACAGACAATTTAGAATCCCTAATCCTTTCACTGCGTGTCTGTGGAATGTGGCAGGAAACCAAAGTACCTGGAAAAAACTGCAAAAACAGAAGGGCATGCAGACACTACACAGAAAGCAGCCCAGCTGAGAACTGAACCGGAGAACCTCTTGATGTGAGGTATCAAAACTACCTATTGTGCCACTCTGCCCAAATCAATAGAAAGCAACACTAGAGTTAAAAGATAGTTGTGGCATTATTATTATTATTATTATTATTACTAAACAATGGATGATTACATAACCCTGCTAATAAATCAAACTGCATTAGAAAATGTTATACAGACAGTTGGTGATGTTCTCCATCCAATGGTAATCAATAATCCTATACGGCTAGGAACATTCATCTTTCTTAAACATAACATGACAGATGTTTTATCACAAATTCCATAATGATTTCTATACTTTTTCCATATCAAAACAGCTATTCATTTTTTCCATGAAAGTACATGACAGAACTTATTGCCGAAGAGTTAATTGCTCTAATTTGGGGAATTATTATTTTTTCCTTTTACTGCAACATTTGGTCACAAACACTGTGCAGATTTAAGGAACAGTATCCATTTGTTAGAAAACATTAACTTTTTCACTTCATGCCAAGATTAGAATTTTCTTTTCCTTTCATATTTTACCTTGCTTTAAAATTTGAGAGATTGCGAATGTGGATGTTGCCTAAAGTATTATAGAGTTGTAAAGAAGAATCCTGGTTTCCTGAGTCAAACTTCTTCATGTTTAATGACAACTATTTTAGAAAAATGAGAGCTGCGAGGGCCACAAGGGTTTCATTATCTCATCCACTTTCTCTAGCTTGTTGGGAAAAACGACTCACAATAAGCCCTTTTTGAACAACACAGTTTCCTATAAGAGGAAAATATAACATAAAATCTATTACCTGAAAGAGCATGGTTTTGAACAATTCCTATGTATTAGTACTGTTTGTATTAAACATTTCATTGTAACATTTGCAAAACAAAAATGCTAGTTTCAAATGTTGCATTGTAAAATAATTGCAGTATTGCTGCAGATTTATGCAGATTTGAGCAGCTCTCTTTTAACATTCATAATTCTGCTAACTGCCATCCGGTGTACATAATTAGATACATGCCTGCTACATTGTATAAATGCAGGACTGTAAGGAGAAGCTATGTGTAGAATTAATATTTTTAAACTAGCAGGCAGTATGACAGATTTTTTTCCTTGGCTTAAATGTATTCCCCAAGGACAATGAACAGAGCAATGAATAAGGTAATGATGCAAGTGTAATTCAATCTTCGGAAAGATGCATTTAATTCTAATGAAGCTCTTTTTACTACACCTGTTAAATGAATTCTGGATGTTGACAGCATTTCATGTAATTTGGCTGTATCATTTATCAGCGAATACTAAGGAGCAGATTCAACTGTTAAAAATTATTCATTCTTAGGAGTGCTCCACTATTTATATGGATATTTAGGAAAACTTTTGTTTTCCATTACCTAGGGCAGGTATCTGGATTATATATACATATATGTATAAGAATAAGGCGCCCCTTTATAAATGGTGTTTAAAAACAATCTCCAAGATTTTTTACTTACTAGATCAAGTAAAAAGTTATTTGCATTTTGTCATTTTAAATACTGCTTGCAGATAATATGATCTGATATAGTTCTGGCATCTAAGAACACTGAGTGACTGCATTATGTATTTCAGATGCTGTCTGCACCATTCTACCCAAAGCATTGCCATCTTATAATGCATGGACTACTGCAGCATAATGCAATGCCCACAACTCTACATTAACACTCTGCACAGATGAAGTGATTAGACATGTTCATAGATTCATAGGTTCATAGGTATATACTAGGCTAATGGGCCTGGAGCCTTTACAAGCCTAGCCCATAGAAATGTCCTGGCATTGTGCCACCCGAAGTTAGTTCCCAGTGCCTGTATCAAGTAAAGCCGCTGGAATGGTCCCTTGGGTGAACTTTCTATTTCCCATCCACTCATCAAGATTTCTCTTGAAGAGGGCCAGTGAAGTGCTCTGCTTGACAAGTATGGGAAGTCTATTCCAGAGCATGGGCAGTCTCTGGGTTATGAACCTCTCTCCAACATGTTCTGTTGATTGTGGTAATGAGGTTGAGATCTCTGGAGCAAGTGGTGTGGAGAGATTGGGATTTCTTTAGATGTAAGATTTCTAACAGAGCTGGGTCAGACATGGCTTTGTAAGTCAAGCAGACATCGCCTCTTAGTAGACGATATGAGACAGGGAATATCTGGAGTTTTTTGAATCTGTCCATTTAGGACATGTATTTAAGGCCTAGGATCCTCTTCATGAGGTACTTTTGTGGCCTTTCCAACTGTTGCATGTGTCTAAGTGAAGTACATGCCAAATGGGGCATTATACTCAATGATTGGCCTAATGAGGGAAGAGTAGAGAGAGATGTTGACCTCTTTCTTCTGGAAACAAAACCCTTGGTAATGAGATGTGCCACAGAGAAGGACATTCTGACCACAGTGGCAATGTGATGGTCGAAGGAGAGGTTGCTGTCAACCTATGTCTCCAGATCTCTTATAACACCTTCAGTGTTCAGTGGGCTCCCATCAATATGGTAATTAGTGGGAACTGAGTTTTTCCCAAAGGGGATGACGACACATTTTTTGACATTTAGCTTAAGGCCATGGTTTCAACACCAGTCATTGGTCTCAGTGAGGCTTTTCTGTAGGATGTCTACATAACTTTTGGAGTTAATAATGCCTCCCAGCTTGCATTCATCTGCAAACTTGGTCAGTCAGAGTCCCTCCATGCTGGTCTGGACTTCTGAGATGTAGATGCCAAACAGGAGAAGACCCAGGACTGATCCCTGTGGGACTCCTCTCATGACTGGTGGGCAGTCTGACTTGGAGTCTGCTACGTTTGTACTGTGGATTCTATCTGTGAGCCATTTTGCAACCCACCTAGTGATATAGGGATTGATGCCTAGTTTGGTGACTTTATCAATAATTACTGAATGGGGAATGGTATCAAAGGCCTTGGCCAGATCAAGCTAGGCTGTATGAACTGCCTGGCCCTCATCCACAGCTCTGGTGACTGACTCAAAGAAGTCACCCAGGTTAAGTAGGCATGATCTACCTTTCACAAAACCAAATTGTGTGGGAGCTAGAGTTTGGTGACTCCCTATGTCCTTGTTAATTAGGTCCATGGTGATGTGCTCCATAGCCTTACATATCAGACTCATCAGGTGAATGGGGCAATAATTCCCAAGGGTCTGTAGTCACTCCCCCTTTATGGAGAGGAATGACTGTAGCAGTGCTCCTTTCGGTAGGGACAAAGGCTGAGGCAAGGCTGTGATTGAACAGGGCAAACAGATGTGGTACCAGTTCGCTTTGTAGCTCATGCAAAACACATCCAGGGATATTGTCGGGTCCCATGGAAGCTGTATTCTTGGTCTTGGACAATGCAGGTTTAACCTGTGCTGCAGTAATGCTGGGTGCCTGACATTCCTCTGGTATTGTGACTGGTACTTTAGGGGGGAGAGAGGGGTAAAGTTGGCACTGAATCTCTCAGCCAGTATGTTGGCAATATCTGTTAGCTCAGTATAGGAGGTACCACTGTGCAGTAATTCTTTACAAGCCTCATTATGCAGCTGACTTGCACACTGCTGGGTTGCCATGACACAGTATGCCTGGCATACTTTGTTGCAGCCTGCTAGCATTCAATGTAGACTACATTGCCCAACTGTAGGAAGGAGGGGAAATAATGGGGAAAACTCAAAGATATGAATGGTCCATTCTCTGCAACCTCATCCCACATTGAAACTGCATTGTATATTCAACAGGAGGAGGAGGGTGATCAGATCTGCTGACCCTGTAATGTCCAACTGATTGTCATAGTATTAAAGTATGTACCTGACTCAGTATGATGGAGTCCCTGTATTCAAGAATTATTTGTATGTTGCAATACAATCCTCATTCACATTCCTTGATGCTACATTGTATTTCATAACACAGACTGGTGTATGTCCCTTATATCAGTGCCAGTCTATATCATGCAACAGTACTGGTGGCACTTTCCCACCACTGACACTATTTATTATACTCCACAGAGTGAGATAAGGAAGTTATTCAGAACTGCACAGTGAAAGAAGCTTTCATGAATCCTATCCTATTTGTTTATAAAAATAAATATTTGCACATGTAGAGTATCACCTGAATCATTTATTGATGTATGTCAAGTTGTATGTATGTTTTGTTTACTTATCAATTATTTTTATAAATTATTATAATTAATTATTAACTTTAATTATAGCATATAGGGTAGTTCAATTGCGTTTTCTCCAGCATCAACTGTTTAACGCTTCAAACAGATGAAAATAAGTGTTTGAAGCTTCATGTCTTTGAAGCAATTAAAAAAATGTTGGATCCATATAATTCCATGGTTGCACAACCATAGTAAAAAGCAGAAAGCTCATGTACAGTTAATTACTACTAGTATATAAACAGAAACTGCACCAGCACCGATTACCTCCATGAAACTGCAAACAGTGAGTAACAAATTGCAGAATCGAAATCAGTGAGTTTAACCCTCATCCTTTTGAACTTGATAAAGGATACAGTAGCAATATGGGGCATTTAGAAAAATGCGTTTTACATAAATGTAAATATTTCTTGGTCACCAATTAAGGCAGTAAATTTGTCACACTTACAAATGTTTTCATACATAATAAATCCAGGGAATAGTGATAGTACTCTGTCAGTATAGTTTCCTTTGACAAAACTTCTGACCTAAAGCACTGGTTCATAGGTTCATAGGTGTGTACTAGGCTAATGGCCCTGGAGCCTTTACAAGCCTAGCCCATAGGATTACCCTGGCATCGTGCCACCTGACCTTAGTTCCCAGTGCCTCTGTTGAGTAGAGCCACTGGAGTGATTTCTGAGATGAATTTTCTATTTCCCATCCACTCATCAGGATTTCTCTTGAAGAGGGCCAGTGAGGTGTTCTGCTTGACATGTATGGGAAGTCTATTCCATAGCATGGGCAGTCTCTGGGTTATGAACCTGTCCCTCCAGCATTTTCTATTGATTGTGGTAATAAGGTTGAGGTCTCTGAAGCATGTGGTGTGGAGGGATTGGGATTTCTTTAGATGTAGCATTTCTAACAGAGCAGGGTCAGACATGGCTTTGTAAGTCAAGCAGAGATCGCCTCTATGTAAGTGATATGAGACAGAATAGTTAGAGTTTTTTGAGTCTGTCCATATAGGACAAGTGTTTAAGGCCTAGGATCCTCTTTGTAAGGTACTTTTGTGGCCTCTCCAGTTGTTGCAGGTGTCTAGTGAGGTACATACCAAATGGGGCATTGTACTCGATGATTGGCCTAATGATGGAAGAGTAGAGGGAGACAATGACCTCTTTCTTCCTGGATGCAAAACCCTTAGTAATGAGATGTGCCACATAGAAGGACTTTCTGACCACAGTAGCAATGTAGTGGTCAAAAGAGAGGTTGCTGTCAATCTGTGTTCCCAGATCTCTTATAATCCCTTCTGTGTTCAGTGGACTACCATCAATGTGGTAATTCATGGGAACTGGGTTTTTCCCAAAGGGATGACGACACATTTTTTGGCATTGAGCTTAAGGCCATGGTACTGACACCAGTCGTTGGTCTCAGTGAGGCCTTTCTGTAGTATGTCAGCATCACTTGGGGAGTTAGTAATGGCTCCCAACTTGCAATTGTCTGCGAACTTTTTCAGTCAGAGTCCCTTCATGTTGGTCTGGACTTCTGAGAAGTCCCCAAGTGAAGTAGATACCAAACAGGACAGGGCCCAGGACCAATCCCTGTTGGATTCCACTCGTAACTGGTCAGCAGTCTGACTTGGAGTCAGCTAATTTCACACTGTGGGTTCTATCTGTGAGCCAGTTTGCAACTGATATAAGGGTTGATGCCTAGTGAGTTTTTCTATGATTCCTGAGTGGGGAATGGTACCAAAGGCCTTGGCCAGATCAAGGTAGGGTTTATGAACCACCTTGCCTTCATCCACAACTCTGGCGACTGACTCAAAGAAGTCAACCAAGCTGAGCAGCCATGATCTACCCTTCACAAAACCAAACTGTGTGGGATCCAGAGTTTGGAGATTCCCTATATCCTTGTTTATTAGATCCATGATGATGCTTTGCATATCAGACTTGTCAGGCTAATGGGGTGATAGTTCCCAGGGTCTGTAGTTGCTCCTCCTTTGTGGAGAGGGATGACTATAGCAGTGTGCCATTCGGTAGGGACAAAGCCTGATGTGAGGCGGTGATTGAACAGGGCACACAGGTGAGGTGCCAGTTCACTCTGTAGTTCATGTAGAACACAGCCAGGGATATTGTCAGGTCCCACAGAAGCTGTATTCATGGCCTTGGACAGTGCTGTTTTAACCTGTGCAGTAGTAATACTGGGTGCCTGGCAATCTACTGGTATTTTGATTGGTCCTTTGGGGGGGGTAAAGTTGGCACTGAATCTGTCGGCCAGTATATTAGCAATATCTGTTGGCTCAGTATAGAAGGTACCAATGTGCAGTAGCTCAGAGCAAATCTGGGTATGGCTGTGGATATTCTTTACATAACTATAGAAGACCTTGTGGTTATCTTTACTATTTGCTGCAATTCTGTTTTCATAGCTAGCGTTAGAGGATTTGATGAGGGATCTCAACTTTTTTTTGAGGCTGATAAGGGAGTTTTTCCAGTCATTGGAGTTCACTTTATTCCACATCAGTTTCCTCCTTCAGTTGTAAAATTTGTTTATGGCAGGGGACCACCAGACTAGCTTCCTTTTTTTGGAGGAGAGCATCTTGGTTCTATTGGGTATGGCGAGATCCATGCATTTGTGTACGTGTTCGTATAGTGCATTAGTGTATGATTCGGTGGTCATGCAACGATTCTCCATTTGCATGGGTGCAGTGAAGTTAGCCACCTCTGTTTTTAGGAGCTCAAAGTTCGCTTTGGAGAAGTTTTTCATGGTGGTTACCTTTGTGGGGGGGTGGATGAGGATTTCCAAGGTGATTAGTTTGTGGTCGGATCTAACCAGGGAGGAGTTGACTAGTGGTGTAGTGCAATGGTCGCCCATGTTAGTAATAATCAGGTCAAGGATGTTGCTACCTCTAGACGGGTAAGAACAAGCTGGTCCAGGGCACTGGAATTAATGAATTCTATGAAATGTTGGGCAAGTGTATTGGTACATGAGTAGTTTTCCTAGTTAATGGAAGGGTAGTTGAAGTCACCCAGTATGAGAGTGTTAGGCTGGACCCTAATATTCTCCAGGGTGCTTTGGAATGTGGAGTGTGTGTCTTGGGACATGGTTGGGGACTTATAACAGGCTATGACCTGAATCGCTGTCTTACACAATGTTAGCTGCACCTGAAGTATCTCTGATGTGTTATGTTGGGCTACCCGTCCAGATGTGTGCTTATCCTTTATGAATATGGAAACACCACCACCTTTGGAGCTTCAAAAAGTGCATGAACAAAAGGTTTGTATAACCACACATTTTTTGGAGGATATAAAGTCTGAAACTTAACCATCTATCATTATTTAGTTTATTTAATCCTCACTGATTTGCCAGAAAACACATATTTTATGAGAGACAGACCAAAAATACATATGGCAAAATCTGGACATTCTGCGAAAATCTAGAGAGTTGAGAGGTATGGATAGAAGACCTCCTTTTACATTACTTTTTGCCATGGCCTGCATCATGTAAGTCATCAGGAAAAATTACATCTTTATATGTGGTTGTAATCAAAGTGCTCCAGCTGTCCTCTGTCCTACTAAAGTCCTAGCCCACGTCATTAATACCTCTTCTTTCTCTGCATTTTAAACTTAAAAAATATGTTGCATTGCTTGTATCCTTCATGCCAAGACATAATTCTGTATGCTCTTAGTTCCAAAATTGTGTCACTGATTGGAATCACCAGTGCTGCTTGCATTTATTTCTGCTCTTCCCTTATTTATTTGTTCTGTTGCTTTGAGCTTTTCTTTTTTATATTAGATTTTTATGTGTAAGGATGAAACTTTGCCAGTGTGCAAGACATAAACTCAATAATACATGTAAAACTGAAACTCACTGGTACAGCTTGTACACATCTGAAATATCATCCTACATGATGTTTTATATACATGTGTGTGACTATTGGATAACACATTCTATTGCTTTAATGATGCATGCTCTTATGGGTTCCACTGTGGCATTATATATAGATATTGTAACATGCTTAAACATTCTGCACCTTGAAATGATTTAAAATAAAAAGTATTTCGGCTTTTCCCGGGTAGGTGTCGCCACAGCAGAACTCCAGCCTGCTCATGATTGGTTGTGTATTTTTACGGTGCCGAGTTGCTAGCCCGATGCCCAACCTTCAAAGAAGGCACACCATTCATGCACGCACCTACCTGCATGTCTTTAACGTCACTCAACCGTGGGGAGGACATGCAGACTCCACACAATTTAAGATAGGCTTTAAAATGATTACATTGAGCCTTTAAGTACCGTCTATTAACTAAAGTTCTACCTTTAGCTCAGGCTGGTAGGGTGCATGATTTTATAATCTAAGAATTGTGTATGAAGTCATATGTATGTATAGAACACATTTACATATTACCTGTGTATAATGTACAGTCCGGGTGTACAGTAAGATCATGGTCATTGTATATTCATTACAATCTATCTAAACAGGGAGAACTTATTCACAGAGCTCATCCCCTCACATTAACCCTACATAATGCCCATCATATCCCTGAATGTTGCCCAGAGATTTTTTTGCACAATAGCATGGAAGTATTCTGCACAGGCAGTCTTTCTATGCTTATATCTCTATTATGGTTTTGTATGTACTATATCTGCATGACACAAAAATAACAAAATCTTGTTTTTCCATCAAAGTTACTGATTCAGGCATCTTCTCATCTAGACTGGTGGTGCTGATACTGAGTGCCTTCTGACTGCATATTGCCTGTCTCGGGTCTATATTAAAGTCTCGAAAGCTGACAATGTTGAATCTGACATTGTCGACACGAGAATAGCGAAACTGCTGAACATCGAACAAGTAAATGGAAATCTCCGTAAAGCGAGATTTCCATTTACTTCAATGTAGTGGAGTCTTGGAGTTGGCATATTTAAGTAGCAGGGGGTGCAGGGGGGCTTGCACCCCTGCATACATCGCTTAGTTTTTTTTTTTTGTTTGTTTTTATTTTTTTTTTCTGAACATTCAATTTTTTAACAGTTCGATAACTAAAGGTCGACCTTTAGTGATTCGAGCTGTTAAATATTCGATGTTCTAATATAGACTCGCCTGTCTCATTCTGGTATATTAATAGATTGAGTGGCTGATACCAGATCTTCATTCTTTTTGATGGGAACATGGATTTTAGCTTTCCACAGGTGAAACACCCTGTAGTGAAGCCTGGAGGGTAAGATCCCCATGTTATGTGTACCATGGTAAAAATAAGGATGACAGGTGGACTGTCATTGTTTGTATATTGAGGAGCATGTGTGATGCACAGTGTTACTGTATGCTTAGCTTCCCTGAAGTAGGCCATTCACCCATAAAAGTTTATTTCTACTTCCATTAAATAAAAAAGCCTTTCTCTGGCACCCCTTGCCCAGAAGTAGCTTCTATCAAGGATAATGTGCTGTTTGAATAGGAACAATAGAAGGCTAGTGGTAAAGATAAGAGCTAAAAAACTACAATTTCACACATATGAAGTCATAAACAGTTAAAAGAAATTATGATGAAGACTGATTACAAACCATTATATAAATAAGGAATGCATCCATTCTCCATATCCTCAGTGAAGCAGACATTAATGTTTGCACAGCAATTCAATATTTGTTACACCCTGTCAGATGAAATATCTCACCCTTATCCATGTTATGGACAGGCAGCATATATGAAAAGTTATTGTATCTGCTTTTTTGTCTAAGATCTTTCTTCCTATTACTCAAACTCACTTTGCGTTGCTTTAATTCTTCTTCCACAAGTCCAAAAGAAAGTGAGTGAGAGACTGCTTTATTTCCTCATAAGAAGGAAGTAGGTTATCCTCCTAATGTACTGACATCATGTAGCTTGTGCACTGTAGATGTGTCTTTGTCCCAGTGTATTTCACTGTGTTTTTTACAGGGTAAGGTCAGAGACATAATATGTTTACAGCACTGTATACAAAGCCCCTGCTTCCACTATACTGTACCTGTGTCATTACTGATGGTCACAGATATCACCCAGCCTGTGCTCTTTAAGCAAAGCCCCTCATGATTTCACTGTGTTTTATTAGCCAGAATAATAATGTCACTTGATTCATGCTCTCCCTGGTACTCATATGGTATGTGAGAGATATGTTTGCACAATGTTACTGGAGGCAAAGCTCTCACATAAAAGTACTCCTAATGTCAATATGGTTATCAGTAGAACACACGCTGCACCCATCACACACAATTCAAAGCACACATATAGAATCACTTAAGTGTAACCTTCCTAAACCCCAAAGGCCTCCAAATGTACTCTTTCAAAACAACACCCACATCAACACATAGAGCCACATCTCATGGAGCCTCTACTTCTATGTCCATAAGGCAAGGCATGACACAATCCAACAGAAGATATAGCAAACCTACTGGCCAACAAATTTAGCTCCAACTTTACCCCTCTCTCCACCTCAACCTTCCCTCAGGAAATCACATCAAATATACATCCCCCTGCTATCACTAGGGAAAAGGTACTTAATGCTCTCTGTAAGACCAAGAACACTGCATCAATGGGCCCAGACAATATCCCAGGATGTTATTCAGCTGTAGCCTCCCAAACAGGCTTCATGCCTCATGAATGGAGAACAACAATAGTCATCCCTATGTACAATGGTGGGCCATCTACAATGCATGGAAACTACAGACCCATAAGTCTCACTAATCTCATATGCAAAGCCATAGAAAGAATTATCATGAAAATGATCAATAAATATAGTAAACCTCCAGACAATGGACCCAACCCAGTTTGGTTTCATCAAGGGCAGGTCATGCCTACTCAACCTGGTGAACTTCTTTGAGAAGGTCACCAAAGCAATGGATGAGGGCAAAATAATTCACACTGCCTACCTTGACTTTGTCCAGGCATTTAGTACAATACTGCACTTGGGAATTGTTGACAAACTCAAGAGGTTAGGTACAAACCTGTTTGTCACCCAGTGGATAGTCAACTGTCTCACAGACAGGAACTTAGAACTGGGGAGTCCACCTCTACAAAGAGGCCAATAACAAATGGAGTCCCTCAGTGATCGGTCCTTGGACTGCTCCTTTTTGACATTTACTTCTCTGAAGTCAAGGATAATGTCAGTGGTCTCTGGCTAACTAAATTTGTGGATGATTGCAAACTAGCAGCTGTCATTGAATCCCATGCTGACACAATTGTTCTGCAGAAAGGGCTGACACAGATAAACAACAGGTGTCAGAGACATGGACTAAAACTAAATGCCAAGAAATGCATAATAGTATCCTTTGTTAAGTCATCAACCCCGGTAACTATCATATTGAAAACAGAGCCCTTACAGTTGAGCCATCACATGCCTACAGCAGTGAGGAAATCATTCTATGTTGCACAACTTATAAACAAAGGTATGGCATCTTGGTCTAAGGAAGTCATTGTTCTACCGTATCTGGCATTCATTAGACCTATTATTAAGTACAATGCCCCCTTTAGTATGTACCTAATAGGCATATCCAACAATTGGAATGTCCACAGAGTTTCCTCTCCAAAAGAATACAGGGTGTAGGAAAACGTACTATGCAGACTGCTTTAAGGCCATATCCCTGTATTCTGTCTCCTACAGGCTGTTGAGGGGAATCTATGCCTGGCATACACAGCACTGTCAGACCTCCACCCTGATGGACTTCCTGCATATCCACAAAACAACAGTACCAGAATGACTCTTTCTAAAGACTTAGCCTTGCCTGTGATATAACTCAGACCTGCTGGAAAGATAGGTATGTATCCCAGAAACTATCCCTTCTCTGAAACAGGGAAGAAGAAACATGTGAAGAAGAGTTTCTCCCTAACCCAATTCAAATGTAACTTGGACATTTGTATGGGAAACAGGAATTTCATCCCTGGCTTGGCACCTATGTCTGTAATGGACACAGGCAATCTGTAAATGGTTCATCTCTCAGAACCCTGCTTGTAAATGTTTCATCTCCCAATCCCCTGTTTACACTTATCAAGTGTACCAGAATTTCTCAGAGATTTGGGATGCACTGCTAGGATTAACAAGGCCCTTGTGGTTGTTAGCCTAGTAAACACCTATGAACCTATGAAAATCAGGTTCCCCCTCTATCCTACTGCAACTATCAAACTGCAAAAAGCAAAGAAACTAGGAAAGAAGCAGCACACTGAAGCAAAATTATCTGGACTCTAGGGTAAATGAAATACCTGCTCCGATCTGAATTTTCTCCTTGTTGTAAGTTCTAAACACATTTTCTGGATGACGTCTTCATTCTCTGGGATGGTGGTAAAGAACTCATCCCGGGGTTCTTAGATTATATTAATAACAACACTGAGTTTCTCAAATTCACACATGTATGTGATGACCATAACATTGCCTATCTTGATATTTGGCTTATGAAGCATGCAACTAACCAAATGTTTGTGCGAAAGATCCACAGAAAGTCCACATACTCCAACAGCTTTCTTCATTTTAATAGCTCCCATCCATTACTCCAAAAAAGAGTTGTGGTTAAAGGGCAGTTCTTTTAGAGCTGCAAGGATGGTTACCCTGGATGAAGCTTTCTGGGATGAATGTTGTGTGTTAAAAGACAAGTTCAGGGCATGGGGTACCCAGCAGACTTCATTGATAACTTGATGTATCAGGTCATCAACAAACAAGAGTGGAGAGAGGTTGTCCCAATTTTAAATAAGATGAATGTGTCTGACAATGATAATGATATTCATGACACCCAACCCATTATTTACCCCCATTATCATGATAACAATGATATTCATGACACCCAACCCATTATGCACCCCCACTATCAAGCACCTTTGAAAAGTGCTTTTATCACTATGTTTTCAATGGTTGGCTATACAATTAAAGACATTCTGGTGAAAGTTTGGCCAATTTTGAGTACCAACCAGCTGGTGAGAGATAATGTGGGGGTATATCCACAAATTGTCTGTAAGAGGGGGAAGAATCTCAAGGCTTTGCTGGAAACAGGGTTAAATATACCTAAGGTGACATTGAGCAACAAAAATGTTGGTATGAGTAAATGCGGTCACTACTCCCAGTACCATCATATGTTGATAGACAAGAAGTGCACCATTGCTAATAATGTCATTGCAATTAAGGGGCACTGTGATTGCAATACATAATGGATGGTGTACTGTGCACTTTGCTTGGTATGACCTGTTTTTTACATTGGCAAGACAGAGAAGATTCAGACACAGCATCTATGAGCATTTATACAACCTTAAAAAAAACAGAAGAACATGAATGCACTGTTTAAACATGTACACCAGAATCCTGGACATCAGTTTAAATTTGTGATTTTGGAACAAGTGCTACTAAATGATAGGGGATCCCATGGACACTTGCCCTTGAAAAGTGCAAGCTATCTTGGCAACTGTTCCTGAAGGCAGATTTGTGGCCAGGTTTAAATGAACAGTTACTTATTGCATGCTTGCTTAAGTTAAAAACACTGCAATGATAACGTGTTTTCATCTTAAAAATTAACATTTAAATTTAAAAACAACACAGTATAAAACATAAAATATTGCCTTGCAGTTTTTACTTGTGTATTTATTTCTTAAATTAATTTTAGTTTTAAAAGTTGGCATATCTTTTAGTCTAATTTAAATGTCTGTTTTAAGTCTTTTATGAATTAAAGGTTACTATCAAGGGGTTGTCCCTTGTAAGGAGGCTTTGGTAGTCACATGATGGTGTTTCTTGAATTTTATTGGTCAAATCAGTACTTTTAAAGTGTGATGTATTTTATCTGATGAAGTTTTTCATTTTAAGATGAAAGCGCTCATGTATTCAAGTATTTTTGAATTAAAGGATTGAACTCTTGAAGGATACAGTGCATTTCATTTACCCTACAGTCTGGATAATTTTGCTTCAGTGAGCTGCTTCTACTGTAACTACATCCCCACTGTATGACTGAATCGGGTCTATATTCTACAAATGCTAACCAACTGAATGTGCCATGTGTCTTCTACAAATGAGATGACGTGACTTTCAGACCATTCTGGGGATATTGCACTGTCTTCACAGATTTGATCAAAAGATGCATTGCTTGAATTCATAATCAGCTTATCCCATTATCTAGAGCTGTAAGGATTATCAAGTAACTTGAGTTACCCCATAGCAGTAGTTACACTACACTCAAGCAGCTTATGTATTTGTAATTCTGCTGTCTCTAGGCATCTCTGTCTTGTAAAGGAGCTGTAGTTAAATACATTCCCTAAAGTTATTAATTTATCCAAGGTCTGTCTAATAATGTGTGTTTATGTCTCTGTCAGTTCATAGTAAATGCACTACAGGTAATTTTTAGCTTCAATGACATATTAACCATCAGTGTCTTTGGGCATGGTTTCATCAAATGTCCCCTGCTGTGTATATGCCCAGATTTTTTAATCCTGTTATTTATGACTACTTACCTAAGTTATCTAGTAAATGTACATTTTATCAGCTATATGATGCAACTAATGTTATTTTTTATCAATTTGATTATAGTATGGTCCATCTATGTAGGCACTGCTATGTTTTTATTTATTTATTTTTATTTTACATTTGTTGACCGGGCTAGTCCAGCTGGATATATGTCCATTTTCAGTGGAGGCCCGGGGAGAAAAGCTCCAACGAAATTTACAAATAATACACAGTAATGGTCTAAACAAGTTTAAAATTCTTAAAACATTAAGACAGGACATAAAACCTTTGGAGAGAGGCAAGTTAAAACAAAGTTATAACATATATTTGCTATACAGATTCTAAGATATAAGTTTCTAATATTGAAAAATTAGAAAAAAGTAGTAAAAGTTTTTTTTTTTTATCTCTCTAGTGTATTATGTGAGGAGGAGTTTAGGTGGGAAGGATACAAGACAGGTTAGTCTGGGTTGTTACAGGAGCAAAGCCAGTGCTTGTTTAGATGTGTCTTTAGTTGTTTTTTAAAGAGTAGAGGACTAGACAAAGATGAGATATCAGACGGTAGTTTGTTCCATATATGTCCAACAGAGTTAGAAAAAAGGCTATTGCCAGCAGAGTTATTGGGTATGGTAGTATTAACCAGTAGTTTGTTTGCAGAGCGTAGCTGTTTCAAGTTATTATATGGTGTAATGAGGTTGGAGAGAACAGGTGTTGCACTATGCAATATATTCTCCCTGGTTCTTCCTGTTGTACGGCAGGTAGAGTTCTTCCTGTGTCATTATGTTGTGCTATTAGCATGACCAATAATGATGCATGAGCAGTAGTCTATAGGTAGAGCCACACAGTCCTGCTGAATTGTATGATTAGGCAGGGTCACTAAAACCACAAGATTAATGTACCATAATCAGTCCCCACAACCCACTATACTGTACAGTAATACATAGGCAGTGACACTGATTGGAACTCTGTAAGCAGAGGTTCACTTTGTACTGCTGTGCTATATCATAAGACAGGGACACAAATATCATGTCATTTGTCCACCATAAACAGAATTCCAGTCCATTGTGTTTTGTCACAAGCAAGGCTACTTATGTCAAATGACCAGTGTTCTATAGGATGCCCATCTTCTTTTTCTAATGCACCATGCCATTATATCAAAGCTCATGGGCATCCTGTGATTACCATCTCATTTTCAGGTCTCCCTCAGTGTTGGGTCAGTAGACAACATCACTGTTGTGACAAGGTTAATGTTCATCAAAATGTCCCAACGCGAATCTTCTGGTGTTTTTGCATGAGATAGGTTTGATTACATCCCGTGGTCAGTGCACCATTTGCATTCACTCAAAATTGCTCAACCATTTTATTAAGCAGGAATGCTAGTGTCCTGTTAGGAAGAAGATATTTATTATTATGATGATACTGGCGGCAAGTTTGGGGGAAATGGAAAACATATAATGGGTAAGAAATTGGAGAATAATAATGGCATGGATACAATTCAAAACAAAAACTCCTCAATTTTCTACCAAATTTCAATCTGAAAACACTTTAAATATTTTTTATAGTCCTTACATTTACTTGTCTGTGTCTCCCCACATTTACACTTGCAACTGTGATAGCACTGGTGGCTTAGTCTCAATTTACTACTACTTAGACTTGTCATTTATCACTGTCACCGGCAAAAGTACATGTCCTTGGAGTGCCCATAGCCCCAACACAATAGCCTACAGCTTGCTTTTTCCTGCAATGCTAATTCACACAGGTAGAGGAGCCTGAAAGTTAGCTGTATCATGTTAGGAGGTGAACAACTTCCTAAAGCCACATAAGGGACCTGGTGGAGGTAAACACACTATGGCTTTGTAGTTCTCCACCACCACTGCACCTACACCAGAGAAGGAAATGGTATCTGATTACAGGCATCTTGTTATGGCAATGAAATATCCCATGTCCTGTGTGAGAATGGAGAAACTGGAGAGTAGTGTCCAGCAGACATTGTGCATGAATGTAACATGACATGTCCATTTGACATGTCCATTCTTTGACATCTTATGTCTGACAGAAACATGGTTAAAACCTGGAACTAAAGATAAGGAAATCATCCCTCCAGGATATAATATATTGAGACAAGACCGCATAGAGCATAAGGGAGGGTGCGTAGCAATCCTATTTAAAGATGGGCTACAAATCACCTCTTTACCTTACAATCCACCACAGGATAATAATAAAGAAGTCCTTATTTCCAGACTTCAACTCAACCCTAGTAAATCCCTATACATCATCTGTATCTACCTACCTCCTGGTAATAATACCAATACAATAGAGGATATCCTAAGCTCAGTGTCATCAACTTACCCAGAAGAAACAATAATACTCGGGGACTTTAATATTGACTGGAAATGTGTCAATACTGAAACTCCCACTTCCCATATTAACCTTCATGGCTTCTCTCAAACCATCAACTCCACAACCAGAATTAACAAACCAAACAAAAAAGAGAGCACCTTAGATTGGATTCTTATTAATAAACATCACCAAACTTATAAGGTAGGAACCTTACCTGACAATGTTAGTGATCACTCATTGACCTACCTTATCAGGTAAAAGAATGATATTTCCAATAATTATATAGGATTTCACGGTCCAACAAACACTTTAACTCACTTCTATTCCAAAGTGAGCTCAGTGCTTGTGACTGGAACCCTCTAAAAATGCTCCCACTTGAAGAAGCTGTTAAATATTTTAAGTCTAAATTCTTAACTATCCTTGACCACCACACTCCTAAACGTTCTATTAGAATCAAGTCCAAACCAGCCCCTTGGCTTTCAAAAGAAACCAGACAAAAATCCTGCTCAGAAACAAAACTTGGACTAGGTGGCATGCAACCAAAAATATCTCAGATCAGCAATCATTTAGACTGATGAGAAATACAACAAAACAATCCATACTCACAGACAAAAAGAACATCTATTGTAAATTACAGCAAGCCAACCCATCAAAATAACCCACAAAGGTTCTGGGCTAGTATCAATAGACTCCTTCACCCAGGGCACTCCAGTACACCAACCCCTCTACGGGCCAGTCATAATACTCCCCATCAAACTGCCAATGCCATCAATACCTTCTTCACAGAGGCCATACAATCTCTAGCCAGTCAGCTATCCCCAGATAGCTCAAGCCTTCCTACCTCCATTCCAAGCTCTCTCCCTACATTCCAACTGCAACCCATCTCTACCATCTTCATCTATAAACTTATCCAAAAACTTAAGCCTTGTACTCCTTCTGCTGACCAGTTACCATCTGAATATCTGCAAAAAGCAGCCAGAGCAGCAGCCTATCCTATATATATCCTTATAAATAAAGCCATTAATAAGGGAACTATCCCAGACATCTGGAAAATCTCACACATTATCCCCCCACATAAAGGAGGTAACTCAAATGAATATTCTAACTGTCGGCCTATAGCCCTTCTATCACCCTTAGCAAAAGTCATGGAAAAATGTATTCATCATCAGCTACTAGACAATTTAATTCAACACAACATACTAGCTAATAGCCAACATGACTTTAGGCCATTCCATAGTACCACTACTGCCCTCTTATCCTTCACCAGTTCCATTAATAGAAACCATAATAACAATATCCTCTCATCTGCACTCTTCATTGATTTCTTGAAAGCTTTCAATGTGGTAAACCACCCTCTGCTAATACATATTCTTAAATCCCTTTCTCTTGACCGGGCTGTTCAATGGTTCAATTCCTACCTCAGCAATAGGCAGCAGGCAGTGCTCTGGGAGAACAATCTTTCATCCCACTTGCCAGTCACCCTGGGTGTCCCTCAAGGTTCCATTTTAGGACCTCTCCTTTTCTCACTTTTCATCAATGACCTATACATAGCAATTCCTCAAGCCACCTGTATACAATATGCAGATGACTCTATGCTCATATATTCAGCCAACTCCTCATCTGAACTGCAATCTCTGACTCAGAAGGTATTTAACACAGTGGAGACATGGTTCTTAAAACGTTGCCTCCTCTTGAATCCCAAAAAAACTAAGTTCCTCCTCTTTACTCCTACCAGCAAGTCCTCCCCTATAGAATTCTCAGTCATTTCTAACAACGGCACCCTCATATCCCCTGACTCTACTAACAAACTCTTAGGAATTACAATAGATAATAACCTTAACTTTGATAGCCATATTAACAACACTATAAGAACAGTAAACAGAAAAACGGGCTCCCTATACATGATCAAATCCTTCCTAACTCCAACAGCTAGAACCACAATTACCCACTCCCACCTAATCTCAACTCTTCTTTATGCCTCACCCATATATACTAACCTGAAAAAAAATAATCTTCTCAAACTAGCCAACTCCTACAATAACATTGCCAGATTTGCCACTGGGAATCCCTTCAGAACCCACCACTGTCAGAATCTACAGAAGCTAGGTTGATTCGAACTTCAAAACCAACTACAACTTTCCCAACTTACCATTGCCCATAAGATCCTTAATCAACCTAATAACACTCCTATACTTTCAAACCTCATAATCCCCTACAAAAATCTCAATACTTTACGCTCTTCAAACAAACTTCAAGTTAGCATAAGCAAGTCCAACATCTTGGCAGGGGATTCTCTGTTCTCAAACACTGCAGGAAAAAACTGGAACCTACTTCCTAGTGAACTAACTTCACTTCCTTCCCTACCCCTCTTTAAACAACATCTCAAAAGACACCTCAAAACACATTGGTTATGCCCCTGCAGCAACCCTGACTAATCTTCTGCCTTCACTACTACTATCTCCATGATCCTATTGTATACTAACTCAATATTGCTTGCTATTTCAGAAAGGCGTTCTGTAATCTAGGATACTTAAATGAATTACCTTTTGTGAACATCATGTACTATTTACTGTAAATTATCTCTTGTATCTTATTCTTAAATTAATTGTTTTATTCTGTATGCCAATATTATTGTAATCTTTTCTTCCTGTTACTACTGCTTTTCTGTTTTTGTAATCCTGTATTATTTTGCTTATTGTTAAGCCTGCTTTTTTTATTACTACTTTGTGTTACTATTGGAGCTTTTCTCCCCGGGCCTCTACTGAAAATGGACATATATCCAGTTAGACTAGCCCGGTCAACAAATGTAAAATAAATAAATAAATCAATAATTCAGCCACAAATTCTATAGTGCGATGGATCACGACTATGATTCTTCGGGTCTACTTCAGAATGATGAAAACGCAAACTCACGAATGCTCACATGAGCGAATAATCAGAAACTCGAAATTAGTATTTTGGGATCGCAGTACAGTGAAGATTGGAATATTTGCCCTTTCCTCACTGTAGTGCAATCTCGGAGTAGGAATATATATTTAGCAGGGGGTGGGGGGTGCAGACCCCCACAATACCAATTTAGAGTTTCTGATTATTCGCTCATGTAAGCGTTCGAGAATCTGCGTTTTCGTTGTTCTGACATAGACCCGATTCTTCTATACTTAAATGGTTGATTGATTAATATGTACTAAAGTAGTGTGCATAGTCTGAAGGATATCAATTGTTAAACCCAGATGTCTGTCATTGTGCAGTGTGTGTAATCCCCATAACTCTGCTGTAAATCCAGAAATGTGCTAAGGAAAGCAACAAGCATATGATATAAAAATCAACGACAGATTGTCAAACTGTACTCATGTGGTAGACAGTTGCCAAAAATTACAGGTTTTGCATTAGTACTGGATACACACCAACTGCAGAGCAAGTCTCACTGTTGAGTTATAGAACTATACACTCAAATGAAGAAAAACAGTAGAGATACACTCAGATGCCAAATTTATTCGCAAAATACAAGATAAAGCTTTCAGGTAACACCCTTCATCAGTATGCTTATACCGTATTAGACACAGTTTAAATAACCAATTCAATAAAACACATGACACAACCACCCAATAAAAATCTGTTTCAATTAAATATAAAATCAGTTACTCAGCATTGTAATATACGATACTTAAAGGTACAATATGTTTATAAAATATAACATTTACATAAAATTTCATCAACATTTCATCAACATTTTTCATGTATATATAAGAAACTATCACATATATTGCTTTTGCTTAGCTACCAAGATGGGCTTTATACTAACCAAATTATTAAGACCCTGTCTGCCTCTAACATAGTTATCCATTTGTATTCAGCTATATCCAGCTTATTATTGATGTCCCCACCTTTCATATCTGTATGTAATACCTGTAACACTTTGAATTTAAATGTATGTGTTGACCCTTTGTCCTTAAGATGTTTGGCTAGTCCATTAGTCATAACCATTCTTCTCACCTCTGATTTGTGCTCAATTATACAGTCTTTCAGACGCCTAGAGCACTTACCTACATAGAAACTTTCACATCATATGCAAGTAGCTAAATATACTATCAATTCAGTGTTACAAGTTGCATAACATTCCATCTTATACGTTTCCTTACTTACAGGATGTTTATACTCTATATCACTACACATATATTTGCAGCAGCTGCAATTCTAACATGGTACAGTTCCCATTTTTGTTTGAAATTATTACTTCTTTACTATTTGGTCTGAAATCTTTATAACATAGTTCCCTCTTTAAATTTAAACAGTTCCTATGTGCAAACCTTGGTTTGTCTCCTAGAATAGGGATTAGTTCTGGCACTGATGTTAAAATGCGGCAGTTTTTCCATTCTACTTTCTCTATGTCTTTGCTCAGACTATTCTGGGTGGTGATATATCTAAGCTGATTTTCATTTTCTGTAGTGCCTACATACGTCTGTGAAATATCACTAAACACAGCTGGTGCTAATTCGTTCCTCTGTTCCAGTACTTCATGCATACTGTTATATATCAAGACCTCATTATACCCCTATCTTTAAATTCCCTTGCTAGTGTTTCCATCTGCTCCATACATTTCTTTATACTTGTATTTAACCTACTTATTCTCAGTAATTGACTCTTCACTATCCCTCGAAACACATGCATGGAGTGCATACTCATAGCATGAGTATATCCGTTAACTTGCATATCTTTTCTATATACAGTAGTCTCTAATTTATCTCCTTCTCTATACAATAATACATCTAAATAACTTATTTGTTATTCAGAATAAGTCATTTTAAATTTTAGGAATGTAGTGCTATTATTCAAGTATTGGATAAATGCAGACAGACTATTAGTATCTCCCCCCAGATTAAAAAAGCAGTCATCTACAAAACACTGGTAAAAGAGAACATTATGCTTATATAAGTTCTTCAGACCATATACATATTTCTCTTCCCATTGATTTAAGACAATATTTGCATAGGTGTTGGCCATGGGAGTCCCCATGGCCACACCTGAAATTTGTAAATATGGGTGACCATCAAACAAAAAGACATTATTCATGAAAACCATCTCTATCATACTACATATAGTTTCTATGCCTATTCCACTCATTCTTGTCTTCATACATAGGAACTCACGCATGGCATCTATACCATATTCATTGAGAATCACTGTAAACAATGAATTTATGTCAAGAGTTACCAGAAAATATGTGTCATTAGTTTTTCCATGTTTATACCATTCATACAGTTTCTTCAAAAAGTCACCAGTATCTTTAATATAACTAGAACATAATGGTAAATATTGCTTTAGAATATCCTGTACATATATTAACAATGGCTCGGTGACTCAGCCCCTGCTTGACACAATTGGCCTCATGGGAGGTTCAATAAGATACTTATACAACTTGGGTATACCATATATTATAGGGGTGACAGGACATGATACCAACAAATAATTAAACAATTCTAGCAAAGGTTTTGCATTAGTATACATAGTCCATTTGACAGTACATTGTTTAGTAGCTATGCTGGTAAAGGATTTTATGGTCATGTATTTCAATGACTTGTAGTCGGTATACTTTTCACCTGGTACTGCGTTTCTGTTACATTTTTTTGTTTGTTTCTTTAATATAAAATGAATGTTTTTCTGAAAACTCACTGTAGTCACTAGATAATGGCAGACATTTGAATTTCAGACTTCATATATTCAGAAACTGCATGCTAATGTAAGATATGTTATTGCAACACTTTTCTAAGTATATCAGAGCAATATTTAAAAATCTGTTCCTGATTTCAGGCCTTCATCCAGCCCATTATTTTTGCTTTATCCCTCATTTCTTTGATTAGAGTTTGAATGAATGGCAGTGCAGTTATATAATGTTATATAAATTCCTCAGATCGTTCACAAATGTCATTGTGAAGGACTGGGATCATATAAAAATGCTGTGAGCTACAATCTGCTAGGATGACACAGTTAATAAACCAAGTTACTTTTAATAATGCTGAATGGTGAACGTGTAATTAGTAATTACTGAATCTCTGTGCCTAACAATTTGTCCACTTTCAGAGGCATTCAGGATGTGGATGTGCTATTCACCTCCCCAGTCATTGCAAATGATTAGCTAGCACTTAGTAGATTGTATTTTTTTTTCTTTTTTTTTCATTTTTGGTAGCTCCTCCTTCATTAGTTTGAGAATTCCTACTCCTTTGTGTGTACTGCATTTCTCTGAATTGCTGTTTGACTGAATGCATTTTTCAGTCACTGGAACTCAGACAATGAGTTGCACTGCCAGTCATTCAGTGACTAATACACCACACACACACACACACACACACACACACACACACACACACACACACACACACACACACACACACACTTATATGCATGCAAAATGGCATTCAAGATACTGATCAAAACAAATAGACAATCAACTACTGCTTTTCAGTTAGTTCCTTCAGAAAAGCTGGCATATCTAAATCATGATACTATTAACCATAGGATCATAGGAGGTTACTAGGCCAACGGTTTATGTTCCCAAGGGTGTCTGGTTCAAGCAGGCACTAAAATCAACACCTATTGCACCAGTCCAAGAGGGACACAGGTGGAACCCCAGGGTGAATTTCTGGTTACCCATCCAATCATCCAAATTACACTTAAATAGGATCAATGAGGGGCTGTTTAACATGAACAGGAAGCTTGTTCCAAAGATGGGGCAACCTCTTTGAGACAAATCTGTCTCTCCACCAAGTTCTGTTGATGTCACATACCAGGTTATGGTCCTTTGAGGGAGTGACCTGTGTGCCATTTGACTTGTGAATATGTAGCATTTCCATTAAATTGCTTTATATGCAAGGCCCAGGTCGCTTCTGAGCAGTTTATATGATAGAGAGTAAAGTGAGAATGATTTTAGTCTATTCGCACAAGACAGATCTTAGATCCTGAGTTTTCTTTGTAAGGAATCTTTGTGGTCTCTCCGATTTCTGCAGTTGTTTGGAAAGAAACATACCAAAGGGAGCATTGTACTCTATTATTTGCCTGATAACAGAAGTGTACGGGGGGGGTTAAAACCTCTTTTTTCTGGAGGCAATGCTCTTACTTATTTGATGAGTAATATAGAATGCCTTTCTTACCACTGTGGAGACATGATGATCGAAGTTAATGTTGCTCTCTCACCACTGGCTATGTGCTTAGGGTATTTCTATTGATGTGGTAGTTTGCAGGAACATCACCCTTGTCAAAGGGGATGATAATGCATTGTTTGCATTAAGTTTAAGACCATGACTTTGGCACCAGTCATTAGTCTGTGTAAGACCTTCTTGCGGGATTTTGACATTGCTGGGGGTTTCAATGATTGCTCCTAGTTTTCAGTCATTAGCAAACTTTGTCAGCCACAGTCGTTCAGTTTTAGCCTGTACTTCAGAGAAGTAGATTCCAAACAGTAGGGGTCCCAGAACTGATCCCTGTGGAACTCCACTGGTTATGGGTCTGCTGGAAGAGATGGAGTCCCCTATTTTGACTGTATGAGTTCTATCAGTCAGCCTGTTTGCAACCCACCTGACAATATATGGGTTGATACCAAGCTAGATGAGTTTATCAATGATGCCTGAGTGGGTGATTGTGTCAAAGGCCTTGGATACATCTAGGTAGGCTGTCTAGGGCTTTGGTGACTGCCTCAAAGAAGTCTATCAAGTTTAACAGGCACGATCTCCCCTTGCCAAAGCCAAACTGGGTGGGGTCAAGCACTTGGAGATTTCCTATATCTTTGTTAATAAGGTCCACAATGATTTGTTCCATGGCCTTGCAGATAAGGCTAGTCAGGCTAATGGTTCTTTGGTTCCTGTGGTCTGCAAATGCACCCCCTTTGTGCAAGCAGATGATGGTAGCTGTTTTCCATTCTACTGGGAAGAAGCCAGTGCTTAGGCAGTGACTGAAAAGTGTGCCCAATGGTGATGCGAATTCCTGCTTTAACCCATATAGAACACAGCCCATGATGTTTTCTGGTCCCATAGACCTGAGCTGTGTTTCTGACCTTGGAGAGGGCATTTAAGACCTGCTCCTCAGAGATACTAGGTGGGGGACAGGTATTTGGGATGCTTTGGGGTATATGTGGCGGGGACAGAGGAGTGAAGTTTTTAATGAACCTGTCAGCCAGCAGGTTTTCTATATCCACAGGTTCTGTATATGTAGTACCATTAACTACAAGTTCAGTGCAAATTTGGGCCTTAGCTTTGAGGTTATGGATATAAGTAAAGAATGCCCTGTTGCTATACCCCAAAGAACTGTGATGACAAAGACTTTATTTCAAGGCACATTTGGATGAATTGATGACATTCAACTGTTGCAGTATGTCATTGCATAAAGGAAAAAAAACAAAAGTGCATTTTGATTTAATAAAATAAATGTTGCAATGAAGTTGTTTCTATGGATGCCTAGTCTCAAGTCTTTCATCTACAATGAATAGAAAAAATAGCTAATAAAATATTTAATGTGCAGCATTTTCATTGTGAAAGCTCATGAGTTTTATATCATCGAATCATCAGCTAATCTATACATAGTGGCAGAAATACATATTCTCAGAAGGCATGCTTGTTGACGTGCTTTGATTATCTTGGCTTTTACATTGCTGGCATGCCTTGGTACTTGAATGAGGTCACACACAAAGTCACTCACATCATTGGCCTCTTTTCTTTGCACTTTTACAGACTGCTACACCTTTCAGCAATTCTACAAAATACAGCTATCAAACTCAGACAGTACTAATGCATATTAATTAATTTATTTTCTTCATTTCACTTCTGAGTTACTTTTTCAGTGGTGACTTAATGCAGCATTTATACTAGCTCAGCAAAATCTGGAAGGGCACTGGGGAATCTCTCCTTGTTCTTCAACAAGAGGATTTGTGAAATCTTTAATATCCACCTGACATACCAGTAACTCTGGCAGACTTGATTTGATTAAACATCTTACCCAAAGCAATGTTTTGGAATACTGTTTAGGGATAGAACCTAGCTTACTGTAGTTATGGTGAAGTTTTCCCCCTAATTCACTAGGACAAAGAAGGCTTTCTTTTTGTAATACTGGCATCATAATGGGCCAATATTTCACAGCCACTTAGAAATAAAACAGTTAATGGAAAATGTGTACAGAACCATGCACATTTTATTACGCTATCATCAGAAGAAGAGTTTAATGAAAGAGCTCACAAATTGAGGAAATGCCACTCAGTCCTACTTTTCTGGAAGAGTCCATTACAACTTTCAGGCAGTATGACACATAGGGCCGGATTCACAATGGCTTGCACGGAGTCTAAGAGTAGAGTAAGACTCCATGCAGCCATCATGTCCGACGAGCGATCCAGGAACAGCCTGCAGGGATGTGCAAGAGAGCTCCTAAAACGGCTCTTACACTGACAGGGCCGGGTTATGCAAATTACCTCAATTGCAGGCGAAAGGCTTGCAAATGAGGTAGATTTGTGATCAGGAAACTCGAACCTGTTTGAGAAAGAGCAGTGTTATCTGCAGAAATGTACTCAGTTGACAACTGAGTACCGTTCTGCAAATAGCAAAACGGAGCCATGACAGCTCCAAATAAAGGTTGCATCCAGTGCAGGAAGCATGCCAATAGCCAAATATATGGCCAATGGCAATGTTTCCTGATGCAATATGAAAAAAAAATGTATTTATTTTTTTTACTCCGATTTCCGATGTTTAAGCGTAGCGCAGCGCTGCGCAAATGGGCTGCACTCTAAAAACCAGAAAAATAAAAATTAAAACCCACAAATGTGGATTTTATTTAAATTGTTAATTTACAATGCAAGGGAATGGCAGGCTGAAGACAACATGGCCACCGAGTAGAGGTTGCTAAGGGGGGAAGCACAGTCTAAGAGATGTAACCAAGCATTAGTAGGCAATCTTATGCAAAGGAGGGTTAGGATAGTGAATTGCAGGTTTACATAGCAAATGAGCACAGTCAGTGGAGTGTAGGACTAGGATAAGGGGAGTAACAGAGTAGAAGATAGGTGACATCACGAGTGGGGTATGTATGAAAGAAGGGAAGCTCATTGGAGCAGAGTGGCATGTGTCAGCTGTCATTTACACATCATTGAAAGAGGTGTGTCAACAGGTAGGCTAGGTAAAGGCAAGAAATGGAAGGTGTATGCCATGAATAATACCAACGTTTCTTGCTGAGTGGGTATGCGTGTGTGTGCGCACCTGTAAACCCGAGTAAGACAGTGTGCATGCGTGTAAGCGTGAGTGTGCGCGTTTAAGCCGGAGTAAGCATGTATAAGGCAGTTTAAAGTGTTGTAAGCATGTTTGCGCTGATGTGCGCACGTTTTAGCTCGAATAAGCAAGTTGTAGTCCGTGTAAGCATGTGTGCGCGCATGTGAGCTGCTGTGAGCATGTTTGCACTTGTGTGCACGGCACTGCCCCCCCGAGGAAACTGAAAGGAAATAGGAAGCACAACAAATAGTAGGAAGCTACCAGGGAGTACTAGCAGAGCTAGCAGGTGAAAACAATCAGAATCAGGCAATTACACAGGCAGTACACTAGCCCAGCCCAGCCTAGCACTTAAAACTCTGCAAACAACCATCCATAATGTTTCTCACAAGAGACACTGCAGTAAGCTAATAGAAGTGAAAACTGAAAAAGCTTTACTGAGACAAAGAAATGTTAGGGGCTGCCATTGCTGATATAAGGTGACATATGCAACATGCTGAGGGTGGTGACAATGGAAATGCTGCTGGACAACCCACAGTGAGGAGATGGAGAAGAGTGTACAGGCCCAGGGTAACCTATCAGGGGCTACATGAGCTGGAGATAGTGGAGCACTATAGAGTGGACAGAGACCTCCTGCAGCAAATTGTTGAGCTGTGCAGGCAACGCCTCACACACAGAACCAACAGAGGGGAACCCATCCCAGTGGAAACCAAGGTATGTGTTGGCCTAAGAATATTAGCAACAGGTACCTTCCAGAGACCAACTGGTGATATGATGGGGATATCACAGGCATCAGCATCCAGGGTACTGCACCAGTTCCTGGATGCCATATCAGCACATGTCGGTGATCATTTATATTTCCCCAATTCCCGTGAGGTATTGGCCAGCAATATGCGTCTCTTCCAGCAAATAGCAGAATACCCTGAGGTAGTGGGTGCAATAGACTGCACGCACATACGCATCAAACCACCAGCCGGTGAGTGGGGTAGGGTCTACTTCAACCGCAAGGGCTTCCCCTCCATCAACTGCCAGGTCATGTGTGATGCCCAGGGCATAATACTAAATGTGTGTGCGGACTGCCCTGGAAGCTACCATGATTCCCATATCTGGCATCTGACACAGCTGTACCAGACATTTGCCAGTGGGGACATCCCACATGGTCACCTAGTGCAGGATGCTGGCTATGCACTGGAGCCATGGCTGATGACACCCATCAGAAATGCACACACACCTGAACAGGAACACCATAATGAGGCACACGCACAAACATGAAATGTAATCGAGCGTGTGTTTGGGCTGCTCAAGTCACAGTTCCGGTACCTGGACACATCTGGTGGAGCCTTGCAGTACTCACCAACTACATGTACCCAAATTGTCATGGTATGTGCTATGCTACATAATATGATCCTGCGAAAACAGCTGCAGCAGGACCAGCATAGGCCTGGGCCAAACAGCCCCCCACCATTGCCAAGGTCATCACAGGCAGAGCGTGACTCGGAGGAGGAACAACCTGAGCCTGCCCCAGTAGGCAGAAGGAGGCGTGCCCAGTATGCTTTGGCCTTGGCAAAGAGGCAACGCATAGCACATACACTGGCTCAGTAGGAACTCTGGAAATGATACCTCTCTCTGACTCGCACATATAGCAAAAGGGATTCCTAAGTTGACACTACCTGCTTTCAAACATGTACAGGGAGTGTAGTATGTGCATCCGACATAGGCAGCCCTGCAGCACCACCTGAGGCATGATTGCCATGTGTTAAGCAATGTAAAGCAGTGCTAAACAGCATTTACCACCATGTAGTATATGCAAACAGAATTGCACACACCAACTAGTGCAACTGTGGTCAATGTTGAGTAATATTGGGCAACGTCCAGCAAAGTTGGTGAATATTCAGCAATGTTGGACAAGCCTGGTCTAAGTAGGGCATAGCTGAACAAAAGCCAACATGCTCATATTTGCTTAACTGGCCCTTAAGCAGTCTGGTCTGCTCAGTATGAAAATATAAAGCAGTGATGGGCTTCGAACCCAGGATACTGTGCACTATAGTTAAAGTACTGAACCACTAAACCATGACAGTATTGCAGTGGTCAGCCAGTATGAATGAATGTTGATAAGTCTATGCAAAGCATCTCATGGAAACCCTTCAGGCACAGCATAATCTCTGTTGAGTTATGACACAAAGGTGAGTCCTGCAGTAAGAACAGAACTCGACTTCCAACACACACACGCACAGTATAAATGTTAATATTGGTCATGTTCACACACATCCACAAATGTAGTGGACCTCAGATCGCAACATACTGAAAGGTCACACTGGGCATGCTCACACACTTGAATAAATGAGACAAATGTCAGGCAACAAAACATGGAAAGCCTGAACTGGGCATGCTCACACACTTAGGCCATGTCTGTCTACAGCAGTGGGCCACACATATCTGGCAGTTGCATGTGTTAACCCAGGAACCTCTCACTATCCAGCAATCCACCCTGTGCATACAGTTACATGACAACAGGCACATATATAATATAGTGGAACCCTGTCATAATCAAATATGTTCTGCAGATACCTAAGTTGTTCATAGAAACTGGGAAAGCAAAGTCGATAAAGACCTGCAAACAGCATCAGCAATAAATATTGTGCATCCCGAACATAAGCATAGGTTCAGAGGTCGATACTAGGCTATCTGCCCTAGGGCATGTACAAGCCTAGCCAGAGTGTGTTTGGCTTTTGCAACCCTGTCAGATTACTACACTGTGCCAGTGAATAGTAGGTCACACAAGATAGCCCATGTACATCTAGGCTAGTGTGCCTCTGTCTAGCAGGGACACAGAAGATATCCCAGGGGTAAACATACAATCACCCATACAGCCATCAAGATGTCCCCTGTAGGTGGTCAGTGGGTAGCTTTGCCTATGTGAAACTGTGATCACAATCCGGAGTGAGTGGAGGCCCTGTGATAAGAATATGTCCCTCCAGCATGACCTATTAACATCTGTGCTGAGGTATATGTCCCTGGAGTGTGTAGCTCCAAGGCAGTCGGATATCCTGAGGTGGAGCATGTCCAGTAATTCTGGGTTGGGTATTTCTGTAAACAACAGACACACATCATATCCGAGTAGGTGGTAAGCGACTGAGTATAGCTGGAGTTACTGCATCCGAACTGTGCAGGTCATCCGTGTGAGTCCCTACATCTGCTTGGTGAGGAACTTCTGTGGCCAGTACAGTTGCTCAGGTGTTGGGTAAGGTACACCCCAATTGTGGCATTGTAACCAAGCATGGCTGTGATGAGTATAGGGGCACAATGACCTCACTCGATCTAGATGTGAAACCATATGGGATAAGGTGGCTTATATAGAAGGTCTGTCCAACCACTTTGGCAACGTGAATGTCAAAGGCGACAGTACAAACAAGTCATGTCCCCAATCACCTAACAACTCCTACCATATGTAATGGAGTACTACCTATGTGTTAATGTGTGGGCATGTTGCTATTCCCAAAGGGGATGACTATGCAACTAATGACATTTAGCTGTAGGCCATGGCTCGGGCACCAGTCATCCATCTCTGTGAGACCCTGCTTGAGTATGCATGTGGCAGCTGGAGAGTTGATTATGGCACCCAGTTTGTAGTCAAGTGCGAACAAGGTCAGTCATATTCCCCCTGTGGTAGCCTGTAAATCAGACAAATATATACTGAACAAGAGAGATGTCCCAGGACCAAGCCGTGTGGGATGCCACGTGTAACTGGTGTATAGTCAGACATGGCACCTACAATTCTGACCATGTGGGTGCTATCCCTGATCCAGGTAGCAATCCATCATGTGAGATATGTGTCCATATTGACTCTGGTGAGCCTATGCATAATGGCCCAGTGGGTTATTGTGTGGAAGGGGTTTGCAAGGTTCAGGTAGGCTGTGTGGACAACTGCCCCTATGTCGATGGACCTGTTAACCGTCTAAAGAATACAAACATGTTCAAGAGGCAAGATCTGCCCACAACAATGCTGAAATGTGTAGGACACAGTGTCTGTAGGTTCCCGATGTCTATGTGTAAGAGACCCATGACAATACACTCCATAGCATTGTTGAACAGGCTAGTTAGGCTTATAGGGCAATATTGTCTGTGGTCCGTTGTGGCACCAACTCTGTGGAGTGGGACCACTGTCGCTGTACGCCATTCCTTAGGTACATATCCTGAAGTAACTCCGATATTGCACAGTGATGTAATGTGAGGGTTACGTCTGTCATGAAGCTTGTGTAAGATGCATGCCGGGACACCATCTGGTCCCATTGATGCTGTGATGTATGCTTTAGGGAGGGCAGCACTCACCTGTTACTGTGTGATGTCAGGGAGGTTACACTCTGTTGGGATGGATAGTTGCTCCCTAGGGGGGATGGGGGGAGACATCTGCACTGAACCTGTTTGCCAGGATGTTGGCAATGCCAGTGGGCTCAGGGTAAGTTTAGTCAGTATGCAGTAACTCACAGCATATCAGTGAGTGTCCACCCAGGTTCCTGACATAACTGAAGAAGGCCTTGTGATAGTCCTATGTGTCTGGTGCAATTGTCCATGAGAAGCAGCCCTTAGATAAGTTCATGAGTGATCGTAGCTGTCTGCTAGTACAGATCACAGATGCTTTCCCTGTCTGGGATTGTGCTCTATCATGTAGTAGCTTCCTCCTGACGTTGTACAGCTTACTAATGGCTGGGGTCTACCAGACAGGTCCCCTGCCATTGGAGGAGTGAGTCCTGTTGTTATTTGGGATAGCACAATCCATGCAGTCCACTAGGTGTCCATAGAATGTGTATGTAAAGGATTCAGCAGTCTGAGCCGTATTTGCCACTGTCTCAGGGTCTCTGAAGGATACCACCTTGCTTTGGTTAAGTGAGACGTTGGCTCATGAGAAGTTCACCAAGATTACCCAGGATGGGTATGTGGAGGGTATATGTATGTCCAGTGAGATATATGTATGTTCTGACCTTACCAATGAGGGGTATATCGCTGGTGTGGAACATAGAGTCCCCATGTTGGTGATGATCAGGTCCAATATGTATTCCCCCTTGTGGCTGTGGTGACTGGTTGTGCCATAGAATATGAATTTACAAATTGTAGCGCCTGTAGGGCGAGGGTGTTAGGGCTTGAATAGTATCCCCAGTCAATATTTGTGTATTTAAAGTCACCCAATATAATGGTGTTTGTGGAGACCTTCATATTCTCCACTGTTCCCAGGAATGCCGAGTGTGGTTCCTGAGTATGGGAGGGTGGTCAGTAACAGGCAACAAACTGAAAGGCAGTTTTGCACAATGGTAGTTGTATATGTATGGTCTGTGATGTTTTGTGCAGTGCTACTAACCCGGAGGTGTGTGTATCTGTGATGTATATGGATACTCCCCCTAGTTGTGTTGTCCATTCCAAGTCCTGTGGTCAGAAAGCATGGTAAGAAACATAACCTGGTAGTGCTGGTGTGCATATGTGAGCCTGAACTAGGCATCTGTTAGTGCACAGATATCGCTATCCTCCATACTGAGGAGAGTCCTGAGTGGCTGCAATATGAGGGAAACACATCTGGTGTTGAGCAGCATTACCCTTAGTGTCATTTAACCTGTAATGTCTATGGTGGTGGGTTTGTCTTTTGAGCCCTGCTCAACAAATGCACTATGGTAGTAGCAAGAGCCTTAGCCAGCAGTCAAAGGTCCAAGGGTGACAGGTGCAAGCTGTCCATAGTGAAGCTACGTGGCATGTCGAGCATGTCACCACAGGCTGACAGACACTGTATCCCCTATGAATGACACCAATTTGTTAGCCAACTGTTAAACGTGATATGTTTGTCTGTATACTGTGACATCATAATTGGTGGGTGTAAGATGCTAGACAAGGTCAGGGTCATACTGGCCTGGGCTACATGATCAGAGTGTTCCTCCATGTACCATGTCATGTGGTCCAGGGAGTAACATCTGAGGTTTTACGCATCAGCATGGACAATGATGATGCCAGTCCTGTACTTGCTTTGGAGTGACCTGACTGCATGTGTTATGTGGCAGATCCTGGCACCCGACAGACAGCCCAAAGTGACTATTCCCATGTTTGGGCTGGTGAGTGGTACGTCAGTGTGTCTGACAATAAGTGTCACCTATTACAAGTGTATTAGGTGTGTTGTCTAGCCCAAAGGGCAGTGACTATGTGGCACACTGACATTGTGAACTATGTGATATGTGGGTATTGTAGTGGGGTAGCAGTTGTGTGTGTGCCTGCTGTGGAGGTCTCTGCTGCTTAGGCAGAGTTAATTCACAGCATCCGAGTATGTCTATGTGTGATAATGTGGTATGAGTGCTGTTGCCAGAGGATATGTGAGACTGATATGTGGTGTGTGTGTGGTTACCTTCACCACCTGATAGACTGTGCCATTCATGGGTCGAAAGAGTTCAGCACCCTGCATATCTCTATAGGTGCATCTCACACATATATCTGAGTTTGTCTGGAGGAGGAGAGGGTTGCCTGTGTACATGAGGCAGATGTGACATTGTGTCAACATCACAATATTCACCAGCTGGACTGGAGAGTACACACGAAACCGACCCCTGGACATGCCGGGATATTATGATGGCATACACTGTAGCCAGATCACAAAGGATCAGTAGGGTGTTAAGTGTGTAAAAGAGTATAACAGGGATTAGTGCTCTGGTTCATTGGTGTTCTGTAAAGAGTAGCTGAGAAGGAGTCCAGACTGAATCATGACACCTCCGACAGCTATGTCATATATAGCAATGTACACCCATATATGTCCTGAGTCAGGGCCAACTGTACCTGACTGACAATGCCGACATCCTGACAGACAGGCCCATATATACAGACCCACCTCCCACTGACAATAGTCCATATTATCATACCAGGAGATATCACATGTAGAATGGATGAACAGCTACCCCCAATGCCAAAAGCATGGCAGCAAGTGGAATACATTGATTCCCAATATGTGTCATGCATAAACTACAGAACAAACAGATCCTGCACCTGAACAGCCAGCTGAGCCTCCCCCCCTACACAGGATGTGGAACCGTTGAATGTGTTACAGCAACATATGGCACTCCACACAAGTGTTGGTGCACAACACACCATGTGAAGTACAGTCCAGTACGCTTATGAAGTCTGATCTGCAAGGCCATGGAGTCCATCATGGTTGAAGTCATAAACAGAGCTATTGGAAGCTGACATACACACAACCCTACTAACTGTGGTATGTTCATGTGCAGATCATGGTTCCCAAACATGCTAGACTGTTTGCAAGGCAGCCACCCAGGACATACATCACTGAACACAGCTACCCATGTCTCACATAGACTTTGAATAGCACTTTATCAACATCCCAGACACATGTAGTACCCACAAAACCAACAAGCTGTGCATAAATATGTGTTGACATATGAAGGAATGTCAATGTGTCCACAGATAGATCACACAAGGTAAGGATTAGGAGTTCCTGTTCAAGCTGTTGACACCCGACAACCCACATGGACCATTCCTAGAATGGCATAAAACAAAGTGTACACACATTACCATGTCCAGTCTGATGATGTTACCATCCTATAAATACAGCAGGAGAAGAGAAACCAGCCAGTAAAGCAAGTAGCACGTCATGTTAATGCGTTGCTTTCTAGTATCATAATATACTTAGATAGAGGTTTGAATCCTGCAAACGCTAAGTGTATGTGTGGGGGGTGTGTGTATGTGTGCAAATGTCTTTGAAAGGCGTGCCCTTTTTGGAGACTGGGAAAACACACTAAAAGTGGTACATTCCTCTTTGGAAAGACTGATGATGTCACCATCCTACAAATACAGACGGAGAAGGGACACCTTGCAGTAAAGCAAATAATGCGCCGTGTTAATGCATCTCTCTCTAGTATCATAACATAGTTAGGTAGGGGTTTGAATCCTGCAAACGCTGACTGTGTGTGTGCAATTGTCTTTGAAAGGAGTGCCTTTTTTGGAGACTGGGAAAACACACTAAAAGAGGTACATTCCTCTTTGGAAAGACTGATGATGTCACCATCCTACAAATACAGATGGAGAAGGGGAACCACCCAGTAAAGCAAATAGCGAGCCATGTTAATGCATCTCTCTCTCTCTCTAGTATCATAACATAGTTAGGTAGGGGTTTGAATCATGCAAATGCTGACTGTGTGTGGGGGCTGTGTGTATGTGTGCAATTGTCTTTAAAAGGAGTGCCCTTTTTGGAGACTGGGAAAACACACTAAAAGAGGTACATTCCTCTTTGGAAAGACTGATGATGTCACCATCCTGCAAATACAGACGGAGAAAGGGAACCACCCAATAAAGCAAATAGCGTGCCATGTTAATGCATCTCTCTCTAGTACCATAACATAGTTAGGTAGGGGTTTGAATCCTGCAAACGCTGACTGTGTGTGGGGGGTGTGTGCAGTTGTCTTTGAAAGGAGTGCTCTTTTTGGAGACTGAGAAAACACACTAAAAAAGGTACATTCCTCTTTGGAAAGACTGATGATGTCACCATCTTACAAATACAGACGGAGAAGAGAAACCACCCAATAAAGCAAATAGCATGCTGTGTTAATGCATCTCTCTCTAGTATCATAACATAAGTAGGTAGGGGTTTAAATCCTGCAAACGCTGACTGTGTGTGTGTCACTGTTGGTCAATGCAGTGTGGGTTTTGCTTTTACTATGGTATGACATATTATGATTACAACAGTAAGTGCATTGCACACATCAGGTATCTGCGTGGCAAATATATATGTGTACATGTCCCCTCAATCAGTACATAGGTGTGAAGCCTGCATACTACATGAATACATTTGTTTCCATTGACAGGTTGTGCCACTGCTTCTCAGATCATAGGTCACATATGTATGTATGTGACAAGGCCGTCCACTGTCGTGATCTGTGGCCAAGGTCATCTGTGCCACACACACCCATGGCAGTTACTTAAGAGTAGTGTGAGTGAGGGTTTATGCCTGGGGTATATGTCAGACATGTTCATACACAACAACGACTGCCAATAATGGACAGTCTTTATAGGTGTACAACTGCCTTGTGGATATGCATTCAGGCCTCTAATGTCTTATGTGATACACCTTGGGACTCCACAATACCTATGCATATGTGGATACCAAGGGACACATGACATACCATGAGGCTGTATGTACACATTGGTACCCAACATACATGTTGAGGGCTACCACCTGTGTGGTACTGACAGGATAGTATGTATAGTACATGTGGATGACTATGCCATAGTCAGCTTACTGCTATACAGCATGTATCAGACAACAGGTATCTGTCTGTATGACACCCTTGTGTAGGATATGTGTCCCATCCAGGGAATGCATTGTAGGCCAATGCATGCATTTCCAGATTTGGATGGACACATCCCTAGTGTGTTTGCATGTACCTAAGGGGGCTATATGCCAAACAGGTGTGGTCACAGGAATGGGTGGCAGTCATTACCACTGGTTAGTGTTATAGTGTAGCACTGGAAGGATCAAACTGTTACTGAGTTCCCTACGACTGTGTGTCATTTGTCAGGACATCATCCAATGATTGCTTATAGTCATGCTGTTGAGGTTGTGTATACTACCAGACTGCAAATCATTGACAGATATTAACAGTATCACCCACAGCATAGTGTCAACCCATGTCATACACACATGTCTACCCATGTTAGTACATAACTGTAGTAGAATGCATACTGGCCATTGAAAGATACTATGAGATGTTAACAATGTGTACAACAGGGTATGCCACACGTCCCATGTGTCCACTATGCACGTACATGCAGACAGTGCGCACCCACCATGTTCACAGATGTACACTTGCTAATCTGTACTGCACACATCACACACGTACTCTCCACTCACTAACACATGCTGGCAACACATTACACTTCAACCAAGTGGCACATGGGTGGACAATACATACTCAGACCTAACAGTGGTGTAAACAATGCTACATTGACAATCAGAACTTTGATGCATAATGTCTGCTCAGATATACCTACAAGGATGTCATTACACTTTCCTGTTGACAACTTGCTAATATTGCTACACTGCTATAGTGTCACTCTGTGCATCAGCACCATGTTAGTCTGTTCCTCCGTCAATGTTACAGATGACAGGAGGTGACACAGGTATCATCATATGCACAGGGCGTTTTGCTGTTTGCCAGTGACTGACATTGACCCATCCAATCGACATATGTGTGTGTGTGTGTGTGTGTGTGTGTGTGTGTGTGTGTGTGTGTGTGTGTGTGTGTGTGTGTGGGTGAGGGACAACAGTACAGCATGGGCCAATGTTGATGTAATGTGTGTGTGTATGTGTGAGCCCTAGTTGTTTGGTTAATGTGTGTGTGTCTGCATGCACATAGCTCCACCATGTGGCTGCCATATACGGTAGTTTGTGGGACAGCCACAGACTGTACCTGCTAGTCTGTACAGATCACTGTCTCCGGCCATGGACACAGTACCTGTGCCTGGCAGAGGTGCTACGGACAGTATCGGGTACCAACCCTGACTGGGTACTGTCATCAGAGGCAGAGGTATGACGACTGGACCCATGTCCCTGCTGGGACTGGCCAGAGCCACGTGCACGGGGTCTACTGTGACGGTCAATGGACAGGCCATCCCCAGCATTGCTGGGGCTGGTACTGCCACTATGGGAGCGGCTGTGAACTGTGGGCCATCTGTGACTACTGCCAGCTGTTGCTGTTGCTGGCATGCATCTGCGTCGACATCGCAACTGTCCCACACGGTCCTGGCTCATGGAAGACATATTGTGGAGGGCATCTAATGTCTCCCCCCAATGTCTATCAATGACCTCGGTGTAAGTCCGGATGGCACCGGCAAGGTCACGGATGCTGTCATTGATAGCGGTGCAATGTACCCTCTGCGCCCTAAGTCCCTGCCTGGTGTACCGTTCCATATGTGCCTGAGCCTGCATTACAGCCTGGAACATACTGGACGTCATAAGACCTGTGAGGGCACGCCTGCCAGGGGCAATACGACCAGCGGTGCTCCCCCGAGAACCCCTGGGCCTCCGCCTATGTGGTACCATTCCAGGAATATGGCTATGGCTGCTGTGAGGGGATGCAAGTGCCATGGGTACCACACTCTCCTGGTCAATGCCAACGGAATGTTGTCCCTCACCTATGGCCATTGGTGGTGAGGGATGTATTGACAGTATGAGTGTGGGCATAGATGGGGTTGAATGCTGTGTACTGTCGATTGGCAGACCAATGACAGACCCTGTCAAACCTTCCTGTGCCAAAATACATGTCTCATCATCACCACTATTCGTGGCAGTGGCTTCACGTTCCCTACTGCTTTTGGCCACCCCTAACTCAGCACCTGTGAGAGGAAGACAGGAAACACAATTTACGGACTGCATATGAACCCATGCACACATGAACACATGAACACATTAACACATGCACACATGCACACATGAACACATGCACACATGCACACATGCACACATGAACACATGCACACATGAACATATGCACACATGCACACATGAACACATGCACACATGCACACATGAACACATGCACACATGCACACATGAACATGTGTACACATGAACACTAATACAATCCTCACTACAGCACATACACACACACACACACACACACACACACACACACACACACACACACACACACACCAGAAATCCAACACATATTCTATAGTGGGTGAAGGTGGGTGTCAGTATCTCAAGATAAACAGTCACCACACATGTGTCAGCATGCAGAATATGTGTTGCACAAGACCATGCAGTGCAAGTGTAGACGCCCCTATTTAATGGCAGTATACATGGCTTTGATGCAACTGTGTAGTTGTTCAGTGATTGGCTACACCCTGGAACACAATGTGTACATGGACACAACATTGCTGTGCAGGTATTATCAGCTCTGCAATGCCCTGTGCACCATCACTCACAGTATACATGCCATGGCTGCATGTGTTATGTGTGTGACACATAGATATCCATGTCTGAGTACAGTGTCTGTGTCCATAGCAGATAATAGTGGGCACAGGTGTAGCACATGCATGCTATGTACACACACGGGATGAGTAGTGCATGTTGACGTGAAGGAATCCCAATGCTCGACATGGCCAGTGTACAGTGGTTATGGTGAGTGTGGGACATATTGCAGATATGTCGGTGCCAGACATGGCATGGCATGCTACACGACTGCAACATTAAACACCACACATACCCAATGTGTGTAAAGTGACCTATACACCCACTAGCATTCCAGGACATATATGTGACACTTTGTTTGGATAGCGACTGCTGTGCATATTGTCTATACTGGCATATGTAAGCACACACACAACATGCTATGCATATTGTGTATAGGTGCATATGTGTGCACACACACAACATTGAGGTGCAAAGCAATGACTGCTATGAGTAGTACTGTGGTCACTGTAAATGGATGGGGTGTAGTACCATGTGCCATCATCAACATGCATTTTGTGGTCACTCACAGCTACTAATGTGTGCAAGACCACTGGCTAGCATGCTGTACCTGAACTGCAGTGCTGTGGCTACGTTCACAATTACACAGCCAACTTGTACATGGGTGTGTGAGGTGCCCAATAGGGAGCATTGCCTAACATGACTGTGTTATGTGTTGCAGAGTGTTGCACAGCCCCATGATAGGCCTCTACCCCTGAGGTACATCATGTGTGTGTGCATGACATGTGGGATACTGAAGTGTGACCTTACAGCGGGTGTGTGGTAATGCCACATGTAGCATGTTTTTGTGTACTGTGTATGATAAACGTGTTCTGTTGTGTACAGCTGTAGCAACTATGCATATCCAATGTGCAGTACAGTGTTGCCACAATTGTGTCTGCTGCACTGTGCATTGCATGTGATTGAGTCAGCTACTGACTTTACTGAGATGATTGATGTCTCACAGCAAACATGCACAGCATGCATTATGCGTAGGTGGGTTACGTGTACATGGCCTACACCTCACCTATGACATGCACATTTCATTACCAATATTAAAGTGTTAACACACTCACCAGCATGTATCGTCTGCCCTGCTGTCACACTAGAGGGACCTACAAGAATATGACACAGTTTGTCAGTGGCCACAACTGTGGCATTGCTACTGTGAGTGTGCTAAACTACAGTGGAACAACAGTCAGCAGTCACAGGTGTACAGATACTATTCCAAATATCAGTATTGCACATGATAGGCAGCACAACTGCTAAACACACAGTACACATCTCACATATGCATATTCTAACAATACAGGTAACGGTAGTCTACAGCTAGGGCTTATTACCTGCATGCTCCATGTCATCTTGCTGGGTTGCTCCAGCCTCCATGATGACACATGTGTGATGCTGTTGCTGCTGTAGGCCAGGAGCCACCATGCTTAGGAGCAGCTCCTCCAGTCTGGTAAGGGGGGGATGTATGGCCGCCCCACCACCTGTGGCAAGCTGTTGCCTATGGATATCAGACGCACGCCGCCGGACATGTCTAATTAAATCACTGCAGTGATGGCATACCTGCTCATATGTCCGGTTATGCATGCCTATGTCATTTACCTGGCAAACAAGTTCTTGCCACAGTGCAGTACGCTCATGCTGGTGCTGGCTGGCCCTGGAAAAAAGCAGGTTATAGTGCTGCACCAGGCTCTTCTGTATTTACTGCTCCTCCGCAGCTGTATACGACGGATTGCGTTGATGAGCCATAACCCTGGAAGACAATTAAATGATATGTGTGAGCAAGTCATGTGGCACACTTAACATTATGAAGTACAGATATCACTTAACTGCCATATATAGCATCTGTCTATCAGAGGATACACACGTTCAATACCACATATCAGTGCTCAGCCCACAACTGTCTGACAGTGCCTGCCACACTCCATATAACAAACCAGTATACACCAGTAGTTGGCACACTGTTTGGGATACAATGCACAACCTTGCCCCGGGGGTACATATCAAGCTAATGCATGAAGAAATATGTCATCCAATGCAATGAATGTAATGTACATTTACAGTATTACCAGTAAACCACCCTAGTCTTTGATGCCATACCCCTACCTAACATATGTGCACGGTTGTTAATATAGCTGGCATACTGCTGTAACAGAGTATACATGTTGCTAGGTACACACACATACCCTGTAACACACATGTGATTGCGAGCATGGTACAGGCATCATTACACACACATCAGACATACATACAATACACAAATGTATGCCGACACAGATGAGCATTACCTGTGTACCTTATAGTACTGTGTGCCCCTACTTACAGATACCTATGCCTGAGGTATGTAATCTGTGCAGACTACAGGAAACACACAAGACAGTGTTACCAGGGAATGTGAACATACACCATACTGTGCTGTTTAGGCCTACAGCTTCAGGTAGTACAACAGTTTATATGTGAGCTGGATTCACCAGCAGTACCACTTACTGAGCATACATGTATTGCTTCAGACTACAATGGGACACCACTGTCGTACACAAGGAACTATGTCACAACATATGCCATCCTACTATGTCTGCATCCCAATAACTGACACATCTTTCTCTGGCCTCACACCTAGGACACAAACTACCATGACAGACACAACCTCACACTAAGCTATCACATCTTTACAAACCTTGCACACAGTCACTGTCACACTCATTCCACCTCACATAGCAGGTATTGCACTGAGTACATGTGTGTGTGCATTGTGTCATAGGTAGGTAATACGCTATTGGCCCTAGGGCCTAGATCAGCCTAGCCATATGCTACCCTGCCCTTTGATACACATGTAATGTGATTTCACTTGCTCCTGTCAACTGGATACACAGAGGTGACTCCCAGGGCATATTACCAATCTCCAAAACAATCATCAGGGGTATGTATGACATCTGATAATGAGGAGTCTTGTTTGTTAATGCTGGGAGGTTTAGTCCAGAGTATGGCATATTTGTGGATAGGAACCTGTACCTCCAGCATGTGCTGTTTAGTGAGGTGACAAGGATTAGGGCCCTAGGTCATGTAGCCCGGAGGGATTGTGAGGTGTTGTCATGGTGGTTGGCCGACTGCTATGGGTGTGACATACCTCTGTATGTCCGGCAGTGGTAACCTCTAGGTGGGCAGTATGCAATGCACTCTAGCTGTGGTTTTGTGAGTCAGTCTGCATAGGGCATGTGTTTGAGGGCAGTATTACTCTTTGTTAGGTATGTATGTGGCCTTTCCACTTGCTGTAGTTGTCATGTGAGGTACATACCACATGGGGCATTGTGATGAGTAGAGGGGAACACCGACCTATATTTCCCTAGATGACACACCTTTTGTGATGACACGTACCATGTAGACAGATTACAAGACTACTGTGGCACTGTGATTATCAATGGGGAGCCTACTGTCCACCTGTGTCCCATGTTCCCTTCTGACACCTTCAGTGTTAGGTAGGCTACCACCTATGTGGTAGTTACTGCGTAAGGTGTTTTGGAATGGGGTATGGCACTGCAGTATCAACACTGGTGTTCAGTCCATGCCTTGGACAACAGGCACCTGTTGCAGTACATATGACCCCGTGTCTCCCTCTCTCTCTCTCTCTATATATATATATATATATATATATATATATATATATATATACATACATATCTATCCATATCTATACATATCTATACATATCTATCCATATCTATACATATCTATACATATCCATACATATCCATACATATCTATCTATATCTATATATATCCATATATATCTATATATATATCTATATATATCCATATATATCCATATATATCTATATTTATCCATACATATATATATATATATATATATATATATATATATATATATATATATATATATATCTATATATGTATATATGTATATATCTATATATATAGATCTATATATCTATAATTCTATATATCTATATATAATATATCTGTATATATACCTATATATATAAATATATATATATATATATATATATATATATATATATATATATATATATATATTTATATATACACACACACACACACACACACACACACACACACACACACACATATATATATATATATATATATATATATATATATATATATATATATGTATACACATACATCTAAACATCCATTGCTGTACATATAGCTGCACATATACTGCCCACCTTTCATGGTGGGGATGTCAATTATGCAACAGTTGTGAGACATACGGTTATGTAATACTATTGCACAATGTTGTGCAGAATGCATTCTGCTGTCCTCAGGCCATATAACTGTAGCAGGCCTCACTGCCTGTAGCTCAGTCCCACAGTGTTTAACACCACATAACATATACTGGCACTGCTTGCTTTCTGCAATGCCACACACTACAACCTACATACATATGTGCACATAGCAGCCTTCAACAACATACATATGTCCAGCCTTCACTAACAGTTGCAGTATGTCCCTTGCCCTATGCAAATGTGCATGTACATATAGATACGGACTGCTGCCACATATGGATGATTCACAGTATGTAGATTACCCTTCAGACACATCATTCAGATGTCAGCAAATACATATCTGTTACATACCTTACCTTTGTATTCCCCACGTCCGTCTGTTGTAGGTGTTTTATATATATATATATTTTTTTTGGTTTTGGTTTCCTCTGTGTGTTGATCTTTCTTTTCAGTGTCTGTCTCCTACTGCCTGTTTGTATCCATCTGTCTGTCTGTATGTCTCTGTCTGTCTCTCTCACTTGCACTCTCTCTCCCAGTTGGTGCAATTATATTATTGCATGTGTGGACAGCAGATACAGGCTGCTTTTCTAGGTATCTGCACATGTGCATGTGATGGCCTCTGCACCAATTGGTGCCCATCATTTAATAATTGCACGCAGCCTGCTGTGTGGTAATTGCAGTTCTCACTGTGATTTCAGGACACTGCTATAAAATGATAGGTTAGGTTGGCATAGCCCTTTCAGTTTTGCAAGGTGGGGACCATGCTTGTTTGCTGTGGACACTGTTGTCTCAGTCAGAAGGTTAGTATATGTCTCATATCTGAAGCTGGGTTGTAGCCAGTAAGATGCATGTTGTACTGAAACCTGTGTGCTGCTTCTTCCAGTGCACTCTTCTCAGTGTGTAGGTTTACTCACACCTCCTAATGCTAACACTGGATTCATGGGAGTATGTACTTTCTTTTCGAATTAGAGAGTTAACTGGCATACAACAGTAGTTATTGCAATGTATTCCTATGGCTTTAGAAGAAATTGCCAGAAAGGATAAAAAGCCAGTAAAACCAATTGCTCCACGGCTACAAAGGTGGCACTGGAAATCCAGAGGCAAAAAAGTCCAAAACAAATGCTGGTTTTCCTTCTTCCACACAAGTAGAAAATAAAAGGCTGCCAGTAGAGTAAAAAAACCTTCGCTTTATTGTAGAATATTCACACCAACAATCCCATCAAGCGCTTTCGCTCAGCCCTTTGCTGAGCTTTTTCAAGATAAAATAACCTTCAAATGAACACTCCTTATATACATTTAAAATTCAGCTAATTATGTAATTAATTGATTAATTGGAAAACATTTTTTCATTTAACCCTTCATTTCCTTTTCCTACAAGGGATGTTTTTAACCAGCCTTTGCAAAATGAAAGTTGTTACATGTTGAAAATGCAAAGTGCTGCAAAACCCATTCATTTTTAAACTCATTAAATTGCTATTTGATATGCACAGCAAAATAAATGAATCCATCTACAAACCTCAAATTACTAAACCATTTTTTCCCCTTCTTTTTCCCAAAAAGGGATATTTTCAAACAGTTTTTGCAGAATGAAACTTATTACATAAAAACATGTAGAACACTACCAAGCACACTCGTATTTAAAACTTGCTCAATTTCCATTAAATGTACACAATATTAAAATAAATCCATCTGCACACATCAAATTAATAAACAAAATATATACATTTAAATGCTCAGGCCTTCTTATAAATAATATTCGACCAGGTATATATTAAACCATATGTCTGTTTAATGATTTATAAATTCAAAGTTTATGTTGCCTGTCAATAATTGTCATGAAACTTACTCTCTGGAGAACCCTTTCAGTTGGTCCTACAGACACTATGGCCTTGAATTTATAATTTTGCCTTTCTTAATTTCAAGATGCTGCTGATACTGCAAGCATCCTTTAGACCTGGCCGTCTTCTTGCGTCTAGTCTTAGCTGCCATATCAATTCTTTGTGTTCCAACAGGGTCTCCCAATCACCCCCTCTAACATCTGCTTTTACCTGTTCCAAAATAATGAATTTAATCTCCATATCAGGACAAAAAAGGGAATGTCTATAAAAAGTATTAGTTTCCTTTTTTTTAGTTATGTCATAAAAATGCTCATAAATTCGTCTTCTTAATGTTCTCTCCATTTTTCCTATGTAAAAACTTTTGCATTTCATACATAAGCCCAGATAAACAATAAATTTAGCATTACAATTGTAATAGCCCCTCGGTTGACACAAAAATTTTCTTGATGGTAAATATAATTTGTGTCCATTAAATATCGCTGGGCATTGTTTGCACATTCCACATTTATATGTGCCTTCTTTTCTATTGTTCACATTTAAACCTGTTTGTTTGGTCTGTTTCATTTCCAACATTTCTTTTAAGTTGGTACCCCTCCGTTTAACGAATCTGGGAAACTCTGGGATCATACTGCCCAACCTGTCATCCAGTCTCAAAATTGGCCAGTATTTTCTTACACTGCTTTCTACAGTGCTCGAGTCTATACCAAAAGTATGAATGTATACTTTATGCTCAAAATTTTGCAATCTATTGCTTGTTTGGCAATTTAACATACCTGCATTAATCAGCAGTGGTTGGTATTTTGTCCCCCTATTGGTGCTCACTTCCTTTGCCAGCTCCTCAACCAAACCACTTGTGTACCCTCTTTCAGAAAATCTTGCTTTTAAAAAATTAACTTCTTCTCTGAAAAATTGTGATGTATTACACATTCTGGAGGCACGAATAAATTGACCCTTGACTATTCCTCTTTTTTGATAATCAGGGTGATTACTTTGAAAATGCAAAAATGCATTTGAATAAGTGGGTTTCCTAAACACTTTAGAATTAAACCTATTATTGACATTATCCTTAACTAAACACACATCCAAATAATTTAAGCTATCTAAGCTTAAAGAATGTGTAAAAGTTAAGAAGGAGGTGGTGGAATTGATGTAATCAATAAATTCCTGGACACTGGCCCTGGTGCCTTCCCATATAAGGCAAATATCGTCAAGGAATCTGACGTAATGCCTAATATATCGTGACCATTCTGTGCTGAAGATGTATGTCTGTTCCCATTTATGCAACACAATGTTTGCATAAACGGTGGCACAGGCTGCCCCCATTGCAACGCCCGATTGTTGTCTAAAAAATTGGCCATTAAAGCATATAAAATTGTTTTCCAGAACCAATTCCATAAGTTCCACCAATAAATTGGTGTTATTGGGAACAAGCTTAGCTTCATTGACAAAAACATCACTAAACCAATTTAATCCTGTAGAATGCGGTATACTGGGAAAAAGTTGAACAATATCTATAGTAACTAACAAAAAATCTGGATGGTATTCTAGGGATTGTAAGCCCCTGAGGAAATCCCAAGAATCCTTGCAAATGTATTTTAAAGAGGCTGTAAACTGTTTCAAGGTATGATCTATAAATTTCCCAACAGGTTCTGTAATACTCCCCTGTCCCGATACTATAGGCCTAAAGTTTAAGGGATCCAACCCTTTGTGTGTTTTCAGGATCCCAAATATTACAGGAATTCTTGGTTTGGAAACAGTTACAAAGTTATACAATCTTTCATTAAAAACACCTTGCAAAAGGTGATCATACAAAATGAAACCAATTCTGGAATATGCCATATGTAGCTCATTGCTAGATACCTGTTCATATTGCTCTGGGTCCTGCAACATCCCATTAATATGGTGAACATATTCAGTGTTATACATCAAAACAAGACCCCCCCCTTATCTGTTTTCATTGTCCTGCAGTTACTGCTTCTAAGTTCCTTAATCAAGTTCATCTCCTTCATGCAAATATTTTGGGGGGGTACTGTTCTGTTTATTTCTGCCAATCATCATAATATCTCTCTCCATCATTTCTTCAAATATTTTTATTGTTGGATCCATAGGTGGATTAAATACACTCTTTCTGGAGAGCCCCATATTTGAAGGAATTTCCCCTTTAAAATAAAGCAGTAAGTTTAATTGTCTACTGAACAACTTCAAGTCTATCAGATCCTGCTCTAATCTGCTTGAAAATGCTGGCACAAAATGTAATCCTTTTGTGAACAAATCAAAATGTTCTCTCCTCAAGCTAATGTTGGTATAATTGTAAACAGAAAAATTATTTTCTGTTACCACCATCACTTTCTTTGAAACATCTGTGTTATTTACAGCATCATTGATTGCTAAAGCACCTGGAGCAGCTTGAAAAAACTGCCCTATTGATTCCGCCACCCCTGGGGAAACCTGTTCCACCCCCCCCTTCCTTGTTCGGGGGAAACAGAAAATCCTGCTGGGGTGTACTTCTTTCCTTTTCTGCAAACCTACGATTATTTCTTGGTGCCTCGTAGGCCATACCCATCCTGTAACCATTGTTGAAATTTCCCTGCGCCTTACTGTTGTTATAATTGAATTGTTTAACTTTAGTGTACAGTGGGTAAGCCACCCCTTCATTATATTCCTTCAAATCCCTCTCTAACTTGTGGATCTTTCGATTCAGAATCCTTAAACAGTGCTGGCCAACCTCCTTAAAAATATTGTCATAGCCCCACTTGACAGATGTAAACTTTTCATCATTGACTAAACTACTATTTAGAACATTCAAATCATTTAGTAAAGTGTCAGCTCTCGTTTCATATTCCGCTACCATAACTTCTAACATGTCTACACCAGCACGGTTAAACACATCACATAATTTCTTATAATAATTAGAGTCCTTTTGCACATTGTTGGGAAACTTGAAGCATCTAAGTCCTTTTGGTACTCTTTTCACTTTAATGCATTCTTTCAGATAATCTATTTCCAATTGGTTGGCTTTAAAGGAATAAAGTTTGTCCCGAAGAATGTCAAAATCTTTCTCTATGCCAATGTTACTACTTAAATTATTATTATTTGAATGAACAGTACCTTGACAAAACCAAAACTGTTTACCAGCCCATGCTCCGAAATCAAAACGCTGCTCCTGCTTTCCGGTTTCGTTTAATAGCACATTGCTGTCTTTATTGTTGTCATTCCCGTCTTGCTTCGTACTTCCCTGCTGACTACAAGCTCCTAAAGAAGGGCAACTGCCAGATCGCTCATTGTGGGCTGAGATGCGCCTTCTCTTCCGCTCCAAACCAAGCTACTGGTTACCTGGCAAGGTCGCTGGTTGCTCAACTCCGCTCTTGTTGAGCATTCTGGTTAACTGAGTTAACATATCAAGAACTTGGTTAAACTCCGCCCTGGTTACAGGAGTATTGTCTTCTCCCGGTCTGAGTAACTGAGGAGTGTCAGAGAAAGTACTCTGTGCCACTTCTTCTGCCATGGACCATGAGCAAAACACAAAGAAGAAACTGCCAGAAAGGATAAAAAGCCAGTAAAACCAATTGCTCCACGGCTACAAAGGTGGCACTGGAAATCCAGAGGCAAAAAAGTCCAAAACAAATGCTGGTTCTCCTTCTTCCACACAAGTAGAAAATAAAAGGCTGCCAGTAGAGTAAAAAAACCTTCGCTTTATTGTAGAATATTCACACCAACAATCCCATCAAGCGCTTTCACTCAGCCCTTTGCTGAGCTTTTTCAAGATAAAATAACCTTCAAATGAACACTCCTTATATACATTTAAATTCCTATGGCTTTCCTATTTTCCCTTTACATTCACTTATTGTAATGCATGTTATATTTCTTTCAGCACCAAGTTATTGCATATCTGCTGTGGCTTAGGGGTACATCATGCATACTGGTGAGTCCAAGGTGTGAGGTTTGAGACTGACAAGGGTATTTTATTTTGCTGCTGAGCAGTACAAGGGCCCTGTCATACAGAGTGACTAAGGCACGTTTAAGCAGTTGTAAGGGGATTTGCATGGGTTTGAGGGATGCTTAGCGATGCTAAGCTAAGCTTAGCTTAGCTTATTTTATTTTAGCTATACTAAGCTAAGCTTGGCTTAGCTTATCATATCTTAGCAATGCTAAGCTAAGCGCACACATGCGCACACTGGTGCAAACCCGCTTACTACTGTTTACAAGTGCTCACTCCCACTAACCCCTGCACTCATTTCTTTGACAGAAAAGTAAATGGGGAGATAGGAATGTGGTGATAAAGGGTGCACAAAGAGGGGAAGACAATAGGGAAACCAGCTCGGGATGTACAGGATGGGTGTGGAGAAGGTCCATAGCTGCCCATTTCTTTACCAGCAACAGCTGTGCATATGCAATACATTAGGAGGGATATTTGAAACCTTCCAACCCTGAGAGAGGGGTGAGGACAACTAAGTATGCTGTACTACCAATTATGAATATCAGGCACATGCACTGTTTGTGAACTGCTATACTGCCATTAATACATTACTCACTTCTGAACAGTTTGTGGTTTGTTTGTGTTGACATTAGCATAGTCTGCTCAGGACAACTGGACATATTTCACTACTGTGTATGCCTACCTACACCCTTGGTTGTGCCTGACTACATGGGTATATAGTACCTTTGGGTAGGGGTGCAGAACTGCAGAGTGCATTATTTATTATCGTGTGATGTTTATCTTGCTGAACAGGCAGAGTTGCTGTGTACTTGTAAGTCTATAAAGGCTAGTAATCTGTCTGAGTAGCTCCCACCTGTGGACATATCCAGATGGTAGACAGAGGTTAGCCTAGTATTCATTGACTGTGCACCACACCAGTCATTTCAGCACCTGAACAATGGCATTGTCACAGGTCGTTGCTAGCAGTACATGGCTACATCCTTTGATATTTCTGAGTTGTACTCCTACATAAGGGCATGCTTGTGGAATTCATTCTATAGCTATTCGCAGAGTGTGTAACAGCAGACAGGCTGATATGCTTGTGTGTTTCTGACTCATCCAGGCCTCAGATACTCTCAGGTATATATTTGAACAGCCTCAGGGAAAGGTACATATCAGTGGGATACACCTGTGATATATTTCAGATATTTTGCAGTTGCGACTTTGGGGGATTCTGAGCATATGTATTACTTCACCTTTTCTGATGTGCAAGCAGTGTCTACTCTCACTTATTAACATTTATCATTAAGTGGGATTCCCCATCTTTCTGCCTACTGTTACTACATTTCACAGGGAGTCTGAGGGGCACAGCTAACATTTGTTTGCAAATCAGGGACATCCCTGTAAACCAGTCACAGTTGGGAGGTCTGGCCTCTGACCTATTCAAATATGCCAGTGTTTATCCTGCTCTGATACTGTGTGGGGTTTGTAAGGTGCTACTGTAATATTATTCCCTACTAGCATGGCTGGTTCTCTTTTCACAGTCATGTCATGCAATTCAACAACACTTGCTGGTTAAGGGCCACAGAACATGATTTGTGTTATTCCATTCCTATTCTCCCTTTACATTCACTCATTGCAATGCATGTTATATTTCTTTCAGCACCAAGTTATTTTATATCTGTTGTGGTGTAGTGGTACTTCATGCAGACTGGTGAACCCAAGGTCTGGGGTTAGAGACTGACAGGTGTATTTTATTTTGCTGCTGAGCAATACAAGGGCCCTGTCATACAGAGTGACTAAGGCACTTGTAAGCAGTTGTAAGCGGGTTTGCATGGGTTTGTGCGACACTTAGCTATGCTTAGCTAAGCGCACACATGCGCACACTCGCTTAATCCCGCTTACTACTGCTTAAAAGTGCTTAGTCCCACTAACCCCCGCGCTAATTTCTTTTAAAGAAAAGAAAATGGGAAGATAGGAAAGTGGTGAAAAAGGGGGCACAGAGAGGGAAAGACAGTAGGAAAACAAGCTCGGGATGTGCAGGAAGGGTGTAGGGAAGGCCCATAGCTGCCCATTTCTTTACCAGCAACAGCTGTGCATATGTTGAAAATTTGGAGTGAGATTTGAAACCTTCCACCCCAGAGAGAGGGGTGAGGACAACATAGTTTGTTGCACTGCCAATTAGAATTATCTGTATACATGTCCAATGGACATGTTTGCAAAATGGGAAGCTATGTATGGGGCGTAATTTTTTTTTCAGGTACAGATTGCCCTTTTTTTTTTTATTTCAGGTGAGAGTGGTAAGTGAGGTAGAGGAAGTAGGTATATTTGGGGAGGTAGGTTGGGTAGGTAACAGACAAGACAAACAAGACACATAAAGGGGTGGAGTATGACACATGGGGTGCGTAAACACAATTGACGGGGATGGATGTTTGGAAATCGCAAGCCCATGAGCCCACAGATGGTAACAGTGGCAATGATATCCTCACCCATGGGCAGTCACCACTGGACCTTCACATACCCGAGGGTCGCTGTGCTGGAGGCTGCATAGGTGGGGCAGGCTCACCTGTGAGTCGCGCCACTCTCGCCTCGAGCTGGCGTAGGGGATCAGCAACTAAACACTGGATCTCCCTACGCACCACAACCCGGACCATTCAGAGGGTGACAGGAGGCCCTTCTCCACCCACGCTTGCAGGGGCGGCGAGCCCCATCCCCTGCAGCGCTTCCACCCGAAGGTGGCACAGGACCTTACGGAGGAGGGTGGCCCAGGCTTGGCACCAGACCTGCTGGTGCCAGGTGCAACTGCCAGCTGAGGTGGGACAGGTGGGTCCGCTGGGACCGGCCTTCCCATACGTTCTGTGATTAGGTGTTTTTAATTACAACATAGACAACAGCATTCCAAGTTAGTTGTAACAGCATGCAGTAATATTCCAATTAACCCAACACACCAGGGTTACAACAGTTGAACAGCAAGCATAACACATGCATGTATTGAATGGCAGTGGACATTCTAACAGCATGCAGGGATGATTGATGGCAACAGGCCACCAGGATTGTGGTGTTTTAACAGGGAACATGCATCAAAGTAGGTGCAGATTTAAATAACAATAGGACATATGTCCCCAACAAATGTTATGAGATTACACATACCCATTGAGGTGTGGAATTGCACTGTTTATGCACATAGAGTAGGGTGTAAAAAGAAACCACCATTAACATCTTATTAGTACTTTAACTCTACACTACATTCCTATTGACTGCAGGTGTATATCCCCTACATATATTCTTACACTGAGCAACATGCATTTGATTGCATTATGGGTTTTGCTACTTCATGATATACCTGGCCTATATCTGACATGGTAACTGTCCAGGATGCAGATGTTACTGCTACATACTTGTATTAAATTGACTTGTTTATGTATGTGCACATCTGGATGTGTTCACATGGCTTTTTCACTTGTTTTCTACACAAACCTACTTTTCAGGTAACACACTTAAGTTTCTGGGGAACACCTTGACAGGCAACTTGTGTGCCAGATTTACCTATGCATGTCAGCCATTTCACAACTGTTTAGGACTGTTGCATACTTCACAGCTACTGGCACTTCCTTCATCCACTTTATATGGGACTGCACTACTGGGGGTTGTCAGCACTTTCTACAACAGAGTCACATTTCTTCACTGCAAGGGTTCTACAACAGTTCTGAGTAACTGGCACATAGACACTGCAATTATTATACCTTTCTTATTTACATTAAATCTCTTTTCTACAGGCTCTCTCCTGTATTTGACATTACACTGCATACAGTAGACCTATTCAGGACATGTTATACCTTTATTAATAGGTTACAAGACTGTTTTACAGGCTCATTCACTTTTTATCTATGACAGTGCATGCAGAGATAGTATTCCAGACATGTTTTTGCTTTATTCATGGGTTACTACACTCTATTCCTGCCTATCTGATTTATGATATGTAACAGTACATGCAGATGATTTATTCAGGGAATGAATGTTTGATACTTCACAGCTACTGGCAATTCCTTCATCCACTTCCTATGGGACTGCACAGCTGTGGGTTGATAGCACCTAATACAACAGTACTATTTATTATTGCAAGGGTGCAACAACATTTCAAAGTACGTGACACAGACAGACTCCAAATTTTATACCTTTATTAATTAAATTGAAAACTCTTTTCTACAGGGTCTCTCCTTTACTTGTTATTACAGTGCATACGGAAGACATATTCAGGACATATTATACCTTTCTTGATGGGTTACAACACTCTTTTTCAGGCCTGCTCACTCATATGTTATGTCAATACATGCAGGGATAATATTCCAGAATTATTTTAGCTTGATTGGTGGGTTAGTACACTCAATTTCTGGCTCACTGACATTTGTTATATAACAGCACATGCAGAGGATTTAATCAGGACATTTTATTGCTGTATTATTGGGCTTTAACACTTTTCTCATGCTCACTCACATATATCATGTAAGAATACATGCAGAATATTTACTAACCTGCCTGGTGGTGCAGCCTTAGCAGCCTATCTGCATAGGCTTGCTGATTCATAGCGCATGCACCTGCAGCTGTGGAGTAAATAAAGGGATATTGAGACATATCTATCCATTATTTAGACTATCTTAGCTTATCTTACATACTGCATTCCATGGCTAGCTACTTAGTAGTGGGGCATCCCGCATTTGACGGGCCTCCTGGATCCACTGGTTCAGAAGGTCCTGCTTCCGCCTCTTCAGATCTGCATGGTGGTGACGGACCTGCTCACCAGTCTGAGGGACGCCTGTGGCACTGGTGAGTTCATGAGCCAACCGGTTCCAAGCCTCCACCTTATACTCTGTTCCTTGGAACTGGCCCTGCAGGAGTCGAGTCTCATGCCGATGGACTAGGAGCCAAACCATATATCTTGACTCCTCGATGCCCCAGTGTTGCGTTCAAAATTGTTCACCCTCTCCAACACCAGACATTCTAACTTCAGATGGGAGCTGCAATCAGTTATGGTGAGTATTCCCACCTATGCAGCTTAAATATGCTGCATTTCCCGCACTTTTCTGTGATTGGCCATTTTTGAATATTCTCGGCTGACTGCAGACATGCTTAGCAATGGTTAAGCAAACATTTATTACTATATAAAAGTTAACAGTGGATGTTTTTCCTAAGCTGTTGTGGCTTAGTGGTTCAGAACTTTGATTATGGTGCACAGTGTCCTGGGTTCAAACCTTATCATTGTATTTTATTTTACTGTTGTCCAGACAAGTTAGGGGGTGTGGCTTTGTGTAAGCAACTTTGCTCTATGTTGCTCCACGTTGCCCAACGGGGCACTGGTTGGCGCGGCGCGCACCTCCGCGCAAACCGATTGTGCTGGGTAAAGCACTATTTAGCTTTGGGCAACTACACTGCACTGGGTAAAGCATGAGTTAGCTAGGGGCAACTACATTGCGCTGGGTAAAGCGCAAGTTAGCTAGGGGCAACTATATTGCGCTGGGTGAAGCGCTGCTTAACTGCGGGCAATTTTATATTGGGATTCTTTATAATATTTATTTTATTCTCTGATACAGTGGCCATTTCACTGCTTTTTAGTTATGTTTAAACATATATATGTTGGGTATTATTCCATATACTGATTTAAAAAATAAATATGAAAGGGAGTGGTGGGACTCGAACCGTGAATGCCTCTTCTTTGTGCGAACGCTCTACCATTATGCTATTGCTATTTTGTGTGATTTGCATAAACATTCTTTCTTATGCTCTTCCATGCCGGAATTGTTAACTACAGCTAAGCAATGGGCACACCCGCGCACACACGCGCAAATATGGGCAGCTATATCATGGATTTAAAAAAAAAAATAATTATTTACTTTATATAAGTGTGATGGGGGTTTACAGTGTCAGGGAGTGTGGTGTTGGGTGCAAGTACATTTGAGCGAACTCGCTCTTGTGTGTTGACATTATGCTTTTTAAATACTTGCAGGGGCGTGGACATTTAGACTGCTCGGCAGTCGGACACGCCCCCTGCTTTCCTACTCAGTCCGTGTAAGAGTTACGGTTGAGTCAGCATGCCCTCATGAATATTCATGGCACTTCATACCGTTCAACTGCAGCCTCCGAGTAACACATATTAAGTCTTACACGGAGGTTTCGTGAATCCGGGGGTAAATATTAAGGCTTAAAGTTGTTAATGAGCTTCATCCTTTAATATTCAGTTTGATTCCTTCAGTTCTTGCTTATATACTGTGCTACTTTGACCAATCTGGTGCACCTAGTTTCCATCTGTGAAAAGGTACTTGCACCTAGTGGTATTTTCTGGTTAGTAAAGTAGCAAAATAAAATATATGTTTTTATTTGTTTATACTTAGTTGAATATGTGGATATTCTATGTTAATCAAAAACATCTGTTTTCTTAGTGAAACTTGTATTTTTTTTATGGAAAGCGAATATGCAAACTGATCATACTCCATAAAAACATAATTGACTTTCTACTAAGTATATCCATCTGGTTTTGTAACTTTACCACTGGTTATTGCAATGATTTTGATCATAAACAGTTGTTTAATTTGTAAGTTATTTACAGTCTGCTTAACTTAAAAGTTTCATATATGTATCCTATCCATATTTCTGTTTTGTTTCCTTTCTCTTTGTTGTTCCATGATCTGTATATCAGGATGCTTCAGCTGTTTTTTTTTGTCATTTTTTGCATGAAATCCTCATATTTTCACACTTCCTCATTCAAAAACAAGCAACAAAAAATTCTTCATAAGACTAGAGTAACAGTCCATATGGACACATTTCAGCTACAGCCTGGGAGCAAGGTCTGACTAAGTGATTTTGTGCAAGGTCATCCAGTAAGTAAAGTGAGGCTCTGAGAATCAAACCAAGGAATCCTGCATAGTACAGCTATATCAGCCATAGTCTTACACTTATGCATCAGGCAGCATTCATGCAGAAGTGGGGAAGAGCAAAAATTTAGTAGGTTTGACTCCTGTCCTGTTGCTTTTTTTTTGAAGATGGTTTTGAGTGGCCAGTTTTATCATGCAAAACAGACAAATTACCAGGTATTTTCAAGTAAAACTTACTTTACTCAAAAGTATGAAAGAAAGTAAGACAACTTGATTGAAATAAGTTAATCTGGAAAGGAGCAATAGAAATAACTACGATTCTGAAAACAAGCACCTTATATCTGAAAACAAAAGAGAAAACAGATTATTTATTTTTTAGTTGAGGATGTAGACTGTTCAGTAAAATGTCATGTTTCTGCAAAACACATTCCACTTTGGGCACCGACAAAGAGGGTAACCCTATAGGTCAAAGTTACTGCTCTTCTTGGTCACAGGTCATCTTGCCATGTACTTGGATCACTCTTCCTGTCCTGTAACAGTGGCTGTGGTACCTGTATCCACATAGGTTCTATGCATGTTTGAAATCTTCCCAATCGCAAACAGCTTCATTACATGCTTGAAATCCTCCCAATCACAAACAGCTTCATTACATGCATGAAATCCTCCCAATCACAAACAGCTTCATTACATGCAACCCTCCAGCACTTTAAGTCTCTTCCAGAAGTATGACAGTAATGCAGGCTACAGATGTGGTAATAAGCCTCTTAATCCCCCAGCTCCATAGAGACACTCAGATAGAATAAGTCTGTTCTGGAAACAAGGTAATTAGCACAACTAATGTAAAGACAAATAGCCACTGCATCAGTGGTGTGGTTTAAAAGAGTGAAACACGTATCTTGTTTGAAACCGAATCAGTCTAGTAAAAATAATCTTCCAGTACATCTAAAGAACATTTCCCAGCTCTTTGTCATTATAATGCCTTCTAGTACATTTCCTTTTATGCTAAAAATAGAACAATTTCATTTATACTGAAATCACTGGCATTTAAAACCAGCTGAGAACTGAACTAGTAAAATAGAAATGTGGAGCAAAGGTTTAACAATGATATTTTTCCTTCTTACGGCAAGTTAGATATAAAAAGACACCTGCTGCTTTGAGTTCAAGTGGAATGAAATCAGATATTGATAGTGTTATAATGTCAGTATGAGTCAGCATTTAAATGTTTGAACACAGATCGTTCGACACCATCTAAGGACACTGCGAGTAAATGCAAGTGCAGTGACTGCAGCTGCAGTTTTGCCTTATACTTCCAAGATTTACATTCAGTTTTCATGTCTGTCCTCAGCCTATCAAGTTTGCATAATGTCCTTGCAGCTGCATGGGTTTTATCTGGGTTGCATATCAATTGATTGGCTACTTTTCATTGTTTATAAATATTGCATTTATCTTTCCTCTGGTAGGTCAGATTATGACTGAAAAGGGTCTGAGAAAGATTGTTTTACTTACCGGTCAAGGAATAAAAAATAAATGCTGGCGTGCCAGCCCTAGAAGTGTGAGTACCAGAAGTGTCATATATAATAGAATGAGTGAACTGTTTTGACCATTTGATGGTATAGGTGTGAACCTAAAACACAAATTACCCTTCTGGATTTGTGTAAGTAGAACGTGGGTGCAATATTTCAATGTTGATTCTTGTGAAACTGTAGAAAAAAAACATTTGAAATCAATGCTATGATAATCATGCAAACACTGCTATTGAGCATTACTTGGGGTCCTAGAGTCATTCAATCTAGTGAAGTGATTTCAGAGACAAAGAAAAAAGGATCTCATAATGACATTTTCATTTGTTCCTCAAAGAATGGGTTCAGATCCGATCCTTGGATCTGACTAAGCCCCTTTTTCTAGATTCTAGGATCCAACTCTCAAGTTTCTCCCTTACCCATAATGCCCCTGGCTACTCTGTTACCCCAGATCTCATTTGCCACTCTATGGTGCAGTGTGGATCACAACCAAGCTCGTTTCTGGGTTTAGTGAGTGTAAAAACTGATATTTTTTTGTCTTTAAATCTAATTTCTTCTCTATTATTTACTAGTATCTCCCTTACCTCTATTCTAATATGTTCTAGCTGCCAAATTTAAGATTTTTTCTTGGTAATCTTTGTTACCATTGTTGGTAATCTTTCTTCCTCCTTCACTTTGCTTTGAGGTATTTTCTAGATATACCATTGCTGGTATACATTTTTACTCAGTGTTTAAAAAAAAATCTCCTTTCTTACTTTTATGTTAGGATTTCTGCCTCATGTTGTTTTACACTATAAATTCAAAAACCAGAAACTGCAGTAAATGTTTTTTGAATTTATTGCTGGTGTTCATGTTTTTTGAGTAACAGTTTGCTTTACACTATGACTGAAAAGCCTACTGGATTTAAAAAGTGCACTTCCTGTGGACATAAGATTCCCAATTCTGATGCCCACAGGGAGTGCATCTATTGTCTAGGCCTGGCACACTTGGACACCTCCTGGTATATCTGTGCTTTGTTTAATATCAGGGCCACTAGTGATAGAAGGAATACTCTTGTACTAAAAGGCCTCCATCCAGCTTCTGCTCCTTCATCTGGTACTTTCACATTAGGGACTCAAACCCCTTTTCATAAATCCAAGGAGCCCAGGGAGCACCAAAAACAGTCCCCTGCATGGTCTTCCAAGTCAATACTTCCTTCTGAACCATCTAAGAAAATCTCAGTAAGTCTTTGGATTCAATGTCTACCACTGACAAGTCTCCTTGGCTCTGTAGTCCAAGGTTTATCCTGAAGCCAGTATCACTGAGTTTGAGGTCTCCTTTCCTTCAAGAGACCCCTAAAAAGTCTTGTCTTCCATACCACCTTCCATTTCTTCCTCCATTAGGTCCTCCCAACATCTTTCTGAGGCAGAGCTGGATATGATGAGAAAAGTCCTCAGAAAACAGATCCAGATGGGGTCTTGCTGGCTTCATTTCCCATCAGATCCATGAGCCTTAAATCTTCTTTCCAGCCTGTTGTTGCTCCTTCCCCCCACCTGACCTCCATTTTGGAGCCCTTGGATCCAAGGTCTTTGAGAGCTGATCCACTGGATCTGAAGATGCTTCTATCTTCCACTCCTGCAACTGCTCTGATCTGATTGGCTCCTACCCCTCTGGACCCAAAGCGTCAGCATCGGATCTGAGGGGTTGACTTCAGTTCTGAAGTTTTTGGAGCCATCGCTTCACATCTGAGCTTCAGCAATGGACAGCTGTACTCTGACTCCTCCCTCAGAGTGGAAGGTGGAGAAGGGCCTTGGATTATCTGCACTGAGAGTCTTGGCTCCAGTTGGATTGTCCTGGGCTTCTCCTGGTCTTTCCACCTTAGAGGTGGTGGAAAGCATTTTCTTTCACCCCAGAGCAGTTTCGACTCTTCAGCCTTCAGATACAATCTCTGTGCCATCTTTGGATCCTATGTCTGAGTCTAATCATCCGACACCTCAGGGACAGCCAGCTCATATAAGCATCCAAGCAATTCCCACCAGGGAACTCCCCGCTTCTTCCAACCCCTTTCCAGAACACCCCACTGAAGAGGTTTCTTGGAGGAGGTCATGCAAGAAGAGGCACTTGGATTCACCGCAGGAATTCCTCATGGAAGACACTAATTTTGATGAAGGAGAACAGTCTTCTAGATCTCCACCTGAGGATGTCTCATTTGGAGACATCTTAGACATCCTTCCCCAGAAAGGTGGTTGGTCTTCCTAAATCCCTTCCCAAGAGGAATTAGTGTTCTTGGTAGGCTTTAGGTCTGGATCATTTGTATCTTGGGTTACCACATCATGTGGGTGAGCTTATAGACCTTGTCTCCCACAGGGCATGAAAGAAACCAGACTCCATGGAACTGATCCCCAAAAACCTGGACAAAATTATGAGCACCCGTCTGACAAACAACACTCGACCAATAGAATCCTTGTAGATGCCATGTTTGTTGCAGCAACCACCAAAAAGGAGCTGGCTGAAAGAGCTCCACTGTCCACCCCCCCCCAATAGGGAGTCTAGGGCATTGGACAGGTTTGGGAATAGAGTGTATGCTTCAGCAACCTTTGCCTTACAGTCACTGAATTACCTGGCACATTTCATTAGGTTCCACAGGGACTTAGTTAAGGAACTCTATAACTCTATCTATGGGTCCATGTCTGTAGAGGGACAGAAGTCTTTTTTTCTCACAACTGCACACCCTGCAATCCATTACGAATGCATCCATGAGGCTAGTCTCACACACAGCTGAAGGTTCCTCAATGGTGTCTCATTCAGGCATAGCCATTAGGAGACATACATGGATGAGATTGTGCAATTTTACAGAGCCCTTCAAGGTGTCATTTATCAATGCTCCCTTTGATGGATGTTCTTTGTTTGGGCTAACCATTAAAGAGACACTTTCTTGCAGTGAAAAAGATGGAAAGACCTTACCTTCCATGAGAATCTGTATTTCTACTCTGCAGAGACCCTTTTCTAGGAATCAACATGGTGGTAAAAAGATGTGGTTCCAGAAATCTCAAGTACCTTTCCAAGAGTCACATGGAGACTTTTCTTCCTAGAGACAGATGGGGAAATAGATATAACAAGATGCTGCCCACCCAGCAGAGGGAATCTGCAGAATCAAAGGTCTCAAGATTCATTCTTAGACAGACCCATTCAGTGCTCCTGAAAGGTTGCCTGATTATCCCTGTCTGGAAAGAGTGGAGGCCACGTGTCCTTGCACCTAAAAGCCTGGATAGCCATCACAAAAGATTCATGGGTGCAAAGGATCATATCCAAAGGATTTTTCATTCCCTTTTTACAAGTTTGCCAGATGAAAGGAAAATGGCTCCCCAATGCTCTACCCAATCAGAGGGCATTAGCAGCTCTAGAGATTCAAAAGCTGCTGGACAAAATAATCATCCAAAAGGCTCACCCCAGAACAAAGATAATCTGGACCCTATTCAAGGTTCTTTTTAGTGCCAAAGAAAATAGAGGGGACTTGAGACCCATTTTGGATCTCAGTTATTTGAACCAGTTTGTAAAGAATTCCAGATTGTCATGGGTCAGTCCATTCTGCCCCTCCTACAGAAGGATGAATTGATGTGAGCTATCCATCTTCAAGATGCATACTATCACAACAAAATGAACAGGCTCTCTCAAAGATACCTATGCTTCCAGCTGGGAGCCAGTCATTACCAGTTCAGAGCACTGCCCTTCGGTCTCACCAGAGCTGCCAGGGTGCTCAGCAAATGCATGGCATTAGTAGCAGCTCATCTAAGACTGCTGGGATTCAGAGTGTTTCCTTACATGGATGACTGGCTCCTTACAGCACTAACCAGGCATCTTCTGGAAAGAAAATAAGGCAAAAATAAGCTAACCACACTGCTAAAGGAGACTCACAATCAAAACAACCAAACTGAGGAAAAACTATTGTGAGTCAACCAACACAGTCCAGGCAGGATAAACTTCTGTTGAACACCAAGAATGTATAAAAATCTGTTTTACTGAAGAAGGTTAGCACTTTCTCGGGGTTACCACTTCATCAGACCAAATACAAAAGTATGTTAAAACACAGAGATATTTAAAACATAGCACAACCAATCAACTAAAACTAATTAAAAAAGACCAATCAAACAAAGTGATGTAACCGATATCACTACCTACTCATTAGGGCTGGTTTAAGGGAGACACCACTATTAAGTCCTGGGTATTCATAAACATGCAAAGAAACAATCCATTTTAGCTCACGCATCTCAACAACATTATTTAAAATCGCCTCTTCTAATATCAAAATGCAAAAGTTGTAAAACTCAGAATTTAAAAGAATTGTGCCCTGGAAGCAATAAGCCATGATTAGCTAAAACATTTGATGTTACATGGTTATGTATGCTGCCTAGGTGCTCAAGTACCCTCTCTCTATGTTGTCATGTGATTTTGCCTACATAGAAACTATCACAGGAGTAGCAGGCAGCCAAATATAAATTGCTGCTCCTGCATGTCACCACAAATCTGGGTGTAAAAATGTGCCCTGTAATAGGATGTGTGAAACAAAGTTCAATTGATATGGAAGAGCATGCCTTACAACTATGGCAAGCAAGCATACCAACTTTACCTGTAGGTATATGGGGTGGAGGCCTTGGTCCATAACATAAAAGTCTTTTTATAGACATATTATTCCTATAGCTGAAGGAGGGGTACTCAACTACTATTTGTCTCGCCTTATGATCAGCTAAACGGACAGGCCAATTCTTTCTTATAATATTGCAGTAATGCTGTATATCACTAGAATATCTTAGAAATACCCTAGGGTGTTGGGCCTCTCTGGACATTTGGTTACTGTTCACAGTCCTTGTACTAGAGGAAAAATATGGGGTCCCTCTTCCTTGTCATTGTTGCAGAGTGATATTCCTAGCATTAACTATGTGTGTCGGTGAGTAACTTCTCTCAGAGAAGCCATTGTTCAATCTATGTACAGTTTCCTTGAACACAAGGTTATTAGTACATAGCCTAGAAGCCCTTAAGCATTGACCATTAAGTATTTTAGAAAAAATATGTGGGAGATGCATGCTGGAATGATGCAGAAGCCCATTTCTCCAACAAGGTTATTTATATAGTTGTATCCCTAAAGTACCATAAGAATTCTTAGAAATGGTGACATCCAAAAATCAATAGAAATAGAATAATAATTAACAGTAAAGCTGAGGAATTCTGAGGTATTTTCAAGATACCTAACAAAGTCTGAATGTTGCCCCACATCACCTTCCCATAGGAAAAAAATGTCATCCACAAACCTGGCATAGTATTTTACATAATGGCTAAACATATTACTGCTAAGTATGTTCTCATTCTCCCACTGTGCCATAACCAAATTAGCATAGCTACTGGCACAGGGGGTGCCCATAGCCACACCTAGTAGTTGGAGATAGTGCTGGTTCTCAAACAAAAACACATTTTTACTTAGAATTAAATCTAATAAAGTGCAAACAACAATCACCATGCCATGCATGAAATGACCATGGGGGGAAAGAAAAAGTCTCACAGCATCCACCCCTGTCTGATAATAGATAACAGTAAAGAGTGTTTTAATATCCATAGTTACAAGCAAAACATCAGCCAAAGAAAGGGAAGGGTTTGAGGAAAAATCACATCCCTTAAAGCTGAAAGGATCTCTAACCTTATTACGAGCCCCCAGTATAAGATGATCATCTTTGGCAGCATTATTCACACTAGAAGCTGCCACATTAGAAATTATAGCTTCCGACTGGTTTGGAAGTTCAATAGAAGCAACTCTGATATCAGCAGTCAGGGCCGTGGCAAGTGCCAGTGTATTCAACACTTCCGTGTGTTCCTCTCTGTTCAAACTTAATGAAGCAGTCACTGCGATGGCCGAAGTGGACAAAACATCAGAGTTTTTTGAGTTTTTGTTAGTAATTACTTCTGTCACATAGGAAGTAGAGGCAGTCTCTTGGTGTGCGATCTGAGATTGGGGCTTATCACTAGAGCGATGAAACTCGGTCTTTGGCCATACAAACTTATGCCCCCTAGTGAAGTCCATATGATCCTTCAGTAGTTTCTTATGCTTTTGTTGTTTCAGCCTGCATTCATATGCTGAAACCTCTGCAAAAAGGTTATCCAGTCTAAGGGTGTACTCATCAGTCAGAAATCTAGTTTTGAACACATCCAAGAGGCGCTCAATCTCTACATGGAGAGACATCTTGACAGGTGTATAATATTCAGTTAACAGCCTTAAATAATTAAAGCTTAAGTCAAGATTCAATTGCTGCCAACATTTTAATAACTCTGGTTCACTAGAGGCCTGGGTAGGCATTTTTAAAATCTGTAGCCCCCTAGGCACAACCTTGTGCTCAAAGCACACCTCAAAGTGAAATCTCTGCCAGTTATTCTTTTTAGTTTATACATTAAGTTCTGCAGTTCCTTAAAAGTCTCAAGAAAAGTGCACATACCAACAGAGTCAATGGTTTTCACAATTGCTTCTGTTGATAATACAAGCCTCAAAAGGGGGTTAAGCTGGTTACTGACAAGTCTGTGAAAAAGATTATAACCATCAGGCATGTTATTCATTTGACTAGTCACAACAGCAGCATATGATGAATAAATTCCACCAGCATTCGCTTCAAGAAATTCCGCCATGTGCAGTGGGTAGCTTAACAAAAATTAGATAAAAAGGCAAAAATAAGCTAACCACACTGCTAAAGGAGACTCACAAGCAAAACAACCAAACTGAGGAAAAACAATTGTGAGTCAACCAACACAGTCCAGGCAGGATAAACTTATGTTGAACACCAAGAATGTATAAAAAACTGTTTTATTGAAGAAGGTTAGTGCTTTTGCGGGGTTACTGCTTCATCAGACCAAATGCAAAAGTATGTTAAAACACAGGGATATTTAAAGCATAGCACAACCAATCAACTAAAACTAATTAAAAAAGACCAATCAAACAAAGTGATGTAACCCATATCACCGCCTACTCAGTAAGGCTGGTTTAAGGGAGACACCACTATTAAGTCCTGGGTATTTATATGCATGCAAAGAAACAATCCATTTTAGCTCACACATCTCAACAACATTATTAAAATCACCTCTTCTAATGTCAAAATGCAAAAGTTGTAAAACTCTGAATTTAAAAGAATTGTGTCCTGGAAACAATAAGGCATTATTAGCTAAAGCACTTGATGTTACATGGTTACATATGTTGCCTAGGTGATCAAGTACCCTCTCTCTAAGTTGTTGTGTGGTTTTGCCCACACAGAAACTATCACAGGAATAGCAGGTAGCCAAATACACCAAACTGCTGGTCCTGCATGTCACTACAAATCTGGGTGTAAAAATGCACCCTGTAATGGGATGTGAGAAACAAAGTTCAGTAGATATGGACTAGTCAAATGAATAACATGCCAGAAGGTTCTAATCGTTTTCACAGACTTGTCAGTAACCAGCCTAACCCCCTTTTGAGGCTTATATTATCAACACGGGGAATTGTGGAAACCATTAACTCTGATGATATGTGTACTTTTCTTGAGACTTTTAAGGAACTGGAGAACTTAATTTATAAACTAAAAAGACTTGAATGGCATAGATTTCACTTTGAGATGTGCCTTGAGCACAAGGTAGTGCCTGGGAGCTACAGATTTTAAAAATGCCTATCCAGGCCTCTAGTGAACCAGAGTTATTAAAATGTTGGCAGCAATTGAATCTTGACTTAAGCTTTAATTATTTAAGGCTATTAACTAAATATTATACACCTGTCAAGATGTCGCTCCGTGTAGAGAATGAGCGCTTCTTGGATGTGTTGAAAACTAGATTTCCGACTGATGAGTACACTCTTAGACTGGATAATCTTTTTGCAGAGGTTTTGGCATATGAATGCAGGCTGAGACAACAAAAACATAAAAAACTACTGAGGGATCATATGGGCTTTACTAAGGGGCATATATTTGTATGGCCGAAGAGTGAGTTTCATCGCTCTAATGATAAGCACCAATCTCAGATCGCACACCATGAGACTGCCTCTACTTCCCGTGTGACAAAATAATTGCTAACAAAAACTCAAAAAACATTGATGTTTTGTCCACTTCGGCCATCTCTGCGACTGCTTCACTAAGTTTGAACAGAGAGGAACACACGGAAGTGCTGAATATGCCTGCACTTGCCACGCCCCATCTGCTGATGTCAGAGCTGCTTCTACTGAGCTTCCAAACCAGTCAGAAGCTACACTTTCCAATGTGGCATCTTCTAGTGTGAATAATGCTGCCAAAGATGATCGTCTTATACTGGGGGCTCATAGTAAGGTTAGAGAACCTTTCAGCTTCAAGGGATGTGATTTTTCCCTCAAACCCTTTTATGGCCCTTCCTCTACCCACCAAGATGGACACGCTGAACCAGAGAGGGTGATCATTGTCAAAGGACAATAGAAAGAGGAAGGGCTCCAGGGACGAGCATTCACCAACAAGATGAAAAACCTTCATACCTCACCCAAACGAGGAGTATTTTACAATTTATCTAATTTTTTATTAACTTCTATACAACTAGCAGTCCTCAATAGAGGCCTGAGCTTTGTTCCCAACAGTAAGTCTAACATTACTGATATTATTATTGATATTAGACTGTTTGCTGATAAAACCATGCTTGAAATATTATTTGGAACATGGAACATGCCAGTTTCTGGTAATACTCTATGTAAACCGAGTACTTTCTGCCCACCCCTCACTGCATCAGTAGAATCCTTTTTGAACCGATGCGAAAGGGACATTTTTGAATCTTTTGACAATGTCAAACAGCGTTTTTGTAATTTAAGCCTGGAAGAAACCATTGGTTTACAATAATTGCAGGCTGAAGAGTCTATTAGTATCAAATTGTTGGACAAGGGAGGGGCCGTTGTGGTACTTAATAGAACTGATTACCTAACAGGCATGTCAGCTTTGTTAGATGACTGTTCTACTTACAGTAAGATTTCTGGGAGAGAGGTGGACAAATGCATTAGTAATGTTAAGAATGACCTTTATGACCTTCTCATGTGTGGTTTAATAGACCAAGACATATATGAGTTTTTGACTATTCAGTATCCTTCTGTTCCTGTTATCCACAGATTGCCTAAGATCCATAAGGACAACCTTAATCCCTCACTACGTCCTATTGTTTCGAAACATGGTTGGGTAACTGAACCTTTATTTAAATTTGTTGAAATGCAGCTCAAATCAGTACTTGCTGAATCTCCTGCAATTCTGAAGGATGCTGAACATTTTTTATCTAGTTTATATAGCTCTGTAGCTAATGCTTCCCTTTGTTTGGCTGATGTTTTGCTTGAAACTATGCATGTTAAAACACTCTTTACTGTTATCCCCAATCAGGCAGGGGTGGATGCTGTGAGACTTTCTTTCCCATCATGGTCATTTCATGCATGGCATGGTGACTGTTGTTTGTACTTTATTAGATTTAATTCTAAATAATAATGTGTTTTTGTTTGAGAACCAGCACTACCCCCACCTACTAGGTGTGGCTATGGGCACCTCCTGTGCCAATAGCTATGCTAATTTGGTTATGGCATAGTGGGAGAATGAGAATGTACTTAGCAGTAATATGTTTAGCCATCATGTAAAATACTATGCCAGGTTTGTGGGTGACATTTCTTTGCTATGGGAAGGTGATGTGGGGCAACTTTAGGACTTTGTTAGGTATCTTGAAAGTACTTCAGATTTCCTCAGGTTTACTGTTAATTATTCTTCTATTTCTACTGATTTTTTGGATGTCACCATTTCTAAGAATTCTGATGGTACTTTAGGGACACAATTATGTAGGAAACCTTGTTGGAGGAATTGTTCCAGCATGCATCCCCCCACATATTTTTTCTAACATACTTAATGGTCAATGCTTAAGGGCTTCTAAGCTATGTACTAATGACCTTGTGTTCAAGGAAACCATACATAGATTGAGCAATGGCTTTTCTGAGAGAGGTTACTCAAAAATGCACATAGTTAATGCTAGGAATACCACTCTGCAACAACAAGAAGGCAGAGGGACCCCATATTTTTCCTCTAATAGAAGGACTGTGAACAGTAACCGAAGGTCCGGAGAGGCCCAACACCCTAGGATATTTCTAAGATATTCTAGTGATATACAGCATTACTGCAATATTATAAGAAATAATTGGCCTGTCCTTTTAGCTGATCATAAGGTGAGACAAATAGTGGGTGAGTACCCCTCCTTCACCTATAGGAATAATATGCCTATCAAAAGACTTCTATGTTATGGACCAAGGCCTCCACCCCATATACCTACAGGTAAAGTTGGCACACTTCCTTGTCACAGTTGCAAGGATTGCTCTTCCATATCTACTGAACTTTGTTTCACACATCCCATTACAGGGCGCATTTTTAAACCCAGATTTGTGGCGACATGCAGGAGCAGCAGTTTGGTGTATTTGGCTACCTGCTATTCCTGTGATAGTTTCTATGTGGGCAAAACCACACAACAACTTAGAGAGAGGGTACTTGAGCACCTAGGCAACATACGTAACCATGTAACATCAAATGCTTTAGCTAATCATGCCTTATTGTTTCCAGGAGACAATTCTTTTAAATTCAGAGTTTTACAACGTTTGCATTTCCATATTAGAAGAGGTGATTTTAATAATGTTGTTGAGATGTGTGAGCTAAAATGGATTGTTTTTTTGCATGCATACGAATACTCAGGACTTAATAGTGGTCTCTCCCTTAAACCAACCCTACTGAGTAGGTGGTGATATGAGTTACATCACTTTGTTTGATTGGTCTTTTTTAATTAGTTTCAGTTGATTGGTTGTGCTTTGTTTTAAATATCCCTGTGTTTTAACATACTTTTGTATTTGGTCTGATGAAGTAGTAACCCTGCAAAAGCACTAACCTTCTTCAATAAAACAGTTTTTTATATCATCTTCTGGAAAGAGCCAGGAATTACTTACTCCAATTATCTCACTCTATGGGAATTATAATCATTCTGGCCAAGTTACAACTTCAACCAGTTCAAGTCTTGGAGTTTTTCGGGGCTTATCATGCAACAGTTAGTTGTTTAGCTCTTCTGTCTCAAAACAGAGTTCTTACTATGACATTGCATGTCAGACAGGTTCTTTCTCATCCTTCTCCCAAAGCAAAAATTGTACATAAAGCCCTAGGGTTAATGGCTGCTGCAATAACTTTGATAACCACAGCTCATCTTCATATGAGAATTCTTCAATGAACTGTAGCAGTGCAATTGTCCTTTCATCTACATCCCTTATGAGATCTGATAAAATTATCTCAGGTTTGCAGAAAATCTCTGCTTTGGTGGACACACTCTGAAGAGATTTTTCAAGGCCATTCATTTATTCTTCTTCCCCTGAAAACCATGTTGACCATGGATGCTTCCCAGTTGGAGGGGGGGCATTACTTAGGATGGAGTGTTCAAGGTTCGTGGTCCTCATAAGCATTACTTAGGATGGAGTGTTCATGGTTCGTGGTCCTCATAAGAGACCAATTTACATATAAAAGTTCTGGAGATGCGAACTGTAATTCTAGCATTGCAGGCCCTTCAGTGCACTTTTTGACTAGGAAATATTGCTTCTCAAACAGACAACTTGTCAGTAGTCTGGCATGTCAACAAATGGGGGGGGGGGTTACCAGATCCTATCCCCAGTGCTGAGAAGCATTGAGAGTTTGGCAATGGGCAATCACCTCCAACTGCTTTTTTGTGGTGACACACATATCAGGGAAGTCCAGCATCTTAGTGGACAAGCTCAGCAGGACTATTGTGATGCCTATTGAGTTGTATCTCAACCAGTCAGTGGCAAATATGATCTTCCACAAACTGTGCTGCGATCTCTTCACCTCTCCCCTCAGCAACAAGTGCTACAGGTTCTTTGCCCTAATTCCCCCTCAGAGATATTCACAGAGAGATGCTGTAGTACATGTTTGGTGCTCCAGTCTCCTTTATGCTTACCCTCCCCTTGCCTCTAATTCCCAAGTTTCTTCAGAAAGCATTCTAGTTGAAGAGTAAAGTAATTCTCATTGCCCCCTACTGGCCTTGGCAAGTGTGGTTTCCCTTCCTATGGTCTCACTTAGTATGTCCTCCTTGGATACTGGATCCCAGTCCAGACCTCCTGTCACACCCGCCAGGGATGACTCATCCATATATTGCAGGCCTAAAGTTGACGATATGGTTTCTCTAGTTCCAGTGATGGCTAGACATTCCAGGCTTTCCTCCCCAGTTCGCAGATCTTTTTTTTTCATTCCACAGACCTTCAACTAGGAAGATTTATAAGATCAAATGGAAAAAGTTTTCCTTTTGGGCTCATCAGAGAGAGTTGTACCCTTTCATAGCTCCCCTCCCCCTGTTTTAGATTTCCTTGCCTCCGTCTTTCAGGGTGGAGCAAGCTTCTCCATCATCAAAGTTCAGTTAGCAGCCTTCTTCTACTACCATATTGGAGATAATGCTTCTCCTTTAGCTTCATCTAAATTACGTAAGGCCTTTCTTAAAGGTGCCTTTTTACTTAGACCTCCAATTAGGGGCCCCACTCCTCCTTGGGTTCTGACTTTGGTATTATAGACTTTGGTGCATTCAATTTTTGAACCTTCAGCTAAAGTAGACCTTAAGTTTCTATCTTGGAAAACAGTATTTCTGGTGGCTATAACTTCAGCAAGATAAGTATCTGAACTCCAAGTAGTCTCTTCAAAAAAAAAAAGAAACTATATTTGATTTTTCACAAAGACAGATTTACCATACATACTTTCTACCAAAAGTTGCCTCTGAAATAAACATAAATAAAGTGATCAATTTACCAGTTTTCTTTCCCAAATTTGACAATAAAGGAGAATATACCCTTCATCTTTTAGATGTTCAAGGCAACTTTGCTTTTACCTTCACAGGACTAAAGAATTTAGGAAAACTAATGAAATGTTTGTGTCCTTTTCTAGTAATAAGATGGAAAGACCAGTCTCAGAAACTACACTAGCCAATGGATAACAGATTGTATTTCCTGTGTTTATTCCTTCCCAAGACAACCAAAAGCTCACTCAACTAGGTCAATGGCTACATTAGTTGCCTTTTAGGCCAGAGCCTCCATTGATGACATTTGCACAGCTGCCACATGCTCTTATGTTCATATTTTTATTTCTCATTACAAATTTGATATCATCTCCAGAAACAGAGCTACATTCGGCTCTGCGGTTCTCTCAACCATCCTTCCATGAGGGCCACCCAAGGTTAATGTAGCTGGGGACTCTGTCCCATTAATTCAGGAACACATGAAAATTACAGCATCAGATATAAAAGTTATGTACTCACCATAACTATGCATCTGTGTTGTCCGTTTTTATTCTTCTTCAGCTTCCCTCCCACCTTTCCCTCTATCCATGTCTTTGAGAGAGGCCTAATTAGAATTTATGATAGGAACCACAGTTCCTGTTTGAGCTCCTGATCTTTCAGCTATCACTTTTCTGTCATATTTAGGTTAAGATACCTTGTACTGATGGTGCATATTAGCAGCAAACTTGAAATGACATAACACAATAGTCAGGGGCATTGTGGGTAAGGGAGGAGCTCGAGAGTCAGATCCTAGAATCTACAGAAAGTGTCCGAGTCAGATCTGAGGATTAGATCTGAACCCATTCATTGAGGAAGAATAAAAATGGGGCTAAAACTGGCTCATATGAATAACAACAGTATCAGAAATAAATTGTGTTCTTTACAGATGGGTGAATTTGCACCACCTAGAAAATGTATCTAAAACATGCACAAAGACAAAGATTCTGAGTTTGTCTCCTCCCCCAAAGAATGAATAGGTCCCATAAAGGTACAGGTGGAGCCATTGTCTTCTACATCAGTTGTCTCACCTGCTTCATAGCTCCATCTTAGATTCCATTATTCTCCATGCAATGCCCACCCTATCAAACATTAGTGTTTGCCCCTAACCTCAACTAACTCACTGTCTTATGTCAATTAGATATGATTGTGCACAATTCATAATAGGACAAAACTAGGAACTGATCTTATTAATTTCAAATAGACACACAACAAATCAAAGGAGGATAATTCAACAAAAAGGCCTACTTGCCCAAGCAATAGAGACTACAGGCCTGCAGTCTGAAGAAAGTCTGTAAATGACACAACCAACTGCTCCACCCAGGGAAAAACTTCACTCTCTCTCTGCTCCTTCACATGATTCACATTGGTATAGCAGATCAATTTGGTCATTACTTTCACAGTGCTGTGCATAACATTTGGTTCAGCTAACTACTTTGCACAGACTGGTCAGTTCCTAACATCAGATCTTACCTGCTGCCATATTCACAGTAATGTTGCACATTATCCACAAGTACTTAAATGAGCTCAGACCTGGATCTCCACCTCAGATCATCTTCTATCAGAATGTCTAAAACCTGCAGCCAAATAGATTAACTCCCCAGTAGCAATCTTATTTGACTAATTAATTACTAAAAAGTTATGTTTACATGATCTGGAAGCAAGCCCTGATTGTGCTTTAAACAAAAAGGACACCTCTGTTGGCTTTAACAACTATTCAGACCAGTGTACTATTATCTGGAGGTACACAATTAACATAAATGCCTTCAGTACCTTGTCAGTTCCAATGTAATATCCTCCATTCTGCATAGATTATGAGAAAACACAGTATCTGTATATGTACAGTCAGTTTTATCTGTGACAATTGTAATAATAGACAATATGTTGTTGCATCTTTCCTGGACCTGTCAAAGGTTTTCATCACTGACTGCCATACTAAACTCTTTCCTGTTCTTTCATCCTATGGACTCACCTCTAGTGCAGTACAGTCGGTCACCAGCTACCTTAAATAAAACTCAAGTCTGTTTGATAGAATATAGCCATGTTTCAGTCCTTTGTGGGAGCTCCTTAGGCCTCTGTCTACCTTAAGTTCATTGTTATTTGCAATATTTGTCAGTGACATGGTCAACCACTGCAATGAACCTTTTCCTTTAGAATATGTTGATGATGTCACCGTCCATCTGATCACATTCCCTCTACTGTCAGCACTAAACTTCATGACAGTTTTTAGTGCCTTTACATCTGTTTTAATACTATGGGCTTTCACCTTAATAGTAACAAAATCGGTGTTGTTTTCCTCTGATTTTAGCTTAACCAGTCATGACAACCTACCATCTGCTTCTAACAGCACAGTACCCCAAAATCAATGCCAGTCCTAAGTCAACATCACCTCTCTTCCTCATTTCCCCATCTGTAAAGTTCTTGGCTGCATGACTGGTAACCAACTGCAATTTTACAAATATGTAGCAAAACTTATTTTTAGAACAAACCAAAAAGTTAATGAACTGTATAGAATTAAACCTTTTCTCACTCACAATTCTCATATCGCCACTGTGATTGTATATATATATATATATATATATATATATATATATATATATATATATATATATATATATATATATATATATATATATATATATATATATATATATATATATATATATATACTTCTTTCCTTTTCATACCTTGCTTACTTTCCTAGAAGTATCTACCCTTCCTTCCATCAGAATCTCAGGTAAAAGCACAGCAGGGTCACCAGCTTTGGTTTTGGACACAGCGAACAAATTCATCACCAGGTCTTTTTGCAGGAAATTCATGGACTGGAAGTAATTCCACTAACATTTCTGAAAATAGTCCTTTACTCTTCAGACTGTCTTTTCTGAAATAAGAGCATCATATGGTGTACCACACCAAGAGAACTTTGATTATTTGTAAGTAGACTTTTCTCTGTCCCTATCTCAAAAAATACATATGGTAATGCATGCAGCTCAGTTTTTATCAGAAAGCTCTAGAAGCGCCTCTCATCCAACTTCGTACACGTCTGATCCCAGAACATTTGGATATGAAATTAAAAAAAAAAAATCACAGTGGATTTGAAGTGTGAGATATGTCGCCGTTAGCTATAATTCTCCATCTTCTCCATTGTTTTCCACTGCTCTTCTCACATCTTCCATTAGAAAATAGAGCCTCATATATCATCACCAAAATTAATGTCTTCTGTTATATCTGTTCTTAGTATCACATTGTCTGTATTTATCCCCCAGCAAGTTTATCTTTCTCTCCTGCTTATACATATTATTTTATATATCAGGCACACACACACACACACACACACACACACACACACACACACACACACACACACACACACACACACACACACACACACACACTTACTTTAATAGTTTATCAATTGTTACCTAATTTAATTTGGACTAAGAATGAGCCTGCATGTCCTCAACTAACAACTATTTTTAGTCCATAGTTAGCAATGCACATGATTTTAAATGGTTCTATTTAACATTACTTATGCTAAAATTATCTGCATAGTCTGACAGTCTTCTGCTGCTGTTATTTCTTATCTCTGCCTGATTTGCTCCCCCTCCCACCCCCAATTCCCCAGCCACTCTGGACCCTTACATTTATTCCCTCTACTGAGACCCATTCGGAGTCCGGTATGGCATGAGATGCTTCAATTATGGAACCCGCGGATGTCTCTACCTTGGATGGGTCTGGAGCCATTGTGCAGGCACCGGCTTCTGAAGGTGTATTCAGGTCTATGCACTTGCATATTAAACTGACACCTCCTTCTTTACTTAGGCCTAAATCTCGATCTATGCCTAAAAAACTGACGCACAGGCCACATGCTCAGGCCTCTATGCCTAAAAAACAAATGATAAGAATGGCTGAAGATCTAATAACTCTAATCAGGGGTAGCCAGCCCCCCCTTTCTAAGAGGCCTAGGACTGAAGTTGATTATGAATCTTCTGGTCAGGATTCTGTTTTTTCTGATTCTTCTGATGATCTGGATTTGCCCTAATCTACTTATGAAGATTCTGATGTAGAGGACTCCATTCCCTCTGCTTCCCCTCTTGAGGATTTTTTTTTGGGGGAAACCTTACATACTCTAAGGGAGCATTTCCACTGGGAAAGCCAGGATTTTTCTGATTCAAAAAAGAGGCTTAGGGATTTCCTTCTCCTACCTCTGCATAGGCCTTTAGCTATTCCTCCTGTACTAGACATTGTTGATGATGCTTTTTTCGGAATCTAGTTCGGCTCCTGATTCCCTGCCTCCTGCTCCCAGAAAACCTGACAGATACTACAGGGTCCCTGAGTCCCACAAGTTCCTTTTTAAAAATCCTATTGCAGATCCAGAGACTATTTCACAGCAGCCCAAGGGCATTAAGGCTTCTACTGCTAAAAATCCTACCCCTTCTGATAGAGACTCCAGGGCGCTGGATAGATGGGGTAAGAAGGTTTACACTTCTGCAACCTTGGCCATTAGGGCTTTAAACTGCCAGTTTCATATGTTAAAGTATCAGCAACATGTTATTGGACTGCTTAAACAGAAAATAATGTTGATTTCTGACTGTGTGGAAAATAAAGAATTACAGGATTTAATGCATTCTGCTGAACAAGTTGGAAAACATACTTTGCAATGTGGTTTTGATTCACTAGAGGCCTCTTGCAGGGCTGCTGTTACTGGGTCTGTGCTCAGAAGGCATGCTTGGCTCAAGGAGCAATCTTTGCCTGATCATGTCAAAGCTAAATTGTTGGATGCTTTTTTTACATCAGGACCGCCTGTTTAGCAACAAGGCTGAGGAAGTTCTTAAAAAGATGGAAGATAATGCTAAATCTATGCAAACTGTTAAAGATTTTTTTACAAGTTCAGCCTTCTAAGAATTGGTCCTTTCCAGTCCCTTCCAGGTCTTCTCAAGCCAAACACAGTCACAGCAAAAACCCCATGTTTCAGTCCCAGGGGACACACACAACTAAGCAGTGGGGGCCTCCACTTCCAAATCTGGGAATGATAAGACTCCCCCCTATGGTAAACTGTCTCAATTACTTCCTTTTAAAATGTATCAACTTATCAACTGACTGCCCCTTTGGGGGGAAGGTTTGCTATTCATGCAAAGAATTGGGAACTCTATACCCAGGACAAATGGGTTTTAAACATAGTGTCCCAGGGATACAGATTTCACTTCCACACATTGCCAACACCAAGCAGGTGGCCGGACCTACCCTCAAATCAGTGGACAGAGGCCCAAAAACAAGCACATTCTCTCCTAAACATGGGGGCTATTCAACTGGTACCAGAAGAGGAAAAGGGACAAGGTTTCTACTCAAGACTTTTCTTGGTACCCAGAAAAGACAATTCATGGTGTCCTATCCTGGACCTGTCTACTCTAAACACCTATTTGGAGATTCCAAAATTCAAGATGCTGACTCTTCACCAATTACTTCCTATGCTAGGCAAAGATGCCTGGTTGGCAACACTAGATTTAAAAGAAGCATACCTGCACATCCCAATCAGGGAATCTTGCAGAAGATACCTACGCTTCAAAGCAGGCTACACACACTATCAGTTCTCTGCACTGCTCTTTGGCTTATCTACTGCACCCAGGGTATTCACAAAGTGCCTAGCTCCAGTTATTGCATTTTGCAGGCAAAGAAATGTTCAAATATACCCATACCTGGATGATTGTCTAATTCAGGCAGAAAGCCAGGACATACTTTTGAATCATCTGGCCTTTGTACAAAGGGTTCTAACTTGGCTGGGGTACACCATAAACGAAAAGAAATCACACCTGGTACCCTGTCAACAAATTATATTCCTGGGAGCAAGCTTGAATACAACTTCCAGATGGCTTACCTCATGCCAGAGAAACAAATTCATTTGACAAACTACTTCAAACAAGTGGCCACAAAAACCCTGCTATCTGCAAGACAAATACTGCAAGCCTTGGGGTTCATTGCCTCCTGCAGTCTTCTAATTCCATATGCAAGACTGAATATGAGGAAACTACAGTGGTATCTAAAAAGCCTATGGTATCAACATTCTGAAGACCTGGAAACAATGATTCCTATCATACCTTGCCTACGCCTAGAGTTTATTTGGTGGGCAGAGGCCTGCCACCAAAACAAGGTACTACCTTTCACACCACCCCCTGCCAGCCAAACCCTAACAACAGACGCACCAGACTATGCATGGGGGGGCTCACCTGGCGGGGAAGTGCATTCAGGGCAAATGGAACCCAAGCCAAATGCAACTGCATATCAATCAAAAAGAAATGTTAGCTGTACAGAATGCTTTGACAGCCTTCAAGGACCACATTCTTCCAGGACAACTAATGGTAAAGACGGACAACACCACTGTTATGTGGTACATAAACAAGCAGGGGGGTACACATTCTTACCCCCTCTGCAGACTAGCCATGGCATTGTGGAACACAGCCTTGAGCTACCAAGTGCACCTACAAGCTCAATTCCTGCCCAGAAAATTAAATACACTGGCAGACGGACTAAGCAGAAACCTCATGGACCCACACGAGTGGAAACTAGAACCAAGGATTTTCAACATGTTGATAAGCAAATGGGGGAGCCCAGATATAGACCTGTTTGCTTCTCCCCAGAACTACCAATTGGACAAATTTTGCACAAGGACTCCCCACAAACAAGCCTGGAAAGTGGATGCTCTGTCCTTCAGCTAGAAAAACCTATCAGTCTATGCCTTCCCCCCCCTCTGCCTCTGCTCTCCAAAGTACTACTAAAAATCAAAGAGGACAAACCAAGGATGATTTTGATTGCTCCAGACTGGCTGTGCCAACACTGGTACCCCCTCCTGCGCAGTGTGTCACGGTTATCTCCAAGGCACCTACCTCAGACTCCTTCCCTGCTGTCTCAGCAGGAGAACCAGATTCTGCATCCTCAGCTTCAAACACTGAACATTGCAGCCTGGCTAATTACTTAATCTCTCCTTTACCAACCCTCAGTAAACCTGTGATGGATATCATTTTAGATGCAAGGATGCCTAGTACTAGAAAATATTCTGCTGAAAAATGGAAAAGATTCTGTGCCTGGAACCAATCTCAAGTGCCCAATTTACCTCAGATTTTACAATACTTAACTGAGATGCTTCACAAGGGCCTGTCTTTTTCCTCCATTAAAATCCACTCCTCAGCCATTTCAGCTCATTATAACACAGAACCACCCCTCTTCTCTCATCCACTGCTCAAGCAGTTCCTCAGAGGGGTAAAAAATTTGAGACCACCCAGGAGAGCTCCAACCCCAGCCTGGGACCTTAACTTTGTCTTGGAGAAACTCACTCTACCTCCTTTCGAGCCAGCTGCTACTGCAGACCTAAAATTTCTTTCTTGGAAAACAGCTTTCCTTTTAGCAATCACTTCAGCTAGAAGGGTATCTGAATTACAGGCCCTTATGGCAGTGGAGCCTTTCATCATCTTTCATGCAGACAGGGTGTCCCTCAGAACCAAGCCATCCTTCATGCCCAAGGTGGTATCCAGTGTGGCTCTTAATCAGTCCATTCATTTGCCAACCTTCTTTCCCAATCCACAGAATAAAGGGGAACGGATACTGCTTTCCTTAGATGTGCACAGACAGCTTAGATTCTACTTGGACAGGACTAAACCTCAAAGGAAATCCGAACAACTGCTGGTGGCATTTGCTGCAGGGGCAGAGGGGAAGGCTATTTCAAAGCAAACCATTTCTAAATGGATAAGCCATTGCATTAATTTCTGCTATAAGCACCATGGAAAACCTATCCCCCGGGGATCAGACCTCACTCCACCAGGGCTGCATCTACCTCTACAGCCTTTCTCAGATGTGTCCCTACCAGGGGCATCCTAGAAGCTGCTACCTGGAGCTCTGTACATACTTTCACCAAGCATTATCATTTGCCAATTTTCTCTAAATCCAGAGCTGGCTTTGCCACTGCAGTTTTGCAGGGCCTTATAGCTGGCCCTAATGCTATCTAAATTCCTCCTCCCAGCCATAGCTTTGGGAATCTACCCAAATATGACGGCAACAGTGAAACATGAAGAACATAGTACACTTGTGTACACTTACCATAAATGTAGATGTTCAAGTGTATTCACTGTTGCAGTCCTGGTTACCCTCCCTCCAGCCCCCTAACTTTTTTTGGCTATACCTCTACTTTCCTTTACTATGCTTAAAAGCCTTTTTGGTGTATTTGCTTTTTTGTTGGAGGTATATCTTTGTGCTTTTATATTTAATTGCTTCCCATTAGGGGGCACCTGACATCTGGGGCAAGAAAAACTGATGTAATGGTGTCGGCTGCATGTGTTATACCCCTGACGACCTGATGTCATGCAAGAAGGGACAGCAACTGACACAAGACCCAAGACTGTTAATCGGGCCAACTGAGGGCTACCTGCAAGCAGATAACCCAAATGTAATGACTGCAACAGTGAATACACTAGAACATCTACATTTATGGTAAGTGTACACAACTGTACTTTCCTGCTGCAGCCCATTCCACATACTTACAACTCTTTACTGATCCTCTCAATCTGCTTTTTTCCATACACAGTCCTGCTTACCAAAACCTTTATCCATCCATTCACACACACATGTGTGTGTGTGTGTGTGTGTGTTTGTGTGTGCATATATATATATATATATATATATATATATATATGTGGATTCACTTTATGATCCCAAAATCCTGAAATATCGAATTACAGAATTTCGAGATCATAAAGTCAAAACCTGACAATCCCAAAACCCCAGAAGCGCGAATTTTAAAATCACGAACACTACACTAACCATACACCACACACACACATACACACAGCTTCCGCAACACACAAACACTTAAACCTACACTACATACAAGCAGGGGGGAAGCTCCCCCGCACCCCTCATGTGGGGGGGCTGCACCCCCACACACACCCCCTACTTAAATATACTAACTCCATGGTCACACTACACAGACAGACACACAGAAACACCACCATACAAGCTACATTCCCCTCACACACACTGATCACAATAACCAAACACACACTAAAGCCCCTAACCAAAACACTTAAACATAAATACTTACCTGAACTTCCAGCTATCCCTTCACACAGCGCAACACCAGAAGTATATATACACACACACACACACACACACACACACACACACACACACACACACACACACACACACACACACACACACACACACACATATGGGTCTACTTCTAAATTTCAAACTATCAAAATGTTGACTTTCTTATGGTCGAGACCATAAGATCAAAGAACCAAAGAACCACTTAAATGGAGATTTCCATACAGCGCAGAACAGTATATTTACTGTTTCCTCACTGTAGTGTGATCTCAGAGCTGGTATATTTAATTAGCAGGGAGTGGGGTGTGCAGGGGTGCTTGCCCCTGCATGTTTTTGTTTTTATTTATTTTTTTTTATTTAAATTTCGAAGTTTCAAAACTTCGATCTTATGGTCTCGACCATAAGAAAATCGACATTGTAAAAGTTTGAAATTTAGAAGTATACCCATAAATATATATATATATATATATATATATATATATATATATGGGTCTACATCTACTTTCTGAAATGACATTTTTTTAATTCCAAACAGCCGACTCCGCATCAGTGAACTTCTACTTTATCGAGCGTATGGACTACCAATATCCTTTTCCTGGGAAATGAACTACTAGGCCACCTTCTTCATCTATACTTTACTCACTTCTTCACCTCACCCTGGCTAGAAACTCATACCATACAGCTTTCTGCACACATCCTAACCACTCTCCAGTACCTTAACTACCTATATACCACCCTGCAAACTTCTCCCCACCCTTTACCACATCTCTTTCTCGCCATTTTTCATAGCCTTTCTTTCATTAATATATCACATGGCCAACATCTTACCAAACCTCCACTTTCTTCTACCCAAACTCTTTCCATCTCAACTCCCAACAGTAAGTGAATTGCTACTGTTTTGTGCACTCACAACACTAGCTCACTTAACTAACTACCATAATATTCCCACATCATATCCTAACTCCATCACAAACACACATACATTACATCACAAAACCCTCTTTCTCTGCCTCACTCTCCTTCTCTGTGCCAGTATACTTGCTCAGATCTGTTCTATTATTGATATATTAAAGTTAAGAAGAGCACTTTTTCAACAGTACTGAAAGTCAGATACAAATACAAATGGTTCCATATCTCTACTCACCCCAATTCTCTCCTTAAACTTAGTAGAGATATTCACCCTAAACCCAGACCCAAACATCAACTACCCACCATGGCCAACCCATTACTTTCCAATGCTCCCAAAATAATTTTCCCATCAGGTAAAGAATCTAACTTCATTCTTTTCAACATTAACTTCAGAAGCATCTGAACAACATTCATATTATCCACATGTCTAGATTTTTTACTTCCCAGACATTCTATTTGCCACAGAACCTGGCTAAAAGAAGAAATAACTGACAGCACAATTATTGCCCCTGGTTTTAACATGCTCAGAATGGAGAGAAATCTTAAAAGAGCAGGTGGTATCTCTATTATTAATAAAAACAGCTTAGAAATAACTTCAGCTCACCTAAATATCCCAAAATTCAATAATGCTGAACTTCTGATTGCATACCTCAAAATCAACCAAAAGAAATCTATATGTATCTCACCAGTATATATCCCACCAGGCAACAACATTACCACAGCTGAAAATATCTTACATTGGATATCTGACAACATCCCCCAGGAAACCTTCATCTTAGGTGACCTTAATATAGACTGGCAATCCATAAACAGCAGCAACATCAAGGACTCTGTTCACCTATTTGGATTCACCCAACTAATAATCTCCACCACCAGAATAAATAAAAGCACTAACAGGCAATCCACACTGGACTGGATACTGACAAACAACCCCCATAATATAAAATCTTTTGTTTGCTTACCAGATACTATAAGTGGCCACCTCCCAACCTATGTAATTAGAGAACAGCATGGTTCACCCAAACAAATAATCTATTCACAAGTACACAATTTAACCAAATTTGAGAAAGACACTTTTATTACAGCCCTGTCCCACTACAACTGGAATGTATTATGAGTCATGCCCTAGGTGAAGCAGTTACTCACTTCAATTACACCTTCCTAAAAATACTAATATTATTTAGCACCAGTTAGGACAAGAAGGGTAAAATCTAACATAGCATCATGGCTGACAAAAGAGACTAAACATTTCATGCTACAAAGAGATAAAGCATAGAAAGAATGGTTTAAGAGCAAACACAACATGTCTACCAAAGTGTTAGACAGCTCAGAAACTGTACCAAGATCTTTGTTAGATCTGACAAGAAATCATACTACATTAATCTTCAGAAAAAGCACCAAGCTTTTTGATCACCTGTCAATAAACTATTACACCCAGGCCATATCCCTATACCCCGTCCTTCTACTTCAAACAATGAAGAGTCCATTATTACTCAGTTCAACACTCATTTTATCCAGGCAGTTCTATCACTAATCAGTGACCACCTCACTTCACCCTCCAAATTCCATCGGTTCTCAAAAGCAACACACTGTCTTTTCATTTTCAGCTCATCCCAAAATTGACGATAAAAATTACTAGCCGAATTAAAAGCAACGACCTCAGCTGCTAATAGCCTTCCCAATGAGTTCCTCAAAATAGGTGCAGAAGCATCGGTCTTCACTTTCTCCATTCTGATCATGTCTCATCCATCTGGAAAAAATCCTTTATTATACCCCTTCACAAAGGAGGCACTTCAACAGAGTTAACAAACTATAGACCTATTGCTATCCTATCTCCCCTCTCTAAAATCCTTAAGAAATGTGTTCACTGTCAGCTTATGAAGCATATAACCAAACACAACCTCTTCTCCAACACTCAGCATGGTTTCTGACCCAACCACAGCACTGCTACTGCCCTTCCCATCTTCAATAACATAGAAAATCAGTACATAAATAAGGGCAATGTTGTTTCTTCATTTTTACTTGACATTTCCAAAGCGTCTGACACATTGTCTGACCCAAAGCTCTTCTCTGAACTTACAACACCAGATCTCACTTACCCCTCCCTCTCTTGGTTTCACAGTTACTTATGCAATTGTCAGCAGGCAACTAAATGGCAGCAGTACAAACAAAAATATGAACAAAAACATACAGATATCAGCAGACTACATACACAAGATAAACACAATTTAAATAACTAAACATTGCAATGAATATAAAAGAACAAAAAGGTAATAAAGTCAAGATAACATTACAAGAGACAGAAAATAATTCACTGGTGAAATAGGTGGAGATTAGGCAACAAGAAAGTAGAAGAAACAAGGACACGATTCCAGTTAAAGAGATATTACTAGAGAAAGAGAGAGAGAGAAAAGGAATTTGGCGTAGGAAGGTAAAAGAAGTAGAGGAAGATTAGAAAATAAGAGAAGACAAGAAAGCAAGAAGAGGAGAAGCGGTAAGAGAAAAAAAAAAGGGAAGAAGGTAATGGATAATTTCAGCCAGTACAGAGCTAGGAGTTGAGCAGGAATTATTTTAGGGAGTGTTTAAACATGTCACTACTAGGTATTAATCTGATGTCAGTGGGAATTACTTTCCAGGCTTTGTCAACTGAGTTAGAGGACAAGCTATGAACTATGGATTTTTTTGGTTTATAAATTTCAGGAAGTTGTTTTTCAGATGAGCAAAGAGAGTGTTTCGGAATGTAATGATTAAGAATGAAGCTGGTTGCTGGACAGAATGAAGGTATGTATATCATTTTCTGAGCAAGGAGAAGGTGAGTAAATCTGGGGTAGTGGAGTAACTCAAGCCAGTCTTAGCCGCAGAGCAGTGATGGGATTTGTGTGACTGAATGGCTACAAATCTAGCGACCTTGTTATACCATTGCTCTAGTTCTTCTCTTAGGGAGATCTGAATATTCATGAGAATGGGTGAGACAGAGTAAAGAAGGAAAGAGATATACATTAGCAAGTGTGTCTCTAAAGCAGCTGGTAAGGAATTTTCTAGATCTGTAGAGCTTACCCATTTTTTGGTGTTTTCCTATGCAATTTTGAATGTGAAGAGTCAAATTTCAGCTCATTATTTACTGTGATACCATCTAACTTGGCATGTGATATAACTACTATTCAGTGTTGTTGACAGAAGATATTTTGAAGTTTTTAAGGGGTATTTGAGATTTAAGGAGAATATGAGCAATTTGTTTTGTTAGGGTTTAGAAGTTGATTTTCAGATAAAGAAGTTTCAATGTGGTTGAAGGCATTTTGAGTGATGGTTTCTAACTGAGGACGGCTATCAGATGAACAGATGAGACTCACCTGAGTATTGCATGAGAGTGACTTGCTGGGAGGTTGTGTTTAGATTGTTAATAAATATTTTAAAGAGAACAGGACCAAGAATGGAGCCTTGTGGAACACCAGTATTAAACGAGAGAAAGGAGACAGCCACATAATTGATTGTTGCCTCCTAACAAGTACCTAGAAAACCAGTTAAGTGTTGTAATGGTCAGGCCTACAGCAGACATTTTTGAGAGTAGTTTGCTGTGAGAGACTGTATCAAAGGCTTTGGAGAGATCTAGGTTATGACTGGCTTATTGTTATCTACAGCTTTAAAGATAGTGCCCAACAAGACAACCAGGACAGTTGTACTATGACCTGGGCAAAAGCCATAATGAGTAAGGTTAATAGTTTTTTGGACCAGATGTTGTAAAAGTTGTTTATGGATGCTTTTTTCTAATATTTTAGAGAGGGGGGGGGACAAGATTGTAATAGGCCTAAAATTTGTAATTCCAGTAGAATTATCCACTTTGTGAAGATGGATGATGTAGTTTCTTTTCTAGAGAGATTTATTAAGATGGAGACTGGATAAGCAACAGAGGTGGCAGCAAGGCTTAGGTATTGTGTTGGGAGATGGGATATGTGCTACCTTTTTTAATTTCTCCAAGACTTTTGGGTTTCTAATACCATGCTGGGAATGCATCCCATCCTAAATCAAAGTATGATTAAAGTTCATGAAATTACTATTGTTTCAGTCTTTGATGTTAGCCAAAAGTGTTCTTTGCAGCACCTTCAATGTGCGCAGAATTGGCTCATTTTGCAATTCATATGGATTTACATGTATTGGTATCATATCTAAATACAAGTGTAAATTCTTTTTTTATGAGACAAGTTGCTCCTACTACTATTGGGACTGTCTGGATATCCTTCTTCCACATTGTCCTTGTTTGTTCCTGCAAATCCTGGTTACTTTATGACTTTGTGTCTCTCTCTATGTAAGTCACTGTAATCACTGGGTGTAGCAATTTCAATGATAAATCCTTCTTTTATCTTCTTCTCCTGGACTACTATATCCATTTTGCTCACATCTATTTTTTGAACTGTTGGTAATGGGTGATACCATGTGATATAAACCATCATTTTCTGTCATGCTTTGTGGATCATGTTTTTAATGTTTCTCAGCTACTTCAATATTATAATGTTTGCGCTATCCCCAATGCAACATTCTAGCCACATTATTATGCCTTTCAGTATACAGACCTTCTGCCATTAGTGTATCACACCCAGCAACAAGATGTGCAAGTCTTTCCAATTCTGTTTTAAAAAAAAACTGCATTTGTCTGTTTCTCTGACATGTTCAATGGATTTTGCAAACCAACGTAGATGTAGTCAACTATCTTGGGCCACCAATATTAACCTTCTATCTTTTGGTTTAAATAAATCTCTCCATAACAATTCCTGCATTTAATCCTAATCGACATGAGGTTGTTCCAGAAGTTTTCAGTACTTACAACTATATTTATGCATTTTCCACTTTTCTTGCCTTGTCATCTGATCCTTCACCTTATATGCTTTCTTTTGTTTTTAGGGAACATTCAGTTGCTGTCTGATTTTTATCTACTTCTGGTTTGATTTCCATTTCAGGTTGGCACTGATATGGTTCTGCTTAACTAAACAGGATAGTCACCTTAGTCTTGTTCTCCTCATGTTTTTATTTTATTTTATTTATTTTATTTATTTAACATTTGTTTACCGGGAAAGTCCAACTTGGAACAAAGGCAATTTTCAGCTTAGTGGGTTAAGGGCAAGATAAAAGAGCTGCAGTGACAGAGCAACCCTGGAATATCCACCTTTGAATTTTTATCCTAGGATAATAATTTGTCCTTTTTCATGGTTTAGCTGCAAAGTGGTTTGCCACTGTTTCATGGTAATTGTAATGTAATTGATCAATGCAGGGTGCATCTTATACATTTGTAAGCACTCTTTTATCCATGAATGTGGGATGATGTCAAATGCTTTTTTTGTAGTCTATCCATGCCATACTTAGATTTTCCCCCTTTTTACAATTCTCCATTATGACTTTATTTAACAAAAAATGCTCCTTTCTTCCATATGACTTTTTGTTACCCTTTTGTTCTATCGCCATGACTGAGTTTTCTTCTAAATGACTATAAACTCTGTTGGCATCAATTCCAGTATAGAGTTTATGCATAGTTGGAAGGCCAAGTTATTGATCTACAGTTTTTAGGATATCTTGCAGTCTCGCTCTTAAGGAGGTGTATCATTTTTCCTATTGGTAACCAGGTTGGTGTCTGTTCAGTGCGCATATAAATAGTTCTTACTCATGGCTAAATCTTATTGTAAAGATGTTAATACTTTTAACCAGAAGTTAGGTGTTGTATCTCGGCCTGTGGTTTTCCAGTTAGGAGCTTTTCTTAATTTTGTTTTAATTTCATTGGGCATTACTTTATCCCATTTCATATGCTTTACATTTTTACTTCTTATTCTTTCTTTCACTTCATCTATCCATTCAGCATCTTTGTTATGTTCCACAGGATCTTCATAGATATTTCTCCAAAACCTTTTTTAGTGGTATTTCTATTCCTTTTTCCTTGTTTCCCAATTCTCTATAATTCTTTTTGGGTCATCAATAAATTGTGTATTCTGCACTTTTCCTTTATATTTATCGACATATCTTCTAAGATTTTTCTGCCTGCACTAATATCTTTAGTTTATTATTTGCAATAGTATACAATAGATACTGGTCTGTCCTGATACAGTGCCTTGCTTTTATCACATCTATCTAAATATTTTTGTTGATCTGTTCCCTCTTCTGTACTCTTCTAACAGCAACACTTCTTGTCTTAATTGCTTTATAGTTTTCTCTATTCAATACTTCCATGATGGCATTTGATTTCTCCTCTTCCTTTCCCTTACTGCCCTATGTTTTAGTGATAAGACTTTATCTGTTATTAATTTAGCTGCACAGTAATATATCCCATTTACTTCTGTTTTATCACATGAATTTCTATGAACAGTCTTGATTACTCAACTCTTAACATTTTGGATCTTATTGACTTTCTGTAGTCTATTTATTTCATCAGTCTTAATATGTCTATCCTCCTCTATTAAATCAAGTGATTCTTCCCTTGGATCATTTTCTTCTAAATTAAGGGCACATTCTTTGTTCTCCATTTCCTGCAGGCATTCTACAGAAAGTTCCAGAAAATCTTCCTGTGCCATATTTTCTTCAACTTCACCCTGCGTCATCCATTTCTCTTTCATATGGGAATTCACTGGCCTGTCACGCCACATTGTGCTTCACTCTTTTAATTTCTCCAAGCCTTTTGGGTTTCTAATACCATGATGGGAATGGACCCCATTCCAAAGTCAAAGTACAATTAAAGTTCATGAAAGTAGTATTGTTTTAATTTTTGATGTCAACCAGGAGTGCTCTTCGCAGCACCCACAATGTGCCCAGTAATGACTCTTTCTGGAATTCGTATGGGGCTACATGGATTGGCAACATATCTAAATATGATTGTAGATTCTTTTTTTAAAGACCAGTTGCTACTACTACTACTGGAACTGTCTGGGTATCTTTCTTCCACATTGCTCTCATTTCTCCCTGCAAATTCTGATATTTTATGAGTTTGTGTCTCTCTGTATGCAACACATTGTAGTCACTGGGTGTGGCAATTTCAATGGTCTTCTTTTCATGGGCCACTATATCTGTTTTTCTCACATCTATCTTTTGAACTGTTGGTAATGGATGATCCCATGTGATGTAGACTTCATCATTTTCTATGATGATTTGTGGCTTATGTTTCCAGTGTTTTTCAGCCTCTTCACTACCATAATGCTTGCACAATCCCCAGTGCAACAGTCTTGCCACATTACTATGCCTTTCAGTATACAGACCTTCTGCCATTAGTATATCACAATGAGGAGTGCGACTGTTTCCAATCCGGTTTTACAAAACTTACATTTATCTGTTTCTCCCACATTTTCAATGGACTTTGTAAACCAATGTGTATGCAGCCCACTACCTTGGGCTGCCAATATTAATCTTTCATCTCTTGGTCTAAATTCGCCTCTCCTTAACAATTTCTATGTTCGTTCCTGATCAACATGAGGTTCTTCCAGAAGTTTTCTATACTTGCTATTATATTTATGCATTTTCCACATTTCTTGCCTTCTCATCTGGTCCTTCACCTTATATTCTTTCTTTTATTTTTTGGCACATTCAGTTGCTGCCTGATTTTTATCTACTTCTGGTTTGATTTCTATTCCTGCTTGATGCCGATATGCTTCTGCTAGATTAAGCAGATAAGTCGTCTTAGATTTAGTCTCCTCCTGTTTCAAATCTTTCACTATGTTTGGGTCTTGTGAGGTCAGCAGATATCTGTGGAGTCCCATGATTGCAGATCATTTGGCAAACATGAAGCATCTTTCTTATTTTGCTATCTAATCTATTCAACACATTTTGAGGCCAGTCCATCACTCCAAAGCTATAAGTTAGGACAGGAAGAGCAAACTGGTTTATAGCTTGAATTTTGTTCCTAGATGTCAACACTATTTTCAGCATTAATTTAAGTCTTCTAAAGTATTCCTTACTAAGTTTTATTTGCATTTGTTCATGTTTTATTGTTGATCCTTCATCAATTCCCAAATATTTATACACTCCCTCTTGCTCAAGTTCTTTTATATCACATTCTTGTCCCAAATTTATGTTTTCCTGGTGCTGCAGTTTTCCTAATTTAAAGGTTGCTTTTGCACATTTATCAAGTCCAAATGACATGCTTATATCATCTGAAAAAGTTTTGGCAACCTGCAGTTGTGCTTTCAGCTCCTCATCTAATGAGCTATACAGTTTAAATGATTGACGGAGAGAAGGTGAGAAGTCTTTACACTTTGTTGTTTTCTAAGAGCCAAATTATAGCCATGGCCTAAGCTGTTGAGTAAACAGCTTAATGGGTTAAGGGCAAGGCAGAATAGCAACAGTGACAGAGAGTCACCCTGGAATATCCCCCTTTGAATTTTTATCCTTGGGATAATAATTTGCCCTTTATCATGGCTTAATTGAAAGTGGTCTGCCACTGTTTTATGGCCACTGTAATGTAGTCAATCAGTGTAGGGTGTATCTTATACATTTTTAGGCACTCTTTTATCCATGAATGAGGGATACTATCAAATGTTTTTTTGTAGTCAATCCATGCCATACTTAGATTCTTCCCCTTTTTACAGTTCACCAGTATGACTGTATTTAACAACAAATGATCTTTTGTTCTATATGACTTTCTTTTATTGCCCTTTTGTTCTACTGCCATAATTGAGTTTTCTTGTAAATGACTATAAACTCTGTTGGCATCAATTCCTGTGTATAGTTTAAACGTTGTTGGAAGGCAGGTTGTTGGTCTATAATTTTTAGGGTAGCATGCAGGTTCACTCTTAACTAGGAGCATTGTTTTTCCTGTTGTTAGCCAGGTTGGTACTAGTCCCTGTAATAGGTGTAACTTTTGTGAATACATAAATCCAACAGGACAGTTCCATCATCCAGATTTTGATAGCACATTCACATTTAATGGTGTAGCCACTTGTGATACCACAAATGTGGTCTGTTTAGCCCACTGCATAAGCTATGGTTCATTCTATGTGGGCAAAACTGATCAGAGACTACATGATAGGATAAGGGAACATATATATATAATATCAGTACCAGAACCACCACTAATGCCTTAGCTAAACATGTCATTCACAAAGGGGACACACATAAATTTCACTTCCTAGTCATGGAAAAAAATAGACTGGATGGGAGATGTTAAAAATAAGACATAAACAAATGAAACCTGCTGGATTATTAAATTAAGAGCTGATAGTGGCAGTGGTTTGAATGACAAAGTCCCCATCAAACCCATACTGAAAGCTGGACTCTGTGTAGATAACATAGCTTTAATAGGATGTCAAACAATGTGAGTATACGGGTGCAGTAGCAGGGTAACACGTTTTTTTACAAAAATGTATTTTTTATTTTTTATAGGTTGTTCATATGTAATTTGTATATTGTATAGATACATATGCTAAATATGTAATGTAGTTATAGCTACATATTTTATTACACAGCCTTGAATGTATCTAGTTTTAGTAAATGTATTTAGTACTAGCTGTTTTTGCAGTAGCAATGATGGTGTTCCTTTAAATGTGCAACAAGCAATCAGGAAGGTGGTGCATTTGAATGTTAAGCACTGTATTTAAGGGATGAAGGTTTCTGACTAATAGTATCATCTGAAGAAGCAGTCTTTGTAACTGAGAAAGCACTTACGTTTGGATTCCATTAAAGACGTTTTACTTTTATAACTGCTGGCCATTGTTTTATTCTGCTCCATTTTATACTTTTCCCATATTATTTTTTGTATTGTGAAATTTTCCCCATATCCAGATGCCTTTGCCTATATTTCTCTTTGAATATCTTTGGGACTGCCTTCTTTATATTGATTAATTTGGCTTCCTCCTTTGCATAAATATTGTACCATGTCAAATCTCTCTTTCTTTCCCATGTCCATATTTCTTTTTTATACTTTTCAAATGTCTCTTGGTTTTGTGGTTTATATTTTCATACTTCCTCAGATGCTTCCTTTTCCAAACAGATCAAAGTTTCTTGCTCTATATACTCCTTTTCCCAAATACGTTGTATTAATGAACACAAAAATGCTTCTTGTATGGATCATTGGATTAAGATGGAGACTAGATAAGCAATAGAAGTGGCAGCAAGCTTTAGACATTCTTTTGTCAGACTGTCAACAGAGGGTGAGCAGATCTTAAGTTTTTATAAGCAAATATTTTATGTAGGGCGTAGTGACAGATTTCAAGATTAAAGTAGGTTTGTTTGTTTGTGAGATTTATCAGACCTAGCACTGGTGGGTCTATATTGAATCAGCGAATGCTTAAAAAAGCAAACGCTGGTTCATCGACCCTATTTAAGCAAAAGCTTACAATCCCGAACACCCGGAACAATGATTTTTTTTTCCAGGGGAAAAAAAATCGCTGGGCCGGTTTCGGGAGTTTGCCATTTCCTCCACTGTGGTGCGATCTTGGAGTTGGTATATTTAAGTAGGGGTGTGTGTGTGGGGCTTATATACAGTTTTAAGATTGTTTTGTTTTTTTTTTTTGTTTTTCTTTTGTTTTTTGTGGAACAGCGATTTTTTTCCCCTGGGAAAAAAAATCGCTGTTCCGAGTGTTTGGGATGTAAGCTTTCATTTAAATAGGGTTGATGAATCAGCATTCGCTTTTTTAAATGTTTCCTGATTCAATATAGACCTGCATTGGTTTGCAAGTAGTTATGGATGAGGGTAGCTAATGAGGCTATGACATGGAAATTTAATTTTGTGGCAGTTTCTGTGGGAGACATGTCTGGGCAGGGGTTTGGGACACTGGGTTTTCCAGGGTGTAAGATTTTGTTTATAGAAGATCACAATTTGGGGGAACTATTTTTAGGTTAATTTGCAGGTCTAAGTAATATTGTTTCCTATCATCAGCAAGCTGCTTTTTTGTGAGGTTTTGGAGTTGTTTATAGGTTTGTGGATGAGCTGCAGACTTGTATTTTGCCATTTTCTCCAAGAATTATCTCTCTCTGCCGTAGTGTTTTGCTAGAATGGGATACCTAAGATGTTTGCATTTAACTCTCTTTTTTCTTATGGGAGCAAATCTGTTGAAAGTGTCAGCAAATAGTGTTTTAAATTTTAGAATGGCATCATCCAATGATAAGATATTGTGGATGGACCAGTTAAGAACTTTGATAATGTTGTTAAAGACACCATGGTTAACAGTGGTAAGATTACAGCATTCCTTAACTAGTTAAATTTTGGTATGGTGGGTTGCTAGTCTCTGACCACATGTAGGATAATGGTCAGTGAGGGAGTCCAGGATGATTCCAGGAAAGCAGTAAACATTTGGATTTATTTATTTATTTGACATTAGTTTACAGGGATAGTCTTGGCTGGGTGAAAAAGGATCCATTTTAAGTGGAGGCCAGGGAGAAAAGCTCCAAACAGAAACTCTAATATACAAACCTATAACAGTGAAGAAACAGTGAAATACAGAAAAGTAGTTACAGAATCATGTGATGAAACAGATTACTCATCATTTTTATAGTACAGGAGGCATGCAATGTAGATACAATGGGTCTATATCACATTAGCAAAAAACCTAATCCTCGAATAACTATTTGTCAAACACTAACTGTCAAAAACTTCATCCATCAAAGATGCATTTAATCAAAGTTTTTACAAGGGGAAAAAGATTGGCTATCATCGGGAATTTGCCCTTTTCCCCACTGTAGTCTGTAGTGCAATCTTGGAGCGGGTATATTTAGTTAGGAGGGGTGTAGGGGTCGCAGCCCCCTATATTGTGGGGTGTGGGGGGTGCAGCTCCCCACCTAGATGGGTTTTAAATTTTGTGATTTTTGTGATGGTGGGTACGTTGGCAACCTTCTTTTTTCCTTTGGAAAAACTTCAGTTAAATGCATGTCCGATGGATGAAGTTTTCGACGCTTAGTATTCGACAAATAGTTATTAGAGGATTAGGTTTTTCGCTAAACTGATATAGACCCAGATACAATATAATACATATTTTGCAACATGCAATGTATACACAATGTATATACAACTGAGACTAAGATCTAGTCAAGAAGAGAGCTGGTGAAGTGAGTATGGGAGGTTATAAGTCATGTGATTTCATATCAGTTGATAATACTGGAAAAGTAATCTTACCTGAAGTGTTAACAATTATAGTTGTCCAAGTCTTATACATGTGACAAGGAAGAGTAAAATTAAAAATAGTAGAAAAGCAAGAAAGTTAATGATTTTAGCACAGAGTTGTTTTTTTTCATATCCAGTTTATAATCATTCAATGTTTATTTAAAGAAGTATTATGGTTAGTGACAGTTTATGATAGGTCAAAGGTAATTTACAGAAGCATTATGGTCAGTGACTTGTTCAACCCTCCCAGGGAAGAGATAATCCCACAGTCCAAGAGAGTGTAGTTAAGATATTTAAAAGTATGATGCAAGGTTTCTGCTAACATGGAGAAAGAAAAAAACCAAGTCTAATTTTGCAGCGTTTATTTATTTATTTATTTTTGTGGTCTAAGGCAGTTTAGGTCAATATCATCTTCTATAGTTAAGTTTTAGGCAGAAGGATATCTGTTCTGATCACAAGGATTGTTAGTGCTCCTCCAACAAGTAGTGGACAGTACTAGCATGTCAGGCTATCAAACACACAGGTCATCACACCAACACCAGATCAGTCTCCAAGCCTGTTCATTCTATAAAGAACATACTTATCAGAAAGAGCAGATGAAGAGGCTAGATATGGATTCAGCCATGTTTAGATGACTTGCATCTGAAAAGCATGGGACACAGTCAGACTTAAGGCACTCAGACTTAGAGAAGGGGCATTTGAGACTCACAGTCATTTATAGTAAACCTTTCCTTCATTTACAGGAGTATGACAGACTGAAGACATTTGGGGCCAGTATATCTAGGGTTTGAACAGGCTATATTTATACTTGTATAAGGGATGAATCCAACTTGCCCACTTTTTACAGTAAGAATAAACAGGTAAGTGATGCAATTCTGTATGAAACAATGGGAATGTTTAATAATGGAGCATGGAGAGTAGGTGGGAAGCTTGCAGGAAAGGACCAAAATGCAATTCAGCTTCTCCAGGTAGAAAGAATAGCATAAAAAGGGATAGAATGAGAATGTCATACAAGCATGTCACAGAGAGTAGCCAATGAATCTGTTCCTCAAATGATTTTATGTGGCAAAATTTCATATGTTAAACATATTTGAAAGAGATAGGAAACCTATTATATAGAGACGTTTATGTAAAGAGAGAGTAGAACTGTAAAGTACATGGGGCAGAAATAAAATCCATTTATACTGGGAAATAGCAATTGTCCACTCAGAGGTAAGAAAATGAAGAGAAAGGTAACAGATTAAAAAAGGTGTGCCACGTGAGGCTGCATAAAGGGAAGATGTAACTTAGAATAAATGGCTTAACAGGCAAGTAGACAAGAACTGAGAAAAAGGAAAACTAAAGAAAAGAACCTAAACAAGCAATCATTTAAAATTTAATGTGGCAAATAAACTGCCTAATTTAATTTCAGCAGATAGATACAGTCCGATTTATAAACATGTAAATTAGTGAACTACCCTACAGCCATAAATTCAGCATAATCATTTCTTGATAATGGAAAGCATTGCACAAAAAAAATTGTCAGCCACACAACATCAAACCTGCAATGATTAAAGAAAAATTAGAACTAAAACAAATCTTTTTTGCATGTAGAGGCAAGCCCTCTGCACCTTCACTCGCCCTGCTAACTTGTGTCTTTTGGCTTATCCCGGTTAGGGGTCGCCACAGCGGAACTCCGGTCTGCTAATGTTTGGTAGTAGTGGATTTTTACGTGCCGAGTTACCAGCCCTGACGCACAACCTTCAATGAAGGCACGCCCATTCACGTATGCCTCCACACAGACGATGCTCTAGCTGAGAATCGAATGGGACAACGTCTTGCTGTGAGGCGACAACACTACCGCAGCACCACTACCGCAGGTTATACTAACTCTGAGATTGTACTACAATGGAGAAAGTGCATGTTCCCTGATCCCCACTGTACCACAACCCCATACTGATAAAGCCAGTACTGTTCGATCAACTGCTTTTCAATCAGCTGTTCCAACTGTTTCAGCTGACAATAAACATACAGATTGATGAAACATTCTGCTACCAGCCAAAAATATGGCCCGATTTAACAATAATGCTCTCTAGAAACAGAACAAAAGTAAAGTATAATTCTCTCCCAAGAGAGAATTAAAACTAAGCAAGGTATATGCCTGCCAGAAGAGCAACAAAAAATAAGCAAATCACTTAGCAACATTGTATAATGCAAACTTTGGCTCATAAGAGTAGTTGGCAAAGATCAGTTCAATTTCTTTAAAGGTGATGATCTCACTGAGATGCTGCATGTAGGCTAAAACGTTTATTTCAATAACTGTCGAACACAGAAAGAAAAGATGGGAGAAAATAATAGGTTTCTTTCTTTTTAATTTCTCCAAGTCTTTTGGGTTTCTAATACCATGACTGGAATGGACCCCATTCCTAAGTCAAAGTATGATTAAAAGTTCAAGAAATTAGTATTATTTCAATCTATGATGTTATAATAGGTCTTTATGAGAACACAATTGATACAGATATTAAAGCAATACACATAAAATGCTTTTTTACTGAAATTCAGTACACACAGATGTCTATATTAGTGGAAAACATCAATTAAACATTTGCTAAATAAGTAAATATTTTCTTCATTAGTAGCCAGCTTATACAATCACCCTCCTAGAGCCTTACAAGTGAGAACCACTCTGCACTTACATTATAACCCTCCAAAAACAAAGTTCCACTGCATACATCATTGCTTCTCCATACTAGGTGAATTTATCCCAACTGAAATCAAAGTTACATCATCCTACCCAATTTTTCAAACTTTCCTAAAGGCCCAACTCCAGAAACTTGCTGAATGCCATTACCTCTCTTCTAACCAGTACACCTGTCCTTTAAACTTTCTTGCAGGTGGGCAAGCCCTCCTGCACCCCTACACATACTCTGAACTAATATATACCAACTCTGAGATTGTCATAGCTAGGAGAAAAGGGAATGTTCTGAGAAATGGTGATCTCAGACTTGGTATATAGTATGTAAATCTGCTTTTTGGCCATTCAGCCTCAGGAATGGGTCTGGTGGGTCCCAGCATTTCAAATCATTACCCAATTCTAATTCTCTTACTCACTGGAAATCATATTACTCACCTTGCTTTGACTTTATTGTAAATATTGTATAATGCTACTCTGTACACTACCTCACTCCCGCTTTGTTGTTAATAATTGTGTGAAACAACAATGTAATCTCTTTACAATCTTGCTGTTTTTTATTGAAAACTCTCTCTCTCTCTCTCTCTCTCTCTCTCTCTCTGTCTCTTCTCCAACTCAGGTTGAGACTGAAATTTTTCATTTGTAATCAATGGTCTACCTAAGTTAACTAACTTAAATAAATAAAGTGGGGAAACACTCCAGATAACAAATAGCTGGCAAATGTATAAGTTAGTTATTTTTAATAATTTGTTTTAGACTATTCCTCACAAATAGATGCACTAGCAGCAGCTTTTAGAGATACAGAGGTGAAGACAACAGAGTTATCGGAAATGCATTGGAACAGCAGTCAAAGAGCACTCTGTTACACCATACTGTGCCAAGGAAACAAATATTTTGTTTATGTAATTTGTTAATTGGGTTGTTAAACTTATGTGAGGCCCATTTTCAGTGGCAGTCTGGGAGCACTGCCTGGTTAAATTACCTGCTCAGTGTTACATACTAGGCAAATGGAGACTGAGGAAATCAAACCCAGGCCTATAGAATATCACTCAGTGATATCTCTTAGCCTTATTCCTTTGCACAAAGCTGCAGCAGCAAAACACTGTTGCAGCCTCCAAGATTTATAACTATGAATAACTCAGCTTCTGAACATAATGTAATCATATGCCTCAGTTTTATTGCTAGATATAAAATGCAACTTAATACCATAAATGCACTCTTGAATAGTTTCAATAATCATACGTCTCAACGTGTTAGCAGAAAAAATCTAGACAAAGCCTAAAATAATGAGGGAACAAAGGCCCAAAATAGTGTCATATTATAAATATTACTCTTATAAACTTAGAAAATTGCTAAAATAACAACTTTTGTTGTTGTTGTTAGCATGTATTTTCTGAAGGATAAAAAGTCTAAAACTCAACTGTGTCATTATTTAATGACTTTAATCTTTAGTTATTTGCCAGAAAACCACAAATTTTACAAAGAACAGACCAAAAATATGAGGCAAAAATCTGGATAGTTGAGAGGTATGTCCATAATGACAAATTATGGAGTCCTAATACCATTATGGATTATCTTGTGCAATATGTCTGCATAATGTAAGGTGTCTCTCAGCCAGAAAAGAAACAATCCCTCCTGTGGTAAAAAAAAAATCTCTCTCTCTCTCTATTGCCTTCACATTAAGGATTGAATCAGGGTCCCCCCAACTGTCGCCCTACCTATTTCTGGGGATTATTTTTATCTGGTCCCTAGCAAGTTAACTATCATTTATAAAAAGAAATAATATCCATTGTGCCTGCATTTTTGGTTACTGCATTAATTATAGTCAATGCATGAACTGCTTTAATGAAGACCTTACTCACTTAATTTTAGTTCTATTGCACCTAGTTTGTATGTTATCCCTATTGATTGTTAAACTCATGCTTTAATTGCCAACAAGAATTGCATTTATATTCATTATTATACTCTTGCTTATAATGCCTACAAGAATTGCATATAAATTCATTAGTAACTATGACTGAATGTAATGCTTATAATGTCTACAAGAATTGCATATAAATTCATTAGTAACTATGACTGAATGTAAATGTTTTATCTTACTATTACTAGCTTTACTGCCCTGATACCTGTGCTAACTCTATTCCATCCTCTTCATTTGTCTCCCTTCTCCTCAAAGTACCCAGCTCAACACTGTTCTGAACCTGCCCTAGCCACAACCTACCTGGTGATAAAAGAACCCCTCCAAACTCCAGTGGCTGCATCTACTTGACTCCTTTTCTCTTCACCCTCTATCAAGGAAGGAAGAAAGTAGGTTATGGACTTAGTCCTATTTGTACAGTAGGCCTCTGTCAACTATTTTTACCAGGGCTCTAAAGTTTGCTTTGAGTTTGAGCAACCAGCAGCCTTTACCCCACCGTTCCAGCTACCCAACAGCCAATTCACCTCCTCACTTACAATAACCCACTCTAAGTATCAGATCTTCCATAGCTCTTCTCTAGTTAGCTCTCCCACTCCCTTTTTTCAATACTAGTTTTGTCCACTAGGTGGCATCCTTATCCTATCCCTTATTCACTGCTTCTCTCTCTCTCTGTCCTACCTCTGTAATTACAATATATTTCTTCTTATCTCCCTTCATCCTCATCCTATCCAGTACTCACTGCCTCTCTCCCTGTTTTACCCCTGCAACTGTACTATACTTCTTTAGTTCTTGACCTGCTCCTCCTCTTATTCACCTAGTGCTGAAACATTAATTTACCCTCCTCTACTTTACATTCGTTAGCTTTCTGTGTCATTCTAGACTGTTCCTACTCATGTACTACCTCACTTACCTATAGTTACCTGCATTTCTGATAGTCTCTTCTCCAGCTTCTCCTTCAATTGTCTCTACCTGCTCCGTTCACCCTGTGGGCTCACTCCGCTCCCCTACCCTACCCCCAAATCCCACACACCCCCAGTAATCGTACTCTTATATCTATCAGACCACACCCCTTCTCCATTCCACCATTCACTATCTCATTCCCATTAACCAATGTTCTCTATTCTCCCACCTTTTGTTTTCCTTCCACTTCCTATCTCTACCACCACACCCTTTTTTCCTTTCCATACCACACCTACTTTGCCGCTATACCAACAGAAATAATTTATATCTATCATGGCAATAACCAAACCCTCCAACCTACTCCTCTTATATAGTTTGCTCATACTCAAATTTCTGCCTCCTCTAACTCTAGCATACTTGCTAACCTACTATGAGCACCTAACATTTTCACACTTCTACAAAAAATCTACCTCTTCTTCACTACCCTCTCTTACTGACCATGTCAACATTACTTCCACTCCCAGCTATCTACTACCTAAATACCATAGGTCAGCCCACATCAGATACAACTACCATAATACTAGAAGACATCCATTTCATCTCAGTAAATATACTAATACTAGATATCTAACACTACTCCTCTCCCTAAAGGATGGAGATATTCACCCAAACCCTGGTCCAAACACCTCCACCTCTACTCAACCCGCTACCCCAAACCCCTCTACCATCCATCTACTAAAAAAAACACCCAACTCACTCTTAATAGCTCCCCTCAACACATGTAGCATCAATAATAACATTACACAACTCCATGCTCTCCTGGAACAATACTCATTTGATATGTTGTGTCTAACAGAAACTTGGCTAAAACCCACGACTAAAGACAATGAAGTTACCCCACCTAGTTATAACATCTTACGTCTCGACCGTGTAGCCAAAAAAGGTGGTGGAGTAGCTGTGTTATTCAAATCGGATTTTCAAATTACCACCTTCAACCAAAAACCCCCTCATGACTCTAATGCTGAGATACTTATTACCAAGCTTCAGCTAAACTCAGTCAAATCTATCTATATTATCTGCATCTATGTTCCTCCAGGAAATAACATCACTACTATTGAAAACATCCTTTGTTGGTTATCGCAAAACCTTCCCCAAGAAACCATCATCCTAGGTGATTTTAACATTGATTGGAAATGCTACAACAACAACTACCCCACTAGCCATATTAATCTCCATGGATTTACCCAAATTATTACCTCCACCACTAGAAATAACAAGTCTAATAAGAAAGAAAGTACCTTAGATTGGATACTCATCAATAATCAACCCCAGACTTACAATTCTGGAACCCTCCCAGACGACATTAGCGACTACTTACTAACCTACATTATCAGGCTTAAAACCTATCCACCTTTTCAACCCATATTTAGGACAATTAGAACCAAGAAAAACTTCAACTTGGATCTATTCTTAACTGAACTTAGAGCATGTAATTGATCCCCATTAAAACACCTTTCTCTTGATGACGCTGTTGACTACTTTAATGCTAATTTCCTAGCCATACTCAACCACCATGCTCCTACCTGCTCTATTAGGATCAGAACCAAATCTGCTCCTTGGCTTTCTAAGGAAACTAAGCAAAAGATCCATCTCAGAAATAAATATTGGAATAAATCATGCTTAACTAAAAACCCCATTGACCTCCAAAACTTCAAACAATTGAGAAATGAAACAAAAAAAGCCATAATGTCCGATAAACAAAACTATTACCTACATTCTCAACAGACCCACCATAATAAACCACAAAAATTCTGGACAAGTATTAATCAATTATTACACCCTGGTCAATCTATTACACCCAACCCACAATGCACTGACAAGGACAACCCCAAACAAACTGCCGATGCCTTTAATACCTTTTTCACCAAAACAATTCAAACTCTTGCCAGTCAACTCTCTCCGCAAAACATAACCATATCTAAGTCTGAATCTAACCCATCACCTCCATTTGTCTTCCAACCTGTACCAACAGCATTTATTCTCACCCTTATCCAAAAACTCAAACCATGCACTCCTTCTGCTGACCTACTACCTGCAGAATATTTACAGTTAGCAGCCAAATCTATTGCTTACCCCATCTCCATTCTCATCAATAGAACCATTACTGAAGGATACATCCCCAAACTTTGGAAAGTCTCCCACATTATTTCCCTTCATAAGGGGGTAGACTCCACTGAACTCTCTAACTATCGTCCCATAGCCCTACTCTCTCCTTTATCTAAGATTATGGAAAGATGTATCCACAAACAATTGCTAAACCACCTTTTCCATAATAACCTGCTCTCCAACTCCCAACATGGCTTCAGACCTTCCCATAGCACTACTACTGCCCTACTTTCCTTCATGGACACCATCAACAAAAACCGTAACCTTAACATGCTTTCCTCTGCACTTTTCATTGACCTGTCCAAGGCTTTTGACATGGTAAATCACAATATACTCATAAACATTCTTAAATCTCTGTCACTTGACACACTAGCTATAAAATGGTTCCAGTCCTACTTAAATAACAGACATCAAGCTGTGCTCTGGAACACCATTCTTTCTACCCAACTCCCTGTCAATATTGGTGACCCTCACGGGTCCATAGTGGGCCCTCTCCTGTTTTCTATATTCATCAATGACCTTCACCAAGAAGTTCCCCAAGCTACATGTATACAATACGCTGATGATTCTACACTTATATGCTCAGCCATATCTGTATCTAATCTTCACTCCCATACACAAGACTTATTTAACTCAGTAGAACTATGGTTTACAAAACGCTGCCTCATACTAAACCCCAAAAAAACTAAACTTCTCCTTTTTACACCTACCAATAAATCTCCCCCAATTGAATTCACTGTAACATCCAATAATGGCACTGTCATATCCCAAGATCTTACTACCAAACTGCTAGGTATCACCATAGACAACAACCTTAACTTTGACACTCATATCAACAACGTTTTGAAAACTACTAACAAAAAAAATGGCTCTCTTTATAGGATCAAACCCTTCCTCACTCCTGCAACCAGAATAACTATTGCCCACACCCATCTAATCTCTACCCTTCTCTATGCCTCACCCATCTTTACTAATCTGTCAAAAAATAACATTAAGAAACTAGAAGACTCCTACAATAATATAGCCAGATTTGCCACAGGTAACCCATTTAAAACATACCACTGCCTGAATCTAAAGTACCTAGGGTGGCTTGAATTACAGCAACAGCTGAAATTTAATCAACTGACAATTGCCCATAAAATACTTTATCAACCTGCCAAAACACCAATCCTAACTAACCTTATTCACCCCTACAATAACCCGAAGTCTCTAAGATCTTCTCAAACACTTCCCTAAGATCTTCTCAAAAACTTCTTGTAAATATCAATAAATCAAACAATAGAGCTGGAGACTCTCTCTTCTCTAACACTGTTGGGAAAACCTGGAACCTACTTCCCTCTGAACTTTCCACTCTTTCCTCTATAACTCTGTTTAAAAATAAACTTAAGCTCTTCCTTAAAGCACATTGGATGTGCCCCTGTAATAAACCTGACTGAACAATGCTCTTGCCACTTGATTCAACCCCACATTCACATCTCTGCAACAATCTCTTCTTAACAACTACCGTTCTACCTCTCCCACACAGTCTTACCTATCTGTGTACTCACTAAAAAGGGACATGCTTTACTACTTGATTTTTTAATCA